>NC_092522.1:116130493-116452160 GCF_037038585.1 Patagioenas fasciata | reverse complement strand
ATTATGTGTTGCTGTGTTTATTGTTATTTAATTTTACCATTATAAGAGTGGACAAGCTTTGAGCAAAAATGGGGGAGCTCTCTTTAGGAGTTAATATTTGATGGTTCCTTATCAAATGAGTCCTCCTCAGGGAGACTTTTGTTGGATGTCAGCACTGTTTAGATAATGTTTCAAAATGCAAACATTTTAGAAGACGGATTATCCACAGAAATCATTCTAGTTGGATTAAAAGATTTACAAAAGAAGAAAATTGGACGGGAAGAAACACATGAAGCTATTATTTTCTTTTCAAATGTGTTCCTGCTATCATCATTTTAACAAACTCCTGTGGGTCACATCCTGAGCACAGGACTGTGCTCGAAACACCTGTACTATTAGAGAGGACAAAATTTACTCCTCTGCATGATATACCTTTTGGGGTTATTTTTTTATTTCTCTCACTGGTTTTGAACAGTGAATTTTCACTGATTTAAGGGAAGATGCTTCTGGTTTATGTCCAAAAAGAAGTGAGCAGAAAACTGGACTCTTAATTTACTGTCTTCATATTAGCTGTCTTCTTTTGCTCAAGAGAATGTGTACTAAGTGAGAGGGTATAATAATTTGTTATCTCTATACCAGGAAAAAGATATTCTTGGATGTACCAAACCATATTGTCATTTTTATTAATAACTTGAGCCAGTTGCCCAATTGTAACATTACATGAGGTATTTTGTGTGTGTGTGTGTTCTTTCTCTCCTTTCTTTAGTTTTTAAATACTCTCTTGAAGATTATTTTTTATAGTTTTGTGAAGTTTGTTAAGAGATTCGATGGAGTTAAGGTAAAAAAAAAATAATAGAAGACAAGAATATGGTTTTCAACTTGTATAGAAAAGTAATTAAACTTTACTGCCTTAAATCACAACTCTGGGTTGTTTCTCTGAGCTAAATTCTCAATAAACAAGTTGTACTCTTCACTGAAGAATTCATTTCTCTGCATGTTAATTCCAATGTAATGACCTCCAGGAGTACCCTAATAAGAGATATATTTCCAATGTGAACGCACAATAGCATGGGTAGCTCTGGACTTGGCTTTGTTTGCTTTTGACATAAATATCAACCGGAAGCACCATCTCTTTTCTTGAATCTTGGAAACCAGGGGTTATACAACCTGACAGCTGGCAGCATGATTCACTGTCTCAAAAGCCTTTGTGGAGTGGTGGCTTTTATTCCTCTTTCTTTTTATACTGCTTCTTTCTTGCATGTGGTGGGTTTTTGTTGGTTTTGTTTTTTTTTTTTTTCCCTTAGGTGTATGGTATTTTGTCATTTGAAAACTGAATGACACATTAATTTCAAGCACTAATGGGAAACTTTCAACTTGAAATCTAGTCAATTTAAAGGAAGTTAAATGCAGTTTCTGCCAATGCATTTACCTTGAGACATCCTGCCAGTGTTATATTTTTGCATCCACATTTTCCTATCTTTAAACCACATTTCTTTTTCTCTATTGCTGTGTGGAAGACAAAGTCTCTGGAGGATGATAGTGACAGAATGAGTGACTACACAAAAGGTGCCCAAAGAATTGTCTCTATACCATAAAGAACAAGTTGAAAATCGTGTACATTTTTGTTTTCTTTTACAGAGGGAGTTCACATAGCATGCAAATAGACATTTAGTTTTCTAAGAACACCCACTGTTCTTGAAGATATTTGATACAAAATTTAAATCAAAATTTGTTTTTTTTAACAAAAAATAAACATGTAAAAACATAGTTGCAACAGAAGATATCTGATCAGCCTTGGTACAAAATGTCCTTGCCAAGTACATGGATGAGAGCAAGAAAGGAAGAATGCCTCATCTCTTCCAATGCCTGGCAGTAAAAGGTATTACTTCTTATAACAGTGGTTAAACATTTTCGGAAAGAAATATCATTTTTATGTTATGAGTACCCCTTTAATTAATTAAGCATAACATATTACCCCTGGCTGGATAGTACTGACTGCAGCTGGGAGCAAATGAGTTCCTACCATCTGAGATAAATTCATGCTCTTTAGTCCCTTTTAAAGCCACAAGGCCTCCTGCTTTTCCAGTGCTTAGAATTAAGGAGCCACCACCCAAGCACTAACTTAAAGCACACTTCACAGAATAATACTTCTCCTTGGGAAATCATTTAACCAAAACACTACTCACAGACATGCAGGTTTTTTCTTGTCTGTTCTAACTTGATTTTCAGTTTGGTGATAAGGTTGCCTCTTTGCACACATGAGGAATACTGCAGAGATAGTCAATAGCCATTAATTTTACCATAGGTAATGGAAAGAAGGTTGCATGACCCAGGATGAACATGAAGACCTAGCATTTATTTTAGTTTTTATTATTTTTAGGAGAAAATGCCTATGGACACCAAACTTAGATCTCAATGCATTAGACATTTTCCAGCAAGTTGAACTTCCCCCCGCAGCTTTCTGTTCTCTTAAAACTAACCTATGAAAATTAAGAGATATCAGTGTAACAGTTATTTAAAAATAACTAAAACTCTTTTTATTTTCTCGGGTTTTCTTGAATACAAACTGGGGTAAACTGTCCCACGATAATGCACAGCTCCTTTGTACGGTTTGTCTTTCTATGCAGTAGAGGTAGTAGTATCATGGAGCACTTGCCAGTTTAAGGCGCAAAGCATCAGATGATTAAATTTATAAAGAGAAAACAATTTAACAGAAAGAAGTGTATTTGCATAAGTTAGTAGTGACATCAGTCCTAAAACTACTTTAAGACACACTACAGTATATCAGAAATTCTTCACGTTCATCCACTTTTCTATTTCTATTTCAGACATCAGGAAATTTCTGTCCTACTTCATTTTCCCTCCGAGAATGAAGAGGCCATGCTGACTTTAACTACAAAGACTCAGATCATAGGCAATTTGCTTGTCAACAAGGATGCCCCCCAACTAACAAGTACTCTAACATATTTGGATGATTCATCCCTCACATTTATTTATTTTTTTTTTAACTATATCCAGCCACTACTTAGAATACATCAGCATCTATCTCATTATCAAAGCTTTATTAGCTCAGGGCAATGATACCACACTTTTGCTTTATTTTCTTGAATCCTCTGACAATAAGCATAGGCAAGAACAGTTGATTCTTGGTATCCAGATTTTTTTCAACTGAACTGAAGAAAATATAACAGACTCTCAAACAGAAATCTTTGTCAGGTCAAAATTTGTCTTGATTCATATGATATTCCTTACGTGAAACTTAAATATAGACAGGGTAGCTTTCAGCAGAGGAAGAACTTGAAGTAGGTGGCTAAATAAAGGGTCTGACATTAAGAGAAGGTGTAAATCTGTCTCACTGGATCGCATTAATAGGCAATGTGCTCTGTATCAGGAGCTGGTGAGATAATGAGAGAAATGCTACAGAATTTAGGTAGCAACTACCTCCCTAAAGACAAGCACTACGCATGCCACAAGCTTTAGAGCTTTGGACATTGTCAGCACTTCTAATTTGAGAAAATTGTGACTTTTAGTCCACAATTGTCTTTTGTTAATTGCCTATTGAAATGTTTGCCAAAGTGAGTAAGACTTCCTCAGACACAGAGAATAAAAAGGTCCCCAAAATTAAATATTTGCATGACTGCTACAGAATGCTTTTCAGACCACTGCATTTTGCCAGATTTTGGATTTTCATTCAAATTTTCATTTGTTTTTTCAAAAGTCCTAATGAAGAAAAAATAGTATTTTTTACATAGTTTTACTCTTTCTTTTTTTCCTTTAATCTCATCTCCCTCAGTTTGGACACTTCTTATTTTTTTTAAATTGTTCAGCTCTTTGCATCAAAACTTGTCTTCTAACTAGCTGTAAACAAGACTTACACTGGTGAAGTGTGTTCATTTCACATTAGATAATGTAAAATCAGCAGTGAACTTGGATTTCTTAGAATTTCCAAATATAGTGTGGAAATACTATCAAAAAACCCAAGGAAGACTCAGAATCTTCTCAGCCTGCTTAGAATAGGAATGTCATGAAAACAACTTATGTTTTGGGGTGGATTACCAATTGGGTCATGGAAGTCTGGAGATCTGAAATAATGGAAAATGTATTCTCAACAAAATACTGGAACTGTTAAAATTAATTGGATCTGCTCAGAACACAGGTATTATTTAGCCAGTTGCAATTATATCTTTATGTCCAGCAGTTTTGTGGCTGTTGTTGCTCTTCTTAGAGCTCTATCAGCCAGGGGTGTGGTGGATGTTACACAACAGCAATCTTCCCTCTTCCTGAGAGTTCCATCAAGTCCACCAAATCTGTACAAGTAGTCGCTTCTGAATGGGGCAGGATGACCATATTTAACCAATGGAAAGATCACTTGTTTGCCATCAGTTTTTAACTCTGCTTTGACTTTTTTAACAGATACTGTTTTGCTCTGTGAGCTTTCTATCAACCATGTATACATGGTCAACTTCACATGTCATTGGGACCTTTTCTCTTTACCATATTGAAAATACATGAAAATACATTGTTGTTGTTCTAGATTTAAGAAAGCCAATCCACAGTCTTTTACAGCAGGTAAGTAGACTGCCAGAGCAGTGAGAAAGGCAGAAAGGCACAGGCTTTCTTTATGTCATTTAGCATATTCCTTATTAATAGAGATAGGGTTTATCATATAGTGTTTGATCTTCTGTGGAGACCAAAGACCATCCAGATTCCCCTTTGAACGTCTTTCCAGTGTTAAGCTTGACCAGCTGCAAGGTTGAAGGTTTTAAAGGTGGTTTCTTGTTCCCATCTGTGTATAATGGTGGATTTATGCCTACATCTGCTTCAGATAATTGTTTTTACCATTTATTTTTATGGACTGATCATTATTAGAGCCATGATCTTCATCCTGAAAGTCTGTCTACCTTTTCCCTAACAAGGTTAAGGTTGGCAATTCCAAGTCACCAGCCATATTGTATTAGACTGTCATATCCTTCAGAAGATTTTGTCTTCTACTTTGTGTCACTCTCCTGCAAACACAGGAAAAATGCACGTAAGAGAGACACACCAAAGACTACAGAGCTGCAGATGAGCAGAGTGTGCCATTCAAAAGCGGGAAAAACTGTAAAGATCCTACTGCTTGCATGAAAGTGATATGTAGGTGTAGAGTACTGTAGTATATTTCTTCATTTAATGTCACTTCTGTGCTAAAAATGACCTGGTTGTTATTCTCCTAGTCATAGAAGCCCAGCAAGACAGATTTCAGTGCTGGTACAGAGTCGGTGTTTGTGATGCTGTGTATGGGACTAGGCAGAACTGTCAAACCAATGGAAAGACTCATGCTGACTTCTGACTCATATTATTTCCAAATGCAAAATTATGAAAAACTTCCCTGCTTTACCCTATTTCCAATATTATTCATTATATTTTTGTTATTAATGCTTTTTTATGATCTGTCAATTCTATATCCTCTGGAACAATGTTTCATTTATATTCTAAATTCACTGCTAGAGAATCAGGAGCACTTAAAGGAAAGAAGGTTATAGATTAACAAATTATATCATTGTAATGTTATTTTTTTTTTTAATCCAAATTATAGAGTATTTCTCTGTTTCAGATCTCCTTGACAAAACATAATTAATCTGAAAAATGCCAGTCCAGCATCTATCTCCCCAGGATTTCTAATTAAAAAGCTGACTCACGGACTATACTGGTACATTTACAGTAAGACAAATCAAGAGTAATTCAATTGGTACTGATTCACATACTTCAAGTTTACAATGGTGTAAGTGAGAGCAAAAACTTGCCCAAATCCCTAATGGACTTCAATTTATGTAAGCCATGCAACACACTTATAGATCTCTCTTTCTGAGTCATTTTAGGGTATTGCAACAGCATGACTTTCCTACCGAAGCCATAAATGTTCTTAAAACGACATTGGGGAGTGTTTCTAAAGGAAAAAGTGAAGAATACACGATTCTGAATTCAGTGTCTCTCTGGTTAAAAGTTAGAAGTGCATCATCAGTGATGATGCTGAGGGAACTGTTGCCTGTAGGTGGCTTTGCCTTTTGTAGCATTAAGGGCCTTTCACAGGCAGCTCTACTGTCTGTTTGCCCATAACAGCTCTGCACCCATTCACCCAAGCTGCTGTGGCAGTGCTGTCCCAAAGCTTCTCTGGCAGCGTTTAGCCCTTGTTGTTCTCTTGCCATTGTTTACATGTCATTATTCTCACAGCCTTGTGCCCACATACACTGATACTGCCATTATGGGGAGTATTTGCCACCAGTGTGAGAATAATTCTTTCTTTACCTCCATTTACTGCACTTTGGTTGTAGATTTTTGGTTACCTTAGGACCCTAGTAACGCAGAAGCATAAAACGTAACAGCTATTCAGCATGTAGTCCCTGTTGCTAATGAATATGTACTTCAGCATCACAAGCAGGGACAACCAGTGAGGGGCTTGGAACATGTCCTGGTGAAAACTATATTGTTACTGTGGCAAAATATTACAGGGACACCCACTGCACCAGATGGGAACCCAGGGCGAAAAAACACTCATTGGAGGACACCCATTGCTTCTGCTCTCTCTTTTTCTCTCCTTTTTTGATTTTTCATTTTCTGTAGAAGTAGATTTCAGCCTTAGAGCTGATGAATGACAAGTACAGACCCCACTAATAAATCTTCATGAGTGTGAACTTGTTTCAATCCAGTTTGTGCAACAGAGGCACTATAAAGCAAAAAGACTGAAAATAATAGCCTCCCCAGCGAGACCATGCTTGTCTTAGTAGCACAGAAGTGCCTAGAACTGTTTCCTGGCCTTGAGGCCGACTGTCAGGAGTGATCAGTGTCCACACAACCTGTTCCACCCGATCAACAGCATCTGTTCTTTCTGCCAGGAATAGCCCTGGTATAAGCTAACAATGACACAGATGCCCTCAAATCCAATAGACAGTGATCCAGCTCAACCCACAGTAGACATACATGAATCACTTCAGTCATGCACATATGCACCTGGTGCTAGCTGAGCTGCCTATAGGGTCTGAGGCATCCTAATGGGGCTGACAGAGACCAAAGAGGACCTGTGCAAGACACCATCCTGGGCCAGGAAGGACATCTCAAATCTTCAGAAATGACACCCAATACCTACATGTACTGGCCACTTGTAGGTCAAGAGCAACTCCTTAGGTTGTACTCAGGGTTCTTTAGATCTCCACTGACTGCACCGGTATGCTTAGAAACCTATTCTGTGCCTCAGTTCCCAACACAGACAGCTCATATCAAGGTAGCTTTGTTGGGACATACCGAAGAAATTTCCTGAGTTGTGTCAGGTATCAGAAACAGTCTACAAGAGATCAGATCCTTCTGGCGAAGTAGAAGAGAGGACACCATTGAGCAGCTAAAATGACACTAGACTTCCCTTTTTAGGTAGTTAAACATTCAAGTGCATGGGCAAAAATTTCAATTAAAGTGCCTTAATCTGGATTTGAATCCTGCCTTTGGCCACTACAATGATGAGTTAGGGAAAAAACCTTTAAATATAGTGAGGTTTTTTTATGTTATTCTGCATGGTAACACAATTCTCTGCATGAGTAATGCTGGTATAAATGGCCTCTAAATTCAAACAAAACAAAACAGAGAAGCTGTATGTTAATTAATAAACTGAAGTCAGATGAAGTCTGACTGTGACAGACTTCTTTCTACTGTATTATTTCATCTTATGTACCAACTTCACACCATGAGCACATGAATAAAAGTATTACAGTGTAAATAAACAAGCAAGAAAAGCTTTCAAAAAAATCTTTATCTTTTAATAGTTCTTGACAGTTTGTTCTATCAAGCTTTGCCTCTAAATTAAAATGATCTGCCTCATGTTAGAACTCACACCTAGGGATATTATTGCACAACTTAAAACCCTGACCATATAGCTGATATCAGATCAATAATTTTGTCATTACTTCTTTTTTTTTTCCCCCAGAATTCTCTAATAGCTTAATAATAGGAGTAAACTACACTCATATGTACCCTGCTTTCACCGTGATTTTTATTTACCACCAGGGACATCAGAGTATTTTTATTGTGTTCTCATATTCAAGGTTGTTGAAAGAGATTGAAAGATGAAGGAAGGGGAGATCATGAGAAATGAGAAGGATTATAAAAGACTTAGAAATAAGCTTCAATTTCATTGAAACAGGCACCTATATTGTTTGCCTTTAAGGAAGTTTTAAACCCTTATCTTAAGGATCCTTGTCACTGCAAAATGAACTGATGTTACAATGATTCAATACTGTGCACGACATTTCTGAGCTTGAGTGCTCTGCACTTGTTGTCTGTGTCACGGAAGGTTGAGATATAATAGGCAGCTACTGAGAGACCAGCATCCTCTTGGAGGTATCCTACTGAAAGTTTTCTGAACTCTCTTTATGAGCTTTGAATGAAGTAAAACATGAACAGTAAAGAAGAGTGGAAAATTGAGAAGCTGGAAGTATAAAGAGTTAGAAGTAATGAATCTGAAACAGAGGCAAAAGATGCTTGATGAAGTGAATTGTAATGAAATGAATGGAAGGTATGCAGGTTCTGAAAACCACTGTTTACCCTAGGAAAATGCACAAGGTAATTTCACGCTAAGAAGGCTGTTATGCTGTTAATTTTTTTGCAGGTATGCCTAGTGATGCTTGGTGCACCTCCAGAGCTCTGCTCAGAACTATGATACTTTGCAGTTCTGCTTCAGCTCCCTATTCTCAAATCAAAGTCACATCAGTAGATTAGTTTCATTCCCATTCCCATTTCATTTCCCTTGGTACCCTTTGGTGAACTCCAGTGATTATGAGGATAAGGGATTATTTACATGCTCTAGATCCAGGCAGGGATCAGGCTTTGCAAACATTTATTTTATGGTCTGCAAATTCATTGCCTTTTGTGACTTGCATTAACCCAAGCACTGATTAGCAGTCATGTTATTAACCTATTATATAACCTATTATATAGATAATATCAGCCTGGCTAGTACCTAAAAGCTTCAGACTCATTTAGCAAGCTTTTTCTTTTTTTTTTTTTCTGTATTTCTTTCTTTCTTTTTTCTTTCTTTTTTTTTTTTTTTTAAAGTAATGTATTAAAGGTGTTTACAGACTTTTAAGAGTGTCAGTAGATTAACCAAAAATGTTTGATGATCGCTTACTATAGTTAAGGGAAATATTTACATTTAGCCATTTTTTCAGATTTGTAAAAACTACAATTCTCTACTAAAAGCCTGATCACAGAATCAGAGAACGTTAGAGATTAGAAGGGACCTCAAAAGATCATCTAGTCCAATCCCCCTGCGGGAGCAGGAACACCTAGACGAGATTACACAGGAAGGCATCCAGGCAGGTTTTGAATGTCTCCAGAGTAGGAGACTCCACAACCCCCCTGGGCAGCCTGTTCCAGTGTCTGTCACCCTCACTGAGAAGAAGTTTCTTCTCAAATTTAAGTGGAAACTTTTGTGTTCCAGTTTGTACCCATTACCCCTTGTCCTATCATTGGTTGTCACCAAGAAGAGCCTGGCTCCATCCTCGTGACACCCTTCTTTGTTGCCCTGCGCTGGACTCTCTCCAGCAGTTCCCTGTCCTTCTTGAACTGAGGGGCCCAGAACTGGACACAATATTCCAGGTGTGGTCTCACCAGGGCAGAGTAGAGGGGAAGGAGAACCTCTCTCGATCTACTAACCACTCCCCTTCTAATACACCCCAGGATGCCATTGGCCTTCTTGGCAACAAGGGCACAGTGCTGGCTTGTGGTCATCCTGCTGTCCACCAGGATCCCATGTCCCTTTCACCTATGCTGCTCTCTAATAGGTCATTCCCCAATTTACACTGGAACCTGGGGTTGTTCCTACCCAGACGCAAGACTCTACACTTGCCCTTGTTATATTTCATTAAATTTTTCCCTGCCCAATTCTCCAGCCTGTAGGGAGTTACCTTTAATTAGGTAGATAGATTAGGAAGCAGGGAAATAGGGAAATCTAGCAAGAAAGAGGTTGACTTTGGCTTACAATACACAGTAGAAAACTCTGTCTTAGTATTAATGGATTATAGTCTTGTTTAATGATTTCTGACAGAAATATTTTGTGAAAAAAAACACATTAATACAAGTCATAATCCTTTGTGGGAAGTAAAATTTGAGTCTGAGACAGTGTATTTTCTCATGTCTGTCACCTGTTCTGGAGAACAAGAAGTAAGTTTGTGAACCATCTATAACCTGTTCTTAATAACAAATATTAATAGTTGGTCATTTTGACAGAGTATGGGAAACATGAGCAAGCAGTTCAGAACTGGTCAGAAATGGAATAAAATACCCTGTATCTATATTTTTTCTCTCTTTTCTCTTGAATTGCATTATTTGATTTTTTTCTAGCAGCTTTGTTTGCTTTAAAAAGTACAGAAGGAGCTGTGGAGGAAGGACTCTTGAAAATGTCATCCATGTTTTGAAAAGGGGAAACTTTACATTTTCAGAATCTCAGCTTTAAAAGGAACATAGTCTGCTGGGTAAGGCAAAAAATGTTAGAAGGAGACAAAAGAAATAACCTTAAACATTACCGAGTTCCAGTTTGCATTTGAACCTCTGCCTCAGGCTTTCATTTTATATTTAATACTGTTTCCTGGGTCTAATTGCTCCAAAGAAGCAGTGATGAAAGCTAAAGAAAAAGACCTATAACAGTAAAAAATCTGCTTGTGGTTATATCTACTGGTTAAATTAATTCCTCTGTGTGAAGTCCATTTGTTGTGAACTCATGAAGAAACAAGATAGTTCACTTCTGGAATGTTCTCAGATGTTCCTGGTGGGAGTTGAGTTTACTGGTCCTGACTGACTTGTCCTTCACCCTACTTGCATTTCCTCTCCATTCCTCCATACACATGCACAGAGTGACCCCAGTAGGCTGGAGTAAGATGAGCAAAGCAAATGCTCTTGTTCCTTTCCCAAGCTTCTACATCATCTCTGGAGGCAAAGTAGCCATGCACAGTCCATGAAGAGGTTGTGTTGCTGCTACAGAACACTTAAACCACATTTTGATACCCAAGTTACTGAGGACACCTATACTTCCATATGGTGTGTATGGGGCAATGAACCCTTATGGCTTCAAGGTGATGCAGAAATCTTGATTTATATTTCTCAACCTGCAGATATTTTGTCACTTTTGAGCAAGTTCTGACTTTGCTTATCTGTCCATAAAATGGATTATGGCAGGAATTTCTTGTCATCAAGTCATGTTGTGTGGCTAATTAACTTATATTTGCAATGTCTTTTTATGACACTTGTATGAAAAGCCTTACACTGCCGCTGTAATGAATTCACTCTATTCATATCAACTGCAAATGAAGCAATGGCTGTTTTAATACTGAAGCATATTTCTACCCTTAATTATGGGCTAGATTATTATCACTCTCAGCCCAGCTTGAAGGTACTCTCTTCTTTGCAATATCCATTTCTCAGGTTTATGCTGTTAGGTTCAGCTAATTTATTTTTGTAATTGGAAAGGAAGTAAGTTTGAGGAGGCATCACTGTGCTTCATCTTGCCCATCAAGACTGAATAGCTTGTGGTCATTTGAATGTGTTAAGTATCCCGGAGTGCAGTCAGGAAAAGCACTGTAAAATGTAAATTGCATTGCACTGAAAATGTAGCAGCTGTTAGTAGGAGTGGAGAACAGGAGGGAAAGGCAGGTGAGCCTCAGCTCAAAGGCTGTACTCAGTGCCATGGGTCTCTCTAACAGGGCACAAATCCATCTCTAACTCCTAGTATTTACAACATCCTATTACTTTGGTATTATTTGGAACTTAATTACAGGATACATCAGCTCTTTTGGCTCAACTATATTTCAGTGAAAAGTATTCAGGCATTATGTGACTGGTTGCAAGGGAGATTATCAAAAAGTCAGAGAAGTGTAATAATCAGGGGATTTCTTTGTTAATAAAGAACTTGATGAAAAACAAATTAGTTAACACTACACTGACTTGAAATCTTGCTGATGGCAAATTTTGAAATTAATTTGAAAAAAACAAACTCAGAAGACATTTTAAAAGTTTAGCATAACACAAAAATTATGCAGAAAATTTGTAAAAATGTAATGTCCAACTTGCCTTTCTAAGCATGCAGATATATGCTCACTGCTGTAATATCTCAAAACTTCTGTCATTTTATTTCAAAACTCAGAAACCAGAAACCATTGTGTTTAAAATGAAAAACTCAATGAATTTACCATGTTGAAATCCACATCTATCCACAGTTGCCTTAGATCTTACTATGACTGTTTAGGAATCACATTCATAGAATCATACAATGTCCTGAGTTGGAAGGACCCATAAAGGATCATTGAGTCCAACCCCACAGTTCACACCATGTGTCTGAGGACATTGTCCAGTCTCTTCTTGAACACTGTCAGGCTTGGGGTCATGACACCTCCTGTTCCAGTGCTCCAGCACTCTCTGGGTGAAGAAGGTTTTCCTCATGTCCAACCTAAACCTTCCCTGGCACATCTTCCTGCCATTCTCTCAGGTTCTGTCATTGGTTGTGAAAGACAAGAGAGCAGTGCTTGCTCATCCTCCTCTAGTGAGGAAGCTGTAAACCATGATGATGTCTCCCCTCATTCTTTTCCTCAGGCTGAACAAACCAAGTTACTTTAGCTACTCCTCATACAGCTTCCACTCTAAACTATAGCTTGTGCTTTATCTTCACTTCTTCTACTAAGACGAGCACAATGTGGCTGCATATGCTTCTGGTATGCCAAGAAAGAGTCTGCTAATTATGCCAGATGTTCAATGTGTGTCATGCCTAGGTAGAGCAGGAACAGTTGGGCTGGCATTGCCAAGATCACACCTGTAGCCTGCAATTTTTCAGTATGAACTGAAATCTAACTAGATTCTGTCAGAGACTTTCCCAAAGCGGTATCTGGAAATCAGCATATCATCCTGTATCTTGCTGACTATAATGCGTGACTTAGAGGGACAAACTTGTCCTCAAGCAAGAAGCTTGTTTCCACATTGGTTTTCTCTAGCATCAAGTATTTGTTCCCTTGCCAACTAATGTATATTTCAACTGACAGGATGTTTGTGGGCTGAAGAGAGAAGAGCTCACTTTGTATTAATGTTTGCATTCCCAGATGAAACATTCACACTTAAATGATAATGCAGTATAGGGAAAATTGTCTCACATTTGCTTTCCTTTATGTACTCTGTTCATGGATTGCATGAAGATTTACAGTGCAGGCATTCAGCATGCAGTCATGCATCAGCACCAGAGCATTTCCTTGATTCTGGCTATTATACTTTTCAAATGTATGATGCACATATATTTTGCCTCCAGGAAACAAATGCATCCTCACAAACCCCAATAAGGAAGGAAAATGTATTTTTATCTTAACAATTCCAACCACAAGTGAAAACACATCACAGGTCAGGTCCCAAAAAGTTGCAAATGTGTCTTAAAGGTCATGACAATAGGAAAAGTTATAATACCTTTGAAGCTGACTTTTTTCTTTTTTTGTCTCTCTTTTTTTTTTTCTTTTTTCTTGAGTATTGAGAGACACTTGGAATATGTTTTCAAACTTTTATTTTTCAACCAGGAGGCTAGAAATTTGTTTTTGAAAGAAAAAACTTTCCAAGACTTACATACAAATTTCGGTCACGAAGTCAGATTTGAATAAATACATCATTATTTATTTTGACCTTTATACTAAGATCATGATCATGGTAAGAGAGTTGTCATATTTTTGCAGGCGAAAATGTATGGCACATAATAACCAAGTCAGGGTTTTGTAATGAAAACTCTTTTCAGCAGGACATGCAATTCCCTTACAGTCTCTTGGAAATGCCAACCAGAGGTGAGTTCATTTCACCTAATCCAAGTTTGTTGTTTGGGGTCTGTAATGGAAGAGATTCATATCACCTAATTCTATCTGTCTTGTAGGTGTCGAGCCTAAATGAGCTGCTAAGGCTTCTACTATAGTTAATGGAGAGTGACAGGAACCTCCAGACTGCAATTCATTCCACCTGTCATAGGCACCTGTCCTGGGGAAGAGCGAATGTTTCTGCAGCCTCCACTGATTCCACAAGAAGCTTGAGACAACTCGTTTCCACGCTTATTTTTCAGGTAGCTCAGGTTAGGAATGCAGGATACCAGCACGAAGTCCCTTTCCAACCACAACTGCCCCCCATGTGTGAGCAAGTTAGAACCTGAACCAAACCCTGAACACTGTGTACCACCCTGGTACTGGGTAGTTAAAATTAATACAAACTTTTGTACTTATGTATGTGACAGCTTATGAAACAATTCAGTTTGTAATACATTTGCTTAAATGAAAACCTGATTAATTCCACTGTACTGACTTATTAGAACTAATAGGTTTTGTTACATGTGTTGCAATTTAAGCATTGTTAATTATTCAGAGCTGAGTGAATATCACAAAACATTTGTCATGAATATTTGCACACATTTTAAACAAAATTGTCCTTGGCAGTGTTCGCAACAGTTAAATATTTGATTTTCATGTATATTTGGGTGAGACAATTTTCTTTTCATGAATATCAGCAGAAAAAGAATCTCACATGAAAATTCACACAAATATTTGTTTAAGTAAATAGTTGTACCTGCAATATACTTGTCAGCACCTTTGAAAATCAGAGAAGTGAATGGTCATGCAGCAGGCAAAGCAATTTGAAATATATTAATAGTAATTTCTGTAGATGTCACTAGGAAGAAGACAGGAATGAGGATCATGTAACACCACATTCAATTGAAAAATGCCACAATTGCCATTTGCACATAACAATCCACAATCTCCACTTTCAGGGAAACAACCCTGGACCTGCCACTGGGACATCCACGTTGTGTACTACACAGTACACTGGGGTCCAGCACTGTGTTTGTATCAGCTATGCATCTTTCCTGTTGTCTGCAGTAAAGCTTGCAGTGTTTCCATCTAGGATCAAGGGAGTAGGAGGAAAATTAAACATGTCAGAGAGTGACAGCCTCTGAAAAAAGTCTTTTATATGGCACAATGCTTGATATTCATCCTGGCTAACTGTGGATTTCCATGGTGTAGGTATTTGCGCCTAACATCCTTCTTTCTTTAAAGTGCACAGAGAAAATAGCTCTAATGCCCAAATCTGTAGCAGACCTTAGGAAGGAGTAAGTTATGTTTGGTGTCTCTACACCATCTACATGATCAAATAACTCAGCTTTCTTCTTTGCTCCCAGCAAATGTCCTTTTACCTGAGCTTCTTGTCTTCCAAGATGACACCCAAGGTCAATCTGGGGATGGTAAGCCCTGGAGACAATTTCATATGGGCCATATGCGATCGCAGTGGACCCAGCTCCCAAATCCAATAGGATAAATGTCACACCCTTGAATCACCTCGCAGAGCGTAGAGCACATACTGTTACCCTCCTGATATTAAAACACCATTCCCTGTGACACAGCCACCATGTAATTTCAGTCACTTTGAATTGCACAAAAAAACCCAAAACCCACAAATAATCACAATGTTCTATGGCCAAATGCTCCAATGTGTAGAAGCAGACTGTTTCTGCTAAAGTGGGCAGCACTGAGCTGATACGTCCTGGCATCAAAGTACAGCACTCTTCAGCTGCATAAACGGGGGTATTGCTCCGCACTGCTAATAAAGGGACTCCAGGCATCTACATTATTTATATCTAAGGACAGGTGAGATAATTCCCTTCTGCTTTGCATGGCATTTCTCAGTTTCTGCCTTTTCAGGAGGGAAAAAAACATTAGGAAGAAGATCAGGCCAGTGGGATGAACCAGCAGCTGTTGAGTGAGGAATGCACTGGCAGTTTCTCAGGACTAAAGAGAGATAGTGTGTGAATCCAATGCCTGCTGCTCTTTGAGCTAGTGCCTGGACCAATAAACCTCCTGTTAAAATGAGCCTGCTGTGACTGTTTTGTTGGTATTTTTAATTTAAACAATAGCTAATTAAATATGAAAGCAATTAGTATTTCTGTTCAAACAGCTGTCACGTAATGTCTGGTGCTGCAGTTATAATTCCTTAGCAGTATTGCAAATGGTTCAGTAGCAATGGCTTTGGGGAGGGGAAGGGGAAATAGAGTAATATTTTCTATGGGCATTGAAAACCACTGGCAGGTGCATTTAGCTTTGCTGCTTCAATTTACAAGCATGTGGGATGCTTAGAAACATAAATATGCTCCGGATTCTGGTAGAACTTTAGGCAGCATCATAATATATAGTAAGGAGAGAAATACAGTTGCTGATGCTGTCTTCCACCTTTAATAGTGGAAAATTTTCTTATACAGGGTCTCAAAACCTCACTGGAGAGGGAAAGTATCATGGCCTTCTTCCTGTACTCTTTGTACAGCCCACATTGATGACAGAAAAAAAAAATATTAACAAAGAGGACAGTAAGGAGCTGGTGAGGAACAAATCCAGCTGGAATTCCTGTTCTCCTCCTGGCAGCAGATTGCAGTTTACATGGGGAAAAGCTAAGGTGCTCCTGGCTTTCCTACTCTTCCTACCTTACCTCATAAATTGGAGGGTTCTCCAGTGATTTGGGTTTACTGAAGACACCCTGGCAGTGACAGAATCAGCAGCAACCTGGGTGCAGGCAACGAATGTATCTCCTCGTGTGTACACTAGTAACGCACATCTTGTCTTTTACTCTCTTCACAGCACCTTTATTAATTATTAGGGCCTGTATCCTGACCCACTGGAGCTACAGACTTGTCACTCCTTTTAGCTGCAGCTCAATCTGTTCTTTTGTAATCTGAGCTGTTAAGTGCACTTGATCAGATATGTTTTTCACCAACTAATAGCGAGGGATCCATAGTATTTTAGGTTCTTAATGATGTTATCATGGCTTTCTGCATTGAACCAGCTACTAAATTACTGTTCTAGTTAAATAGAACAGCCATCACACAAATTCTATTCATATATAAATATGTTGGGGGAAAAGTATTCTTAAAAGCAGACCACTAGCTTGTGTAAATCAGCACAGTTTCCTACAAATAAAAACCTAATTTTGTTTACTGTGGCTGGGAACTGGGCCTGCTCTTGGTTTCAGCCAGCAAGAATACAAAAACCCCTCATTATTTCCAAGTTTTTTATTGTGAATAAATAATTGGCATTGATCTCTATGCAGTCACCTTGTATACATTATTAAACACTTGTTTACTAAACAACTCTTACAATTTAAAAAGAAAAAAAAACAACCACCAAAAACTTCACTGAAAAATACATGGAATCTCAGTATAAAATCAACCTAAGGAGTTTAGCAGCGAGGTGAGTGAAGTTCATTTAATTAAAAGATTGCTAGAGGGGAGACATTGGCAGATCAATTTTTTAAGTTTGTGGAATTATGCACTCATATGCAAGTTTAAAGCCGCTGCCTCTGATTGCAGAATATAACAAATGGGAAACATTATATATTTATGAACCATTCAATATCTTCCCTCTTTTTTTCCAGCTGGTTTATTGGAAAAAAAAATACATCCATTCCAAGTTGTGAAAGCCAGAGTTAAGCAGACATTACCAAAATACATATAAGAAGGTGTTAATGTACATTTCAACATGAAATTCTAATTGAAACTTCCACAAAGAAGGAAACCAGGGAGTAAGTTTAACGGCCTGGGGACATGCAGAAACTGCTGTATAAGAAATTGCCTTTTTGATAATGAATATTAACTTATTATTTTTTAGGTTCATAATTTATTAAATAGGTTGTTACCATTGATTTGCACTTGGGGATTTTTCAGACATGTTGAAACTTTGAACCTTTTAGTTCCTCATTAAGGGGTATATGTTAAAAAATATACATAGTGGAGAGTTTTAAAAAGTTTTAGTAAAAAAAGAGTCCTTTTAACTAATCAGTAGTCTCAGGACCAGAGACCTGTCATTGCATATCCTTAATGGAACCTGTCTTAAGAGTTGAAAATATGCAACACATTGAGATCCAAAGGTTTTGGAAGAGTCTATAAAGTCTGCAGTATCACTATAATTGTGACGAATGCAGCATTTTGGAATTTTAAATATTTGTACAGTGATCATATAAATGGCCTTTTATGAGTTCACATAAAACTGTGCTATTTTTATTAATATTGCTATTATTGTTTATTATTATTGCAACATAACACAACACTTACTCTAGTTAAGGGTCCCTTAGTATTTCCATTACATATCCAATTTTGGAGGGGTTTATGACTCAGCCATTAAAACTCTCTGCAGGCTAGAAATTGGCAAAGGAACTCACAGTCTGAAGCAATCTGTTTAATAAAAAAAGTGGAATAAAATCAATCTGGTTGGTTAGAAAAATGGTTGGGGAAACCCACTGCTCTGTTAAGTAGTTCCTGAAGTTTGTTTATCATGATTCTATTTTTAAAAAGCTGTTCTTGTTCAGAAGTAAAGCTATGCACCTATTTCTTTGGTCCTGATTCAGTTTTTGTATGTAGTCTAGGAAGTGAATCCCATCCATTCAGACTTGGTGCAAAACACTTGTTTTGTATTAATGTTATCTTACATGAGGTTCACATATCTGAATTTTGAACATGTAAGACAAGAAATTTGGCCTCTTGACTTATGGCTAATCATCTGGTATGCAAAAGCTTCTATTTCACAAGTTGATCAATCGTGCCATGTTGGAAAGCAGGGCAGAAATTCCTGAACCATCACTGCTGCAAATCAGCATGTCTGAACATGGAGTTTCTTTCTTTGCTCCTTCTGTAATTTAAATCTCTCTTATCCCTTTTCTGAGTCCTAACAATATTTACTACTTCTTATTTACTTCTGCTTCTCTTATAACTACCTTGATGTGGATGTAATAAATGTTTCATTGATGAGGTTTTCAGTTATATAGGATCACAGGATCATTCAGATTGGACTTCAGGGTGCCTCTAGTCCAACCTCTTGCTCAGTCAGCTGTGCTTTCCAGCCAGGTTGCTCAGAGATTTGTCTAGTCAGGTCTTCAAGTCCTCCAAAGACAGAGACTGCATAGCCTCCCTAAGCAGTCTGTTCCATTGTTGACTTCCCCTTGAAGCTCTTCTAGAGCTTGAACAAATTCAGCTCACTCAACCTCCGCAATCCAGCAAGTGCTCGATCCTCTGACCATCTTCATGGTCCTCCACTGAACTCACTGCAATTTATCAATGTCTTTCCTTTATGATAGAGCTCAAAAGTAGATGTAGATTTGGGCTAACAAGTAGTGAGAACAGGAGAACAATCACTTTGCTTAATCTCCTGGCTGTGCCCATTATCATGCAGTTCAGGGTGCTGGTGGCCCTTTATGCTGCTAGGGTGCACTGCTGGATTGTGCAGCTCCCTGTACACCTGGTTCCATGGGGCATTTTCTGTAGAGCAGCTCCCCTGCTTCTATGTTTCAAGGGGTTATTTTCCAGACTCTGGACTTTGCTGTTCTACTTATTGAATTTCTGTTGAGCTATTCCTCCATCTTGGCCAGGTCCTCTTGATGGCAGCTTGGCTTTCAAGTATACTGACTGTTCTCCCAAAACTTGGTGTCATCTGCATATTTGATAAGCAACTGCTCCTCCAGATCATTGATAAATATGTTAAAATGTGACTGAAGCAAGGAGAGATCTCATGGTATTCCACCTGATATCAACCACAAAATAGAGTAAGACCTATCAGCCCTAGGCCCTCAACCGTGCAACTAGATTTTTACTCATCTGATTGTCCACCCATCCAGCCTATAATATCCTAACTTAAATAAGAATATAGTGAGAAACTGTGTTTAAAGACTTGCTGAAGTTAAGACAAGTAATATTCACTTCTCTCACTTCATACACAAATCCAGTCATCTATCATAGGAGGTACTTTGATTGGTCAGGCATTTTTTATCCTTACTGAATACATTCTGAATGTTCCCAGTTACCTTCTTCATCTGCCCAGAAACGTGTTAAAAGAAGCCTTGCTCAATGATTTTCCTAGGGACCAAAGTGTTGCTGACTGTCTGTTCCCAACTGCTTTTTTGTTCTTTCTTGAAGATGGAAATATACAACTTGCCATTTTTAGAAAAATAATTGCATAAGAACCATTGCACCAGGCTACATCTGCTACATAGGGACTTAACTAATTAGAAATTTAATGTTTTTTTTTTTTTTTAATAAAGAGGTTTGTAAATAAACAAACTGTCATTTTCTAGGAAAGAAAGAACAAGACTGAAGTATGTTACCAGCTATTGGAATACATATTACAAGCACTGAGTATTACTTGATGGCAATGAAATTCATGTTCCTGAACCCAAAGTACCTTTGTGAATTGGAAATAAATTTACATTTGTGTGTCAGAAAATCTATTTGTGTATGTTTGTACATGGTTAAAATACTTTGGTTTCTGTCATTTAGAGACCTTGCTGCACCATTAGAGGAAGAAACCATGTATTCTGGTTTTGGATCTAAGAATATTGGATGGAAGAAGGTTTCTTGGTAATGGAATGCATTCCTTTGGTGTCACAGGCATCACATCATACCATCACTTTCATAATGTGATCAAACTCTTACATTATTTTGCACGTACTCAGTGGTTTTGTTTTATTCTATTTTCATAGTTCTCCTTGTGTTTAAAGACTGTTACATCACCTGGAGTATAGGTATCTTTGGTCTGGTCAGTAACTCTTCTCCTGTTCCAGTTTCACTGTATCTTTCTTCAAGACAAGCAATGAAACACCTAAACAATGTTCTAGATGAACACTTGGCTATGCCTCAAATATTGATGAATTTTCTTTCCTAGATATACCTGTGATTGACCAGAACTCCAGGGCTATTTTCTTGTGACTGACCAGAACTGCAGGGTGTTTTGCTTCTTCTGTGTTTTCTAATCGATGATCACCCACCTTATGGGAGAAATTCTTCCTGTTAAACTGTAAACACATTATCTGGCACTTTTTACAGATCTAGAATAAATAATTCTCATTTATCTTAGTACAGTCTTCAAGCTCCTCTTGCTTACAATGGCTCCTACCATTTTACATTAGCAGCAGACTTGCACCAAGATCAGTGATGAAGATATTATGAAAAAACTCTTGTGCATTAGTTCTGGAAAAGCCTCAAGAGTAATATTTGACTCAAATTTTAAATTATCCTTAGCCTGTTAAAGTTAATAATGCTTTTTTACTACTCTGTTATGTTGCTCCATTTGTTTGCATCTAATTCTTATACTAATCTATGTCTTCTGCAGTTTAACCAATGATTTCCCATATGACAACATGTCAAGTGATTTACTGCAGTCCAGTTGGATTAAAACTATTGCCTTTCCTTTAGCTAGAAAATCAATTAACTCATCAAAAAGAAATATCTGCTGAAGATAATGTGATCTATCTTTGTGGAATCCATGTCACATTTTACCCTATTTCCTACTTACTTCCATACATTTAATTATTCATTCTCCTAAAATATCTTCTAACTCCTGGATTGTGTGGCAGTCAAATTAATGAGTGTACAGCTGTCCAGATTACTTTTTTTTGTCTGTTTCTTAAATCTATTAGTAGCAGCAGTAGTAGTTGCAATAGTAGTAGTAGTAGTAGTAATATTTATCAGTATCATTAATTCTTGAAAAATATTGTAACATATTGTAACACATACTGTGTTAAGTTTTAGGTGCCTCATTACAAGAAATATATTGAGGTGCTGGAGCACATCCAAACAAGAGCAATGAAGCTGGTGAGGGATCTGGAGCACAAGTCTGATGAGGAGCGGCTGAGGGATCCGCAGTTGTTCGGCCTAGAGAAAAGGAGGCTGAGTGGAGACCTTATTGCTCCCTGCAGCTATGTGAAAAGAGGTTGTAGCCAAGTGGGTGTTGGTCTCTTCTCCCAGGGAGCAAGGAATAGGATGAGCGGGAATGGCCACAGCTTGTGGTAGGTGAGGTTTACACTGAATATCAGAAAAAAATATTGACTGAAAGGGTTGTCAGGCATTGGAAATGGTTGTCCAGGAAGGTGGTTGAGTCAGCATCCCTGAAAGTATTTAAAAGACGTGTAGATGAGGTATACCTAAGAACCTCATCTACAAGTCTTTTAAATACACAGTTTAATGGTGGACTTGGCAGCATTAGGTTCACAGTTGGACTCTGTGATCTTAAAGGTCTTCTCCAACCTAAATGATTTTATGATTCTATGATTTCCAAAATAGCAAATTTAATAAAATTCCTTACTAGTGGTTTTCTAGGATGTTTCCTGGCTGACAGAAGTCATAGAATCATAGCATATCTCAAGTTGGAAAGTACTCATAAGGATCATGAAGTCCGACTCTCTGCTCCTCACCGGACTACCTGAAACTACACAATGTGACTAAGATTGTCGTCCAGACACTCCTTAAACTCTGACAGGATTGGTGCCATGACCACTTCCCTGGGAAGTCTATTTCAGTATCTCCTTAAGATGAACTGATGATACCAACACATATTCTGAAGAAAAAAAAAAAAACAAAACCATTATTATTACCTTTATGTTAAACAAGTGTGATACTGAGAAGTTAGACCAAGATATCATAGCTTTGTGATTAAATCTTTAAATTTATAGCTGAGATTGCGTATAGTTAATCATCTATATCAGGAAGTACAGGATAAAACATGAAATTTTCTTGCTTTTTCCCATCCAAATTTTTGTGTAGATTTAAGTAAAAGAAGACTATCCTAGCGCAAAAATCACTCTGCATGATAGTTTCAAGAGATATTTGGTATATTACACAGTTGTGTTTGAGCAACCTCTTCTAGCCCTTGGAGATGCAGTACAATTCACTCTCCAATAAACTTTTTGTTTCCTCATAAAATTACTAAATAATTATAGGTCTTTTTGTATATGATTACACTGATTGCAATGTTTAAATAGCTGAGGGACCAATGTGATGCAAAGGGTCTTCTATCTGCCAGGTCTTAATGCATGCCTTGGCTGCATCCCATCTGTGTGTCCAGACAAACTGTGAGTGCAAATTATTCCTCTTGCTCCTTCATACTCAGGCTTTTGTGAAAAGGAATCCCAGATGCACTGGTCATAAAGGATATTTATGGAGCAATCATGCATAAATGGCATTTTATGGATCATTTAGGAGAAGAATGGAGGAAAATATATCTCCTAATACTACTGGTAAGTGCTACAGACCTGCTAGGAGACTTGATGAAAGTTCACTTGGTGTCAGGATTGTGTAGTGACAGGGAGGTAAGAGGAAAACACCAGAGCAGGGAAGCAGTAAGAGAAGCACCCTCCATATAAACATACCTTGCTGCAGATCTGCCCTTAACAATTTGAGCTAGTTTCTTGTACTTTCACTCCTGATATGTGGAAATGGTATAAAAGCTCTTTCTTATCCCACTGGGTGTTCTGAAGGTAATTGCAGTGAAGCTTGGAAAGGCTCATATCCTGTTACAGTATGGTCTGCACAAGTAGTTAAGACATTGGGAACATTACACAGTGTGATAAATATTGACCTTTTAAGTAGCATTAGCAGTACAATCATTCCAGTGTGTATTCAGAATAATGTAAGTCAACACACTGGAGGGTGTTCTTCCAAATATCACAGGTCACATTTCCCCATCACTGCATTCTGCAGGTTGGTGACTCTTATTTACCAAAAGGCTGCAAATCATTTGGTCACATAAAAATAACTTATCCTCAAAGGTTATGCAAAACACTGTGTTAATTTTGGCAAAGGAAGGTATTTTACAATCTAATTTAAGAAGGTATCAAGATTAGTAAGTATAAATGTTCCTTATGAATGTAAGCCTGACGAGTTAATTTGATGGTAGGACTAGGACTCATGGTTACAAGTATCTTGGAGAGAAAAAGCAGGCACAGTTGACATACCTGCAAATGAGAGAGAAAAGACAAGGATGAAGTCATATGCAATGCTTGTGCTTGTTGTTCATCACTGAGAGTAAACATACTGTATCAGCAGTAATTGTATAGCACACACTGTCAATATGCTCTACTTCCCAATCACAGCTAAAGACCATGGTCTAATCCTGTGATCTGCTGCAGACATTTTCATCTTTCTTTAGGGATTAAAATGAAGTATCTAAAATCTATTTTTAATTTCTTCTTGTATTTAGTAAAATGTTAAAGATAATTTGAGTTTTGAGTCACCTGAAATTGATAATAAATATAATTGTAAGCAATAATGATGTCTTCCTTTTCTCAACTATAGCAATGTATTAAGGTGTTTTACAGCACTTTATATCCAAACATGATGCTAACATTGAATAGTGAGTGTGAGCTTTCCTTCAACTCCTTCCATTACTGCACCCCCCAAAAAATACTAAAACATAGGAAATAACACTATTGGCAAAAAGCAGATGGGGAGGAGGGAGGAGATGCAATCAGACTGGAAAGGTGATCAAAGAAAGATTCATTCTGATCTACTGTTGTAAGGCATTGCAGTAACACTTGCCAATAAGCTTTACCACTGTAGAGTGGATACTTTTAGATTTATTCTTTTCTCTCGGGAAATTAATAGGCAACCTACATAATCTGACTGTCAGAACTATAACATTTATTTTAATCTAAAACAGAATAAATACCTTGCAAAATTTGCACTGCTTTAATATATTCAAACTATCCTTTACAGGCATGCTGCTATGTATACTTTTCCTACATGAGCTGAAGGAATTGTAAAGAGTAAACGAAACAGAAGGAGGGAGGATTGTTTTTATCTCACCTGAAGAAGTATCTCAGACATATTTCTGAGATTAGATTTCCTATGGTTACCTTTACAGTAATAAATTTAACTCTCTTGGGAACATTTCTGGGCTTTGAGGCCAACTGGCAGGGAGGAGCCTACATCTGTCCCAGCCTCTGAAAACAGGGTGGCTGCATGAAAACTGCCTGTTGGGAATGCTGCCTACAAATATACTGTTCCCAAGCACTGTTTGGGAAATTGCTAATTGGGACAAATCCAAAGCAAGCCAGAGACTGTTCTAATAATTTAACAGTTGAAGTATAGATGACTGTACTGGAAAGCCCAGAAATGTCCCAGGCACTATTTAGTTGGATGGTATAGACATAGTCTCAAAGTGCCTGTAATAAACTGTCATAATTTATTTCATGCTGCATCCCAACTGAGAGATCTGAGAGGGATGTGATATGCAGAACACATCCCCAGTCATCCAGCAGTATGTTTATCATCTGAACCAGGAGACTGCTGGGTCATAGGACAAATGCTTTGTATTTTCAGTATTCATTGCCTCGACATACAGGCAGTAGTCTGGCTTTTTCAGAGGTTGAAGGGATCCTACTTTAATTTCTAAAAGGGTAATAATATAGCAAAATTCCTAATTGTAGTGTCAACTAGAACAGAAACATCTAAAGTCTGACTGAAAGCAAAATAACTTTTTTATTCTGCCTCTGCAAATTTCTCCTCAAAAAAGCATAGAAAAAACAACCCACCAGAATTAAACAAAAGCTGTGTTTGTCTGTAAGCTGTAAGCAGAAGTCTGAGCAGGTTGTTTTAGCTTTATTTATTGCAACAGTGAGCAAAAAGATGATACTACTCCTTGGATATTGCATATTTGGAAAAAAGTGTCTGCATGTAGCAAGAAAAAAAAGTAAGGCATCAGACAAAGATAAGTGATATCACAATGTCAAAGCTCATTTCTTTCTGGAGGCCAAGACACTTTAGAAGTGACTGAAGAATATCTATCTTTACCTAAACAAAACAGCCGTCACCACAAGATGCAGCTGCTGATATAACATGAAGTAGCCAATTCAGTGCTTTGATAACCTTTGTTAGCCAAAAGAACTGAACGAAAAACTTTTGGTCATGTGAATCTTATTTCCAGCGAGTGAACAAGTGTCACAGTTATGCTAAAGTTTTAATTAGAGACTGAAGAACCTCCACTGTACAGATGTATGAGGAGCACAGCAGTCACTGCTTGGTTCTGTTAATAATTAATGACCAAATACCTGCAGTGCCACCCACAGGCACTTGCTATTTCTCCTGGCTAAAACACAGGTTCCCACCTTACACTTCTAATCCAAATGGAATTGATAAACATCTCTTTTTCTTTTCTTTCACTGGACTAAATCACCCTAGGATAAACTTGAATCCTTGCCAGATTATGAAAAGATTAAACGAAAAAAGGAAAAGAAAAAAAAAAAAGGAAGAAATAAAAGAAATATTTTCAAGTTCCATTACTACTTTTAGTTTTAGTGCTGACAGCCCTGCCTAAAGCTTTCTACTAAACTGAGTAGTCAACATCTGTTCTGAATTATTTATTTATTTTCAATTGCAGAAAATTGGCAGCTCCAGTGTCCCTAAGAGAAGGATAATTGTAATTATCTATGATGTTGTGAAAACTGTTTCAATGGCTCAGCAGTTACTGAGGGCCTGGGATATTTTTTTCTCTTCTTCTAGCATATATATTCCAGTGCATGTACGGATGAGGAACAAATTAATTTTAGGGTTCTTTTTGTAAGTTTTGATGTAATTTTTTCCCCTCTGCACCACTTTGAATAGGCTATGATATTTTGCCAATTAAGGGTTCCAGAACATGCATTTTAAATACATCACTTATTGTTAAACCTGATTAAATGGCTATTGGTCCAACATCTCCATCCTTCAATATGCTGTTCTTGAATGGGCTCTGTGTAGATCCCCAAATATTCAGGGGGCCCTTCAAGCCAACAAAGAATCAGAATACCTTATACAAAATATCTGAAGAAGGTGCAGAGCTAAATATTGTACTAAATTCTAATAATCAGTTATATATAATTAACAAATGAGTAAAAACACTGATCTCTCATTGTTGTCATTTTGCAGTAAGAAGGATCACATTTCAAATCCAAGAAGTGTCTCATTTACTCAGAAACACATTTTTATGGTTATTTGAAAGAAAAAAAAATGAATAGTGAATCTTTCATTGGAACATGTGTCACCAGCTCATCAAATCACCAAGGAAGACTACTGAAATTCTTATTACCTGGCTTTAGGTAAAAGGTAGACAGATTGAGAACTGCTTTCCCTGGAACTAAAGGAAAGAGAAATGGGGAAGATATTGCCTTATATATTGAGAAAGAAATGCATTTAATCTGAACACATAAGAAAGTGAGATATGGAATTATTAAATCACCATGGATTCAGATAA
This sequence comes from Patagioenas fasciata, assembly GCF_037038585.1. Taxonomy (NCBI): domain Eukaryota; kingdom Metazoa; phylum Chordata; class Aves; order Columbiformes; family Columbidae; genus Patagioenas; species Patagioenas fasciata. Next base: position 116,425,122 of record NC_092522.1, on the reverse strand, counting down.
AAGGCATGCCTGACTCCTATAGACCACCAAGTCCAGAGAATGTGTCAATGGGGACTTATTAACCACGTAACTGTGACAGCTAAATGTAAGATCTGATGGGACTGAGGGATTTAACTAACTTAATATCTGATGGATAAGGAAAATATCAGGAGATAAAGGCTATATCTGTACTAATCAACTGAACAGTGCCAGGGATCATTCTCTGACATTGAGGCCAATTGGCACAGTCTAGTCACATCCATGCTATTAAACTCTCTTGGCCTCCAGCGCAGCATGGTCAGATCTGTATAGCCATGTGGGAATGGTTCCTGACCTGTATTGACTCCTGAACTGGACCTAGAAATTATCTGGCTGGTTGGCTCTGGCCAAAAGCATGGGTATTATATCTATTCAGCAGTAGTGCTGGTTCCAGCTCTAGTTCATTGAGTCATTATCTGTATACAGCTATATTAAAACCAAAACAAAACCAAAACCAAAACAAACAAACAAACAAAACACAAAACCAAACCAAACCAAACCAAACCAAAACTTAGATTGTATTAGAGAGAAAGTTTGATTTTAAAATGTGCAGAAAATTGTAAGTCGTGCGTAATACTGAAAAGATCATATTTTAAAGATTTTTTTTAGTAAGTTTGTTGTTAACTCATCATAATTAAGTCAACTACAGAACAGGAAAATATGCCAAAACAGGCAAAGAAGATTCCAGAGTTACCCAGATATGTTAGCTTTGCATACCTGAAATACACCCTCGAGTAGTTTAAAATATTAACCAAAGTACCAACAAGTATTTTCACAAATGCGTGCAGAAAAGATAATTCAGACCATAGAAAAAAGCAAACAACATAATACCAATATTTAGAATAGGAGAAGGAGATCTCAAGGACTTAAAAAAGCATTTGACCTCTTTTTGATACCCCAAAAGATATTGAAACAAAATTGTTAATCTGTTTTTGTGCAGCTGGTAGATAATAAGGTGCTAAGAAAAGGGCAATATGGATTTGTCAGGATTTGACAAAACATGCCAACCCAGTCTAATTTCTTTCTTGACATGTTAACTGGCCAAGCAGATATGGGAGAAGTACTAGATATATTTGATAGTCTGATTTATGTCTTTTGATGTGGATGCATGGGGCATTCTTACAAGTAAATTTGCGAAATGAAGTCTTGCTCAAATGCAGTTGATGCAGAACTGTTTGGGAAGAAAATACTCGGAGCAGACTTATCACTAGTTTTCTGCTTACCCAGGAGGCTCTTTCAAATTGGCTTCACACATTGTAGTTCTCGGAAATGTATTATTTAATATTTTCATTAAAGACATGGATGATGGAATAGTGAATATTCTTATGAAAAGTTCAAGGACTTTAGTTTGGGAGTGGTTATATCACTTCAGAGGACAGAACACCAACTCAGAGAGATTACGATATACTAGAGAAATAGTCTGAAATCAATAAGAAGAAATTTGAGAAAGGCAACTATGCAGAAGTATACTGAGAAAGGAAGAATAAAAAGATACTAAAAAAGGGGAAAACAAAAGCAGATCAATATAGAAAATGCAAGTTGTAATTAACTATGAACTCTATCTTGGTAAAATGTATGATATATGAAAGACAATGTCTTTCTAAAATGTATGAATTTCAGAGTTGTATGCAGGACTTAAAAAGGCAATTATTTAATTCTGCTTGAACTGCCAAAGTCCTTGATCCAGCTCAAATTTCTAGAATTTGCACTACTCATTAACAATCAGGCTAGTAAAGTATGTAGAGTCTAAAAGAGATCAACAAGGATAATAAAAGATCATGAAAAGACGAATTACCAGAAAAGGGTGAAAAAACAAATGTTTAGTACAGAAAACAGAAAATTAGGAGATGTAAGCTGTATTCAAATCTATTAAACAGATATAGGCTTACACAGGCATAAACAGGGTTTGCAAGTCTCAAAAAAAAGTCATTTCATCTATCTATTTTTTTTAATTTGTATGTAAATCCAAGGCTTTTTCAATTTTGTGATGAATCAAAAGTTCTTCAGACTGTGTAGCTGTTTATTTAATTTGATGCTACTTGTCAGTTTAACTGCTAGTATAGGCTTTCAGGATCTTTGGCTTCAGGGCACACTTGCCAAAATTGTCTGCTCCAGGGCTATGGATCCAAGACTTTGCACATCCCCAGGACAGACCTGCTATTCATCCCCTTTCCAGAGCTATGGCCTCCTTGGCTCCCACCATCCTTGGCCTCAGGGCAGATTGTCTGTCCTACCCCTTGCTAATACACACCCTCCAAACACAGTCTAAAGTCTTGATAACAAAGAAATGGAATAAAAAAAAAAAAAAAAGAAAAAAGAAAAAGATTGCTATTATGCTTTCCAGTGCTGAAATTAGGTTTATATAACAGTTAATTACTGCTTCTTGTGTTCATTTACAAATAACATTTCCCCCTCCTGCAGGAAGAACAGGAAAAGCATCCCAAATATTATAATCAGCATTTCACAGTACCTGCTGGATAGGATGCAACAATGGTGTTATGCTGCCAAAGAAAACGCAGGTGCAGATTTTATAAGTGGGAGGTTGGGAGGGGAAGGGGGGAAGCAGTAATCTCATTTTCTCCGTGAATCTTTTGTTGAATCTAGCACAAATGTACGAGGTGAAGAACATAGTCATTGCTGTGTAACTTCAGTGTCCATCAGGCACTTCACCCTAACACACAGGTCAGATTGATTCAGTTGTGAAAAAGAAATGAAGAGGTATCTGAGGAAAACAAAGACATGACATCCTGTTGCTGTAGACTGAAATACGCGTGGCTAGCTACACCAGAGGGAGAGAGCAGAGGAAATATATTTCTGAGGAATATGCTTCCCTTCTTTCAAGGATTTAGGAGCAAGCACTGTGTATCAACAATGTGTGATATGGATGGAGCCCTGCTCAGTTAATAATGTTTTTTCCTAGCCTTGAGGTAAAGAGTTTGGAAATCTTTGAGTGGAAATCTCACATGAGTGTTTGTAAAAGAGGCAGGATCCACGCTGAAGGCACAGATTTAAATACATTCTTTGGTCTGTGACTTGTGCTTCTGCAGCTGTGGTACATCCCTCCATGACAGACTAGTGAGGAGGGAGTGCAGGCCATGCTGGGTAAACTTTTTGTAGCTTCAGACCCTTCATCCTCTGTTACATTGGTGGAATTTATGGCTGAATCAAGTCTCTATACTGAGAAATGCTAATGTAACCCAAATACATGAGCAATAATCCATAGCCTGGAGGAAGGTCTCTTATCCTTACGTCTGGGAGTGTGCTACTTTTGTGCTGCTGAGTTGATTTTGCTAGTAAAATAAGGCAGTTCCTGCCTCCCATCATAGATGTATATTGTATGTATGCTACTCTGCTGAATTTCATATACCCTAGGGTTCCTCGTGGTTTGAAAAAAAAAGGGATAAGGACAATGCTACAAGGTGATACTTGATACAACGAAAATCTAGCAAACTTTGGTGATGTTAAAAGAAACTAGATGAGAAATTGTTTTGACTGAAACAGGCATGAACAGTCTCATAGATCTAAAAGATTAGAGGATTTATTATACTCTCAAGAAAATGATAGAAGCGGCTAGTGTTCTGGTTACCTGCTGTGTCCTTAGTGGAGATCTAGTTTAGTTTTATTTCAGTTTGTTAATTATGGCAGAACTGTTTTACCTCTTCAAAGTCCAGATTTTGGGAGCCATAAGGTTGAGATTCTTGTGTAAATACAGGTGCAATTCTGCACAAAAATGCAGAAAAGCAAATACATGTATGGCAACTGGCATGTTGCAAAATAATTATTAAGTCAGTTTTCTCCTATAATTTTTATTTGTTGAGAGACAGTGGTTAATCCCAGATAGTTTTTACCCTCTTAATAAGGTCAAGGGGAAGGCAGAGGGGAGAGGAATAAAGAAATACATCTATAGCTAATTCCATGTTGAGCTGAGCTTGTTAAACCGGATACTCTGAAGATAAGGAGTTTCACAGAAGAAAGAGGAAAGCACTTTTTCAACTTTCAGAGAGAAGGTAGCAATAAACTGGCTTGATAATCACTGTTGTTAAATTAAGCCCCTTGGGATGCCAGGTAATTTACTACTAACGTGAAAGACTTGGTCTTTAGCAAGCCTGTTTCAATGACTGTCTGGAGGTTCCATCTTTATAGTCCCAAATTCCCTAGCACCTTTCTTTGCAGGGGAACCTTTTATGCTGTAACAGTCAGTTGATGAACTGCAGAAAGTTAGAGAAGGCAAAAGGCCATTTTCACTGCGTGGGCTAGATTCAAAAGCACTAAGAGTAGCAGGCTGAAGGAAGAAGAGATGTTTTATTGTTCCTCCTTAGAGCAACAGTGGGGTTAGAAAGAAGATCATGGAGTGTTGGGAAGTTTTTGGAGATATTATAATAAATAATGTAATAAAATTGTTAATTTATCAAAACTACAGAAATTTTCTAGACTTTCTTCACATTCTAAGAAGTAGCTCAACTAGTCTGTTAACTGTCCACTTAGCAGTATGTACTATTTTTTCCTCAATAGCTCTGCAAAATGACTTAGTTGCAGAGTTTCTCAGTTAAACAAGTTCATACAAAGGGGTTTTTTATATACTTCGCCACTTCAGGCTTAAAGATTGTAAATGCTGAAACGACTCAAAGGTGTCACTGGATTATTGCCAGGTCCAGTTGTCACCTCTTTCTAGAAGACACAATTATGTTCTTTCAATAATATTCACTTCCTATTTTCAAGGTTGTTTAGTTTTCTTCTCATCAACTTGGAAATCTCAAGACTTTCCATATCCAAAGCCTTTTTCTTAGAGAAGGAAAATAAGGTACCTATACTTTCACCTGTCCATGACTAATATTTTCCAATCCAGCTGTCAGGACAAGAGAACAACAACTCTATCTGGCATGCTGTGTTTTCTGATTCCTGTTTTGAGAATATCTGTGCAATACTTTTACCTTTTTGTTAAGAATGATGCGATAAATGATCTCGTTTGCTCCTGAGTGACAATTGGGTGCTGACCCAATCTAGTGAAGAGAATGACAATTACAAATTAGCAAAGAAAAAGTGATGACGTTTTAAGGCTGTTGCTGAAAGATTATTTCAGGTACTGACATAGCAATGGGTGCCAATATTGAATGAATGCTTAGAAAATATTTCTGTGGCTATGCACTCAAGTAAAATAATTGAGTTCACCACAGTAGCTTTTTTACTTCCTTTGTGTTTGCCTTTTGTGAATATTCTACAAAGTGAATTTAATGGCAGCAAGCATGTGCTAGTAGTCAATTTTAAGCAAATATTGGAGAATATAGTAAGCCTATAAATACTGAGTTTGGAGGTGCAAATATTAGCACTGTAGTTCTGAATATTTTCAATGAAATTGGTGTTAGTACTCTTCCAAGTATTTTTTTTTTTTACCAAAACATCATAATTTCTATTGCAGTCTGGATGAGTAAAAAATATTTCCCTCAGCCTTTGACAAAGTGGGAGTAGCATGGTCATAGAAGATAAAGGAAATACTTTTAAACAGAAACAGATGCTGTTATATCAAAATAACATCTAAATTCATGTTTGTTATATATGTTCTAGGAACTGTGGCAGTTAAAACCTTGCACCCTGCTATCCGTGAGCATCCTGGATAACCCTTGATGCAGCCACCCCACCAACCTCAAAAGTCAGAAAAATCTACAGAGCGATCAGAAAAACTGTTGTTGCACCATTTGAATCCACTGTTAGAAAACAGTACCAGGCATTTTTAAGTCTATTTTTGTGTTTTTACAAGAAATGCATGTGTACCTGGAATCTGTGACCTTTGAAGGATGATACAAGACCATGGGAATTACTATACTACAGCAAATATTGTCCAGGTAGTCCAATATTATATTTCTGACAGAAAGCCAATATCAAACACTTCAGATAAAGAGAATGAGAAATCCTCTTATGGACAATTATGTTATAACCTGACCAGTCCAAAACTCTTTCATTTAGTAGTTGTCTCATATTCTGAAATGCTTCCAATAGTCAGAGGTGACCCTTCCAAAAGTCAGAGTTATAAAATCTTATTTTATCTTCTGATAGTCCAGACTTTCACTAGTCTCAAGAAAGGTTTGCAAATTGCATTGAAGAAAAAGTAAAACTGGAAAACTTTGTGTGTAAAGTGCATGTCCCCTCTTACTCTTTTTCACCAAAGGCAGTGGGGAGAGTGTAGGAAACGGAGGAGAATAAATCCCAAATTTTCAGACAAGTAGATTTCACAAAATAAATGTTTTTTAAAAATTATTTAAACCAAAAGTCTGTTTCCTAAAAATTGTGGGTTTGAAGCTATTAGCAATCCTAATGCAAGTACTATTTTCAGCTGATTTTTAATTAAATACTCTCTTTAATGGAATATTTTTCAGACTAAAATCTTCCACTTTCTTTAGCATTACTTCATCTCCTGTTCAGTTTAAAGGGTGATGGTTTCTTCAGTCTCTACATAGACATTTCCTGCTATTTTTCTCATCTAATCAGTCTCACCTCAGAGTAATCTTAGGAATTTTCACACATCATGAAGTAATCTAATACAAAGATAAATCAAGACTTTTTTTTTCTTTTGCTGAGTTTAGGTTAAATGTTTGCACAGGTTAGATACATTTGCACAGCACAGGTTGTCCATGGATTCTCTAGAAATACTAGCTAGTTTTTAGTAGCTGTCTAAAACATAGCATTAAAAGAGAATAGGATGTGCAGTTTGTGAGGAAAAGCTTGATTCAAGTTTTCTCCTGTAATTTTTTCGTTTCTTGCTTATAAGTTTTGGGTGGGTGGTTTGTACTTTGAAGGATCTATTATTGGCTCTTTAATAATGTTTTTGTTTTTTTCAAGATCTAGTGCTCTATTATCTCTATCTGGTATTTAATGTATCCAATTACCAATACATGTCTTTCAAGTGTCCTTTACAATGTATAATAGCAGCAAGTGTTAATTATGTCCCCAACAGCCTCCTATATACACAGTTGATGGAGGAAAAAAGAGAGAACATAAATGTACTGACAGTATTATATTAATTACTAGGAGAGTAAGAAGCCCATATGCTTTAAAATTTGTACATATGTTCCTTGGCTATTTGCTCTCCCCAGTGCAAGTGTTTCTATTAAAGCTGAATTTGTCATTTTTTTTAATTTGTTACTGACACTTGGCAAGAGTGTTGTTCCTCCTGTCTGAAGATTACCAACCTAGCTACCCAGGGAGAAGTAAGAACCTCTCTCAGTGCTCTTGAAGGGATGGTGCTGAATTCCCTTTACCACATACTGAAGATATATATTGGAATATATTACTTCATTCCCAAATTAATGAATTCCTTCTATCTTTTTTTCCTGGTATATCATCTCTGTGCAGCATGCAATTAACAACATTTATTGAAGAGGATCAACTTTGAAAGCTGTCCTTTCACTGTGTATCCATATACTCTCTGCAAAAATCTACCTCTTTCCGCAGTTTTCCCCTGTAAAAACCTGGTTACACAGACAAGTATTAAACAAAACCCTGACGAATGACTAGTGAACTCATTTCTGCATATAATGACGATCCACTTAAATTTCTTTTCCCCTACTCTGAGTTGTTTGTTGGAAGTAAGCATCTTAGATGAATACATCTGCCACAGAGGCAAGTCAGAGAATAGTTATCTGGTAGCCAGGATCTAAGGCAAACAGGGAATACTAGTAAGACAGTCCTTTCAATGCACATGGATGAAAACAGAACAATATCATTTTCACCAGTGTTTCATGTAGCTAAGAATCTGCTTGCTTGGTGATTAGGACAGTGATTGTTGAGGTATAGGTGTGTTTGGGTCAGCTATTGTTTTTTTTATTTTATTTTTGGGACCGTGATCATCCACTTCGATTGCACCTGTAAAAATAAAACAGTGGTTGAGCTTGTTCTGCTGCCCTCAGGCCAATTGCCACATCTGAACTGTGTCCATACTCTGTTAGCCTCCAAAACTGAGGATGAGTGGAACAGACACATGCAAACTGCCTATTAGCTGCAATTCTTGACCCACATTAACTCCTGTACAAGGCTTAGGAATTGTTGGAAGAGTGATAGATCTCAGGGCAAAACAGTGCCAGGTGCCTTTCCAGTAGTTTACCGGATTGGAAAACTCAATATATTGCCTGTGCCTGGATTGGATTTAATTCCCTACTATTGGTGTACTCTATGTAAATGTTTACAAATATGTACCTTTACATACATATAAACACACACATATATACATGCATATATGCACACATATGCACATACACTATAAAAACCATATAAGAATTAAGCATCTCTAAAAGACCTGTAAAACTCAGCCTTAAGCTCCATGTTACGGTATCTTCCCCGCTAAATTAAAGGCAGTGTGAATATACTGATACATGCTGCAATCACACATCTTCTTGCAGTGTAGACATACCGTAATAATGAGTGTCAGTTAAGGTCTTGGTTCAGCTCTAATCATTTTGCGCTGCTCTGCGGTGCAGTGAATGCATTTCATCTGCAAGTGGAGAGTGCTCCCAGCAGAGGGAAATTCTCTACTCCTATAAAGTCAGCACATTAGATTCCCACAAATGCCTTGTCAGCCCTGTGGGATGGACATGCACAGGATGAAAAAGAGAGCAGAAAGAAGGACTTTTACTGGTCTCATAAAAATACTATAAGTTAGAAGAGCCCTCAAGCAATTTTAAATGAGGTTATACTACTACTGGCTTTCCTATCCTCCTTTCTGACTACAATAATATGACAGTATTTAATTGTACGAGTTTTGAGAACGAAGCAAAACAAAGCAACTCTCAGGTATGCTGAGCAGAAATCGAAAGTAGATCCATGTCATATATCTTTTGTAGAGAGGAAAAAAATGGGACAGAGTATTTGTTCACACATAAAAGTAACAGTCAGTATGGATCTCCCTTTTTTGATGCAGAAAAAAGAGAATAAGGTAGAGGAGAAGACGCTGAGAAGTGTGAGGGTGTACTGACTCATTCAGAACAGCCCTATGTCACCTTTATAATTCAAGCCTATTTTTTCTCAAACATTAAAACAAATTGTTCTAAGAACAAAAAAATTATGAACTCAAGTCTTTTGTGCATTGCTACCTTATATGCACTCATCTGTTCCCCCCCTATTGTCTGGATGCCCACTAGCTCTTCAGTTGTTCTGTCAGTCTGAATCTGAATCTTTAATCACCGCCTCTTCCATCTGCACTGTCCTGTTGCTTCTGTTTCTTCTAACTCCAGACAGTGAAGGAGATGTCATGAGTGGTGTATGGGTTGGTCAGCCAGCCAGGTTTCCTGGGATGGTTGTCTAACAGCAGGGCAACTGACCAAATCAATGCTGAGCTCTTCCTAAAGATGCCCCAGCAGTGGGACACTAATTTGGGCCTTTCTCCTTGGCCAAGCTTCTGATTTTGCTGAATGTATAGGAATTTTGTTATCCTTCAGAGGTCAACTCCTGTGATAAATGTTGAAACTGGCTAATGGATTCAGGAGTTATTAGGCAGGTAAAGCAGATAGCAGATAGTGTGATCATCAAAGTTTCATTTCTTTAGGAAACCAGGCTAAACATGGATTTATTTTTCCTACATTATAGTCACAAGACAGCAAGATAGACATTATAATGTAACATCAGACTAATTGTCTGTTTTGTCTAGTATCCAGTGCCAGTGCTATTTACTTCAGATGATGTTGCAAGAAATACTGTAGTGAGCAATTAGGGATTAACCTCTCCGTAACAGAAGTTTCTTAATTCCCATCAGTCAGTGATTAGCTTATGCTCTGAAGCATGAAGGTTTATATCCTGTATGAATTTTTTGTTTAATCTAATATAATTGTGGATGTTCTTGTTATACAGCTCCTTATCTTTTTTTTTTTTTTTTTCCCCTTTTGATCCTGCTGTGTTCCAGGCCTCAGTGATATGCCATGGTAATAAATTATTATTGAAATAAATCTCTATCCCCAGTATTGTCCCTTATTCTACAGTGTGATTACAGGGAAGCATATAGAAAAATGGGAAGTTGTATAGATGGGAATACACACTTTGTATATAGACATTGTTTTCTAAGCAGAGCTATGTGAACTCATTCAATATCCAATTATCAAAATACTACATTGCTCTGTTTAATATGGAAGGTAGGATTCATCCTGCCTGACATCAGTATCTGAGTTCATTAGCTCAGACTCTGTTTTATAAAAAAGATACTTTGGAGGACAATATATCAGACCTATTCTAAATGTCCATTGTAAGAAGATATGAGATAAAATTTTAAAATACCACTTTCCCTTTATTGACTATTATACCTGCTTTTGACAGCTATCTGAGATATAGATGTTTATAATACAGACATCTATTTTTAGTCAAATTAATACTTCTTCTGATGAGTGTTTAAATTCTCAAAAATCAGTGTAGGGGTTTGGATACTTCCAGGGACTCATTTTGCCAGATAAAGTCTGGTTCTGCAGGAACCCATCTCCATTGACTACATGCAGACCATAACACAGAATGACTGTTAGCTTCATGGAAGTCATCACAGAGGTTTTTGCTTTGTCTGATCATGCCAGCTTTTCCTATACTGTATTTCTCAGTTTATATTTTCCATATGCATATGTACACTCATTGTTGTAAATCTAAAGTATTTTCCTTAATAACTCACTTTAGCATGATGTTCCTGGAGTCAAAGTCTCTTAGAGAAGCTCTACCTACAATTCTAGGAAAAGGAGTAGCATACCACCACTGTAAATATAATCCCAACTCTGTGTGAGGAACTGGAGAAGACAGAGAACCGAATAATCACAGAATCACAGAATGTTAGGGATTGGAAGGGACCTGAAAAGATCATCTAGTTCAATCCACTTGCTGGAGCAGGAACACTTAGATAAGCCAACACAGGAATGTGTCCAGGTGGGTTTGAATGTCTCCAGAGAAGGAGACTCCACAACACCCCTGGGCAGCCTCTTCCAGTGTTCTGTTACCCTCACTGAGAATATGTTTCCTCTCAGATTTAAGTGGAACCTTTTGTGTTCCAGTTTGAACTCATTACCCCTTGTCCTACCATTAGTTGTCACCAAGAAGAACCTGGCTCCATCGTCATGACACTCACCCATTACGTATTTGTAAACTTTAATGAGGTCACCCCTCAGTCTCCTCTTCTCCAAGCTAAAGAGACCCAGCCTTTCCTCATAAGGGAGACGTTCCGCTCCCTTCATCATCTTTGTTGCCCTGCACTGGACTCTCTCCAGCAGTTCCCTGTCCTTCTTGAACTGAGGGGCCCAGAACTGGACACAGTATTCCAGATGGGGTCTCACCAGGGCAGAGTAGAGGGGAAGGAGAACCTCTCTTGACCTACTAACCACCCCCCTTCTGATACACTCCAGGATGCCATTGGCCTTCTTGGCCACAAAGGCACAGTGCTGGCTCATGGTCATCCTTCTGTCCACCAGGATCCCCAGGTCCCTTTCCCCTATGCTGCTTTCTAATAGGTCATTCCCCAATTTATAATGGAACCTGAGGTTGTTCTTACCCAGATGTAGGACTCTACACTTTCCCTTGTTGTATTTCATTAAATTTTTCCCCGCCCAACCCTCCAACCTGTCCAGGTCTCACTGGATGGCAGCACAGCCTTCTGGCGTATCAGTCACTCCTCCCAGCTTGGCGTCATTAGCAAACTTGCTGATAGTACACTCTATTCCCTCGTCCAAATCACTGATGAATATATTGAGTAATACCAGCCCCAGTACTGACCCTTGAGGCACTCCACTAGATTCAGGCCTCCAACTAGATTTTGCCCCATTGACCACGTCTCTCTGTCTTCTTTCCTTCAGACAGTTCACAGTCCACCTCATTACCCCATCGATTGTCCAGACCGCACTCCCTCAATTTAGCTGTAAGGATGCTGTGGGAGACTGTGTCAAATGCCTTACTGAAGTCAAGACAGACCACGTCCATCGCTCTGCCATCATCTGAAGTCAAGGTTAGGGATAGGACACCCTTATTCCAAGCATCAACAGGCAATACGGTGGAAGAATGATATGGCAGAGGACTGACCACAGTACCAGTAACCCATGTCAACTTCCTGACCATTCTCCTTCACCTGGAAAGAGGGAAGTGAGGCTGATGGTGCAGCAGCATTTCTGGCTTTCAAATTTTGTAAAAAAAAAAGACTTTGAGAGCCAAAGATTTCTGAAAACTCTGTCATCACAAGTGCCTCATTTTCCTTTTACAGTCTTGCCTTTTGTTTTTTTTATTATCTGAGACACATACTCCACTTTTATTCCTTAATAAAAGAGAGTGTGAAGGTGCAACATTATGCATATCAATGTGTTTGAGAAACTTCCAAGTTCAAAAGGAAAGAAGGCCAGAAAGCTAGCTTTCCCAGTTTGAATAACAGTTGAAGACAGACCCCTAAACTCATTCATTAAGGGTTGTGATTTGGTAAGAAAAAAAAAAAAAAAGAAAAAAGAAAAACACCAAAATCAACAACAACAAAAAAAACCCCCAACACTGACCCCAAAGCAACAGTCAGCTGCGACTTTCAGTTTAATGTCTACTGGGTTGATGCACTGACATCTGTCCTGTAGGATCTCAGGAAGCTAGAGAAGGGCTTGGTGGTACATTCTACCAGAACTGAAATGTAGGATGGCAATGTTATAACCAATTATTTTTTTCTTATATTGCAGTTCAGATAATTAAAAAATATTTTATTTGTATTATCAAAATAGTGAAATAGTTAACTTTCCCCAAACTTTTACTTCATTTTGTGTGAAAAAATTCTATAGTTTGGGTTAATAATTTATGCAAGTTGTCTTTCTTGTTCTGTTGCTTTTAGTTACCTAAGGATTAGAAAGTAGTTTTGTTACAGACACATAGATAGATTTAATATTGTTACAAGCCTTCTATTATACCTTTTTAACTCTCAGCTATTTATTCTTGTTTAATTTTAATTCATATATAAATGTGTAGGAATATATGTTGTAATATCACTTCCAGATTAATCCTGACTTAATTTGCTGTCACTGAGCAACAAGGAACCTGGATTATTAGAAATTTTCATGTATATTAACTGGTGAACCTGGACATCTAACTGGATGTTCTTTGTTAATGCTAGGTCTCACAAGACACAGTAAAGATAACTCAGAACTGTGACCAGAGCTTTGTCCATTTCAGTTGTGCCTCTCAAATTTAAGTGAGAGTTAAAAGATTGATGACTTTCAATAGGAAGTTTCACAGGGTGTTTATTTCATTTTATTTTATTTTATTTTTCCAAAACAACAGAAGTATGCTCCTGTGGATGTCTTCAGTGGGGTTGTTTCAATGATGGTAGATTTTTGTTTAAATGGATTTACTGAAAAATTGCTTGGATTAAGTATGATTTGTTCTATTTTCAGCCAAAGAAAATAGCTGTTACTTTGCGGTAACACTTAATAAAGGCTTTCTGCAAAATAGTCAATGGTGTTAGATTATATCTCTGTTACAATGTTAGTAATGGAAAGCGACAACCTGAAAAATAAGGTGAATTCAAGATGTTTTTATTTAGAAGAATAATTTTGATTTCCGAGAAAATAATAGGCCCATCACTATATGTTACTTTGCATTTACTTCCGAAAATGCAAAATAAGAATATTGTCTGTGACTGCTTAATTCTGTTTGACAATGACAAACTAAATTTGTTATTGTTTACTAGAGATTTTCAGAGAACTCAGCTAACTTATCTTTGATTTGAATTTCAAATACAACCTTTTTAAAAAGCATGGCATAAGATATTAATCTAAAATATTGATAAGAAATTTACATTTGAGAGTATCTAATTGTAGTCACTGCTTTCACATTAACAGTCACTTGCTGTTTACTTTTTGGAAATTACAGGTTTTATTAGAATTAAAATCACAATGAGCTAACACTTTCAGGTGTATTTCAGCATACGTCACTTTTGCATATGAAAGAATAAATGCACAGAGGTATTTGAAAGCAAAGCAAAACAAAGCAAAACAGTATCTTTATTTTAGAAATACCTTTCATTGATCACAGAAGTAACAGCTGCTTGATCATAGAGCCTCTAGGCACTTGAATTTGAGCAATTAAAGCTAACTTTTAAATTATACCTAATTCAAGCTATACATCATGGTTTCATACATCCAGAAGCTTTATTACAAAAATATGTAAAAAAGGTTCTTTTACAATCACTCAATTATATAAAATTTTGGTGGTGGAAGAGGAGGTGAAGGAAGAATAAGAAATAGAGACAATTATATTACCACATAAGGAAGATAATTTTTTTGGTCTTAAATACATGGTGGGAAGTTGAAGAGAAGACAAAGCCAGACTTTCTTGAATAGTACATTGTGGTAGAATTAAAAGCAACAGGCACAACTTTCTGCAAGGAAAAATCTGGTTAGATATTAGGAATTTTTTTCACGATGAGGGAGTGTGAAATGGGAAAGGTAAGTTGTAGAGTATTCATCCATGGGTAAGCGAAGGTCAGAGGGACCTGATTTTACTTTGAATTTGTATCTAATTTTGAAGTTGGCCCTGCTTTGAGCAGGAAGGAGAATCACATGACCTCTGACACCCCTTCCCAGCTAAATCATTCTGAATTTATAATTTCAAATAAAAGTAGCCTGAAAATCAAAATGACAATTGGAAGAGAACTAAATATTAATTTGAGTTCAAATAACTGGTATGGGATATGCAATGTAAATTAACACTGTGTATAAAGGGGCAGTGTTCTGTTCAGTCTTAACCTCGTGCTTGATTTATTGCAGTACTGTGTTTTCAAGTGTACAGCTTGCACTTATCTGGGAAAAATTCTGGAGTTTAGCAGTGCAAACTGTGTATGTTTGGTAATAAGATAAAGATAAAGTTACTTCAGAACTCCCCCCACCATCTGCAGTGCTAAAAGCCATTGCCCTTCAATCTTTTCCTCTCTATTCCACAGAGATAACAAACTAAGTTTTGTAAACAAAGGGTCCAGATTTTAAACACTTCCGCAGAAAAGAGTTTCCAAATATAACACAAGATCTGTAGGCAACTGTAAGGTGTATTTATCAGGTTAGTGAGAATGTACACTGAGTATGAAGGAAAATGGGGTTGGGGACAGGGAACATTGGCTGAACCAGGATTAGCTAGCTGTCAAGCATTTTAGATGAAATACATATGCAAATATTTTGATAAATTTGAATCATACTCCTTATATTCATCTAATACACCTGGAAGTGATTTGTTCATGGTGAATATCATTTGAGTAAATCCACTGCTTAGTGATAAGAGTATTTTGCCTGTTCAAAAGCTGCAGACAGATAATGATTGCAGGTATCTTTATGAAATCCATCAGAAGAATATCTGGATTTCAAAGGGAAAAAAATCATGACTGATCTTAATTGATTAGAAGTAACTTTATTTATGATGCTTTTAGCTTGAACCATGAATTTAACGTGAGTAGACAAAGCAATCCAAGAAAATGAAAAAATTGGATCTCTTATGTCCACTTCAGCATACATCTCAAATGCCAGTGTATTTTATTCAACATTTCAGATGTTATGATGCATCTCTTCAGAGCCATGATGTGAATTTCTTTTATCATGCAAGCTAATGATCATTTTGACAAATGTCTTTACACAATTTCCTTCATTCTTTGAAGTATTGGGTTCTGGGATTCTTAGGAGGAAAAAGACTTTGATGTCCTGTTCTCAGTGAATGATAATGGGAGATGGATGGCTAGATATTTATTGAATATACATAGTTGTGTATATATATCAGGGATACTGTTGAGAAGCCCATTTAATGAGCTGTATATCCTGTATAAATTTTGAAGCATTTTAAAATATGATTACTTCTATTGATTTTGGAATACTAATACATCATGGTTTCCTCATATATTTTGTAGTATAATATTCTAACTACCGTTACTGAAATATATCTAGTGGATCATCCATTATTTCCTTACACTTCTGAAATGATATAAATTCCAGTGTTTAACTGAATGTTTGTGAGATGGTCAGGTTGTCATCTTCCAGGGTTTTTTTAAGTACAAGAGAATGGTCAAAAGATGCATCCAAGTATTTACAGAGGTAAGGCAGAAAAACTCTTTAATAGTGTTTTCATGCCTCAACAGAAGGGTGGTTGTGTATTGGTAGCTTTCCAGATCTTTGTTGAATTCCACATTCAACAGCTGCTTGGCTTCTACAAAACCTCCCAGTCTCAGCATCAAGTCTAGTTGTTCTCATAACACAAATTGCACAATGTATGTAGGAAGTGCTTCTCAGAGCAATTTGGTAATGAAGTAATCCCCTGTAGCAAAAGAGATTTTGGCAATATGAGTTAACAGGAATTCTATATGAAAAATATTGATTTTGCCCATTGAAGTGATAAGAAAATTGCTGGATGAAGTGGTAATCAGCACTGCCACCTTTAAGTGCTCAGCTCCAGGAAGGGAACTCATCAGGCTGATGCACATTCCTTAAGGTCTCTCTACACATAAACAAGGAGTTATTTGTTTTCTCTACTGAGAATAGCAACACCCACCATGATGAACAGCAGGAAATGCATGACATTAAGAAATGCAAAGGATGAAGGATCAAAGGATATGAGAAATCCTGCCTCTTGCCTTTGGGCCATCTGAGTTGGGTGCTCCCGTAAAACTGGAAAATGAAAGTGATGTGGATGGACAACAGAGTTGGAGCTTCCTGGTAAGGAGGATGTGGTAGCAGTGGCTTTTTCCTTTTGAACAGCAGGTTTTCATCCTGGGAGGTTTTGAATCTACGTGATGAATAAGCACATTAGCCACCTGGCTGAGGCGCATTACAGGAAAATGTATTTTCATTCCTCCCATTAACTGGCCCCACTGTGCAGACAGGAATGCAAATCGTGAGGTCACAGAGCGAACAAGAAGAAGTATATCTCCAACGCATTGTTAATTCATTCAGCTGAGGGTGAAGAGTACTACACTGTTTATACACTTAATACCAGGCAAACACTCGTAACACTTGCAAAAAATAGGACACCTCTCCAGTTCCTGCCAAATTCTTTGTCAGAGATGGCAGAAAAATGGATAAAAGACTTATTAGAGACTGTGACTAGTGGATCAGAATAAGCAAATCTGCTTCTGGTTAGCTATCTAACTACAAGAAGATCAAGGGAGGACTATAGTTCAAGAATTATTTCTTCTTTTTAAATCCATAGTCTGTTACCTGATCAACGTATTAAGCTAAAGTGGCAAATCTGCAAAGAATGACAGATGCATATCAAGAGTTTGTAATGTAATCTATGAAATTCATTCACACCAGGATATAATTCACAAGGAGTCTATTGATTGGGAAAATAAATGTTATTTTACATTTAATAGAATATATTTCAATAATGTTGGAGCTCCAACTCTTGGGTTTTGAAAGACGCTTTATTATTTAGTACAAAATATGCATCTTTCCCAGTTCCTGTGATTTTATTGTATTGTGTTTAGTACTCAATAAACATATCAAAATTTCTTCAGAGCTGTGACATTGTCAATTTTTCTTGTAGTTTGAGGCAAATATGGTTACTGACAGGGACTTTTTAATTCTTTGAAAATGGCTGTTTTGGGAACAGAACCTTCACTGCTTTTAACCACCATAGATCTACAGATCAAAGGCAAAGAACCCAATTTTCCAATTAACACTATGTAAGGACTTGGACGAAAGCGCTGTCCTTTTCACATGGCTCATCCTGCAGGAGCACAGGACACCATGCCTGGCTTAAATTACAGAGACATTTCAGGAAGATGTGGTGTTAAAAGGCCGTGAAAATTTGTCCTAGAGCTCGCTCCTGAATTATTTGTTCAGTATGCTGACCCATTTTGTATGTTTCTTATGATTTTTTTTCTCTTTCAAATAAGGCAATAATATTTTCCTTAGTGTTGTGGGATAGTCCAAGGTTAACAGTATTCCTTATAGCCTCATAATATTTTGCTGATTGGTTATACACCAATCAATTTTTTCCACATAAAAGCCTTCAATTAACCCCCCAGTGACTGGGAGGTGGAATTTCCAGAGTAATGTTGGAGAATTCCACCTCCTATCACCAGGGGTTTAATTGAAAACTTTTCTGAGAAAAATTAATTGGTGCAAAAACATCAGTAAAATACTCTGAAATGTAGGGGACACTGTTAATTTTAGTCTATGTAAGAAAAAAAAAAAAGAAAAAAAGATTAATTAGGAACATTGAACAAGAAATAAACAAAATCACTACATCAACACTGAGATTAAAAGGAAGCTTGTGAAATGGCCCTGCAAAGTCACAAATGCAGGAAAACTTACCTTTAATTTAAATTACAATGTGCTAAAAACAAGCAAGAGAAATTAGCTTCTTTTAGAAAGTATTTCACAATCAGATGATTTACTTCAAATTCAGAAACATAAATCACATTTTAATAATCTCTTTCCCAGTATGAAGTCTCTATACAATCTGATATGTAGATTTTTTTAAGTAGATGCTTTCTCTGCATAACAAGAAACTGCAATAAATTAAGTGAAGCCCGGGAAATCTTATAATGCAGCTGGGTAATGAAAGAAAAGGTGCTATTTGAATCTACTATTGCAAATACAGATATCCTTGCTAATATTGAAAAACAGACAGTGTGAATGGATGTATCTGTGTGCAATAAACCTGTCTGAACATGGTATCTTTAATAGTGCTCAGATACTTATTTTTTTGCATTAAGCAGAATAGAATTTGACCTGCAAATTATGAAAAATATTAAGATATGCATCAGCAGAGAAATTTATGTCTAGTGTTGACAAATTATTCATTATTTTTTTAATGTAACAGGTCTAGAGAGAGTATTAAATAAGATTATTATGGCAGTTCTTATAAGTGTATTCATCTTGACTAAGAGGTCGTGATGAAATTTAGGACTGTTTACTTACAAAGCTTGCTTAATTAGGAAAAAGAGAAATAAATGTTCTCCATTTGGCATCTTTCACAGATTTTATCTTTATTACTTCTCTCTCCCAATACTGTGAAAGATCAACATCAATTAAAGTAAATCCATTACATGCAATTCGACACATCGTGGTTTCTAAATACAAAGAAAGATAAAAAATTTCCTTCTGAAATTAGCAACACTTTTTTCCTTGTGAAAATCCTATGTTTTGAGCAGACAGAGCTTTGTATCTGGGGCGATCATTAGTAAATAAATAAGGTAATTATCTCTGAAAGGAGTTAGTTTCAGTGAAAAACAACCTTGTGTTCCTACTGTAAAACACAGCACTTTGTGTTATACTCTGCCATACATTATACTTTTCTACTGTCAGGTGAAAATTCAACCAATGGCTATTTGATTACTTTGGAAACATTTGAATTGATTTTTATTACCTAATCGTTTGCATCTATAAGGAAGATGTATGACCATCCTTCTTGGAAGAACTGAACAACTTCTCTCTCGCTTTTGATGAAACACGTAACACGGACAGGTGGAAGGGAGAGAAAAACACATTCCTACAGGAGTGTCTTGCTCTGGTAGTTCCATAAGAATGATACATAGGAAAAATTCTGCATCATATCATTAAAGCTGACTTATTTCCAGGAGATATGCACTTAAAACAGTGGCAAAGAAACCTCTAAACTGATCAAGATTAGGCATCCCAGGTCTCATCTTGCCACTACCCAAAGTGTGAGTGGATGTAGTAGTAAAATAGTATAACTGAGGCCAACTGTTTTCTCCAGCTTTATTATGATGAAGTTGAACAATCAGACATTCCAGAGGGAGAGTTGAAACTCATATCCTGGTATAAATTTAATCTTCATGGAAATAAATTTATGCACTTCTATGTTAGCAGAATATATGACCTGGAAAGTCACATACAAGTCAGAGAGTCAAAACTCTAGTATTCTTCCCATGTTAATATTCAAAAATGTGCCAGTTGTGCCAAAGACTATTAACTTTTGCATGATGTCTGTTATACAGTCTAATTTCCACTGTCAGAAATGCTATCTGTTTACTGTACGTTCATTCTTATTTCTGCTTTTTATTCCATCGTTTCTTGTGTTCTAAACTACTCTTTTGGCCTTCTTTCCACCATTTGCATATATAATCCTTCACGTATTTTTTGTTCTAAATCAATTCCTATAATCCCTCACAGTGTAATAGCATTTGTCATCAATAGAAATGAAATCCCCAACACATTGAAGGAAAGAGAATTTGCAGGTACTGGTTTCTAGCAGCAAGTTGTAATAGAAGCAGTGGGGAATTCTATTTGCATAAAAAGATCCATATTTGATGCAAACTGATGCAACTTTCATGATGAGTATGAAATTTTTCTCTACCCTTGTGCCATGGGCACAAAGCAGATAATACTCTACAACAGTGTTACAGAATTATTTTTCATAAACTCTTGTCTGAAATGTATAATAAAGGTAGAAGTGTCTTTTGATAATTAGTGAGGCTGATTCCAAGTCTCACATTATCAGCACCATTATATTAGAAACGAAGTAAAATACTACAGTTCCAAATGACGGAAAATTCCAGCATTTGGAGAGCAAGGAGAGAGATTGAAGAGCTTCATTGTGAAAGAAAAAGCAGACCTGTTTAAATACAGTTTTAACAAAATACTTACAATAAACAATACATTATTTAAAATAAATAGGGCTGAACCTGACAATCCAGGTCCTGGTATTTTGTGGTTTCTATGTGACTTACAAGAGGGGAACTACGAGAGGCCAGGGCACAGCTGAAGATCAGATAGATGGACATATAGTTAAGGTACATGGAAAGGCTGGAAATAACTGAATTTATCTATACACACTTCAGCACTCCTTGACCAGACTACAAAAGGTGATCTAAAAAATTCCAATTTCTCATCTCCATGTCAGTAAAGCACTAAGATTTTCTAGCAGCACAAGCTAAAAAAAAAAAAAAAAAAAAATCTAAAAAATTCCAATTTCTCAGCTCTATGTCAGTAAAGCACTGAGATTTTCTGGCAGTACTCATAGTGTGATTCCCGTATCCCCGCATATGGTAAAGGAAGTCAGTTTTCCCCACTGAATGCATCAGCAGAAAATCAAGCAGTTTCATTAAGCTCTGGCTGAATTTCACTGGGTGTTTTTCAAAAGCAACGTATTCCTAATAAGCATTTTGGTCTTGCTGAATAAGCTTCTTCTGGGAAGAAAAAACTCCTAAACAACTTTAATCTGTACCCAATAGATATTTCACCTTGAGGATTTGTCAAGTTAATAGAGCCTACCCACTTAGAAAAAAAGGGAGGAGGCCTTTCTAATTGGTGCCTAACAACTTACACTTAAGGGTCATTAAGAGGCAATACTAGAGATAACAGTCTTAATGGCTCCAGTCCACTCTCATGGGGAGTACTCAAGGTAGCATGAACAAAAGGGAACAAGACTGAAAGACCCAAAGACACAGCAGGATCTGGGCTGGCTAAGGGGATGCAGATTGATTTAGTTCTGCCCCAGTAACTTAAGAGGAAAATTTATCTCATTTGACATGTAGGGAAACATAAGATTAGCTGCAAATAGTACAAGATGGATGGAGATGTAGAATATAAAAGGCATTAATCACTGTTCTAAAATATGTGTTTTCTAACCCATGTTATCAAGTGCTAAATAGAAATGGTTTTAGGGAAGAAGTTGATCAAACCCACAAGCAGAAGCTTCTGAATGGAATAAAACATAGCTACTTGAAACCCATTCTGTTCAGCCCACGAAGTGAAAAGCATCTGAAAAAAAGAGCATGACCCTGTCTATAGATTGCAGTTTCCATGCTGTGACAAGAAAGGCCAAAGATGGTTCCCCCTGAACTCCCAGACCCCACCTACACATCAGACACTGAAGTTCAGTTCCAGAGATGTCTTGTGGCTGTAACACAAAATACAACAGCTTCAGTAACCAGGGTACCTCAGTTACTTTGGCATCATGCCCCATTGGATGGCATAGCTCTGCTCAGAGAATCCTGAGTGGTGCAGAGGTTCAGCTAACCCTGTCCTGAAATGTGTTCTTTCTCATAACTCTTCTCTGTAAATCCCCAAGACAGCTATAAAAAGGGGTGAGGCTGAAAGGTCAGACAATTAGCTTTCCTATTTGTGAAGAAATAGCTTTTCTGAGCTTATTAATGTAAAAATACAGGATGAGATCTTCAGAGCTATAAATCAGCATAGCTCTGCTGATTTCAGTGGAGCTGTGCTGTGTTCTACCAGCTGAGATTATATTTTCTCTAATATTAAATAATAATAAAAAACCTTACACTGAAACAATATTGTTACCTCTGGTGACATAAATGCTGAAATGTCAGATGTATGTTTTCCTAAACAAATTTAATTCAACTTCCATACATCTTCCTTTTATCTTAAATGTTACTGATCTTCTATAGGATGGCTGCCTATTTCAGTTCATCTGATAGATGATCCTCACTGAACAGTTTTCAAATATTTTTGAGCTCAGAAAAGTTCAGTTAATCTGATTTCCTGTCTGATAAAAGCCTTGGACTTTGATTCAGTATCCATCTAAAACCTTGTGTTTTCTAAAACCTGCCCACGACAAAGACATCCTGCAAAAGACTGTAACCTTCATATACTGGGGGATTAACTTCCCCTGTTCCTTTCTTCTGGTGTATGACCTACTCTAGTAAATACTTGTGGGGTTTTTCCCTCCTTTGAATTTCTGTAGTGCCACTTTCTGTCTTTTTTGTTTGTTTGTTTGTTTGTTGTATACTCAATTTTTCATGTGTACTATATATTTTATGAAGTATGCAAAGGCGGATTATTTCTTCATGGTCTTAAGTCAGCATTATCACCAACTTGAGTCTTGGTTCATCAAAAGGAGGTAAGCACTGATATTAACTCCTTCTTCTGTGTCTCTGTTCTCAACAGAAAGTCTGTATAAACATCTACATTATTAGTGATGTCTGCAGAATCACCCCAATGTTCAGAGGCAAGAAAATAATTATGTAGTTCTGGGTGGCTGGTCTCACTGATTCAAAGAGCCACATCTTTACCATGTCTTCAGATGCTAGACTGCCATGCAATACATGTCTCATACCTCAGGTTGCCAAGCAAAGAAGGAAATCTTGGAACTGTTCTCAAGCAACCTGTGGATTTTGTCCCTTCATTATGCATGTAGCCAAGTCCCAAAGAAAGCTTGTAAAGCAAACCCCAGAAATTTCTCCTCCATAGTCCGTTCTCCAAGCCAAAGATTTGGATTACCCAAGGTTGCCTTCTGAGCATGGTTTCCCTTGTTATTTAATTGGTGAAAGCATGACACGGGAATTTAACTTGTCATGCAAATGCATGTTACGATCACAGGTTGTCTCTGGTATTTAATTTTCCTTGGCTTTTCCTCATAGGGATGAGGAAATTCATTGTAATGAAGTTCATCCTCTTGAAGTTCAACAAGACCAAGTGCAAAAGTCCTGCACCTGGATCAGGGAAATCACCAGTATCGATACAGACTGGGGGAACAATGGATTGTGAGCAGCCCTGACAAAAAGGACTTGGGGATATTGGATGAAACATTAGATATGAGCTGGCAATGTGCACTCACATCCCAGAACGCCAATCGTATCCCAGGCTGCATAAAAAGAAATTTAGCTATTACTCAAGTATGTTGGGTTGTGAAGTGATTCTCTTCCTCTGCTCTGTTCCTGTGAGATCCCACCTTGAGGACTCTGTCCAGCTCTGAGACCCCCAGCACAAGAAAAACACAAACCCTTTAAATAGGCCTAGAGGAGGGCCATGAAAATGATCAAAGGGTTGGAACACATTTCTTATCAAGAAAGGCCAAGACAGTTGGAATTGTTCAAGCTGGAGAAGACAAGGCTCAGGGAGGACTTTATTCATAGAAACATAGAATGTCGTGAGTTGGAAGGGACCCATAAGGATCATCGAGCCCAACTTGTGTCCCTGCGTAGAACAACTCCAAAATTCACACGATGTATCTGAGGGTGCTGTCCAATTGTTTCTTGAATGATGTCAGGCTTGGGGCCATGACACCTCCCTGGGGAGTCTGTTTCAGTGTTCTACCACCCCCTGGGTGAAAAACCTTTTTCCAATGTCCCACCTAAATCTCCCCTGGCACATTTTCCTGCCATTCCCTCGGGTCCCTCCCACCAGTGCCTGCCCCTCCTCCTCTCCTTATGAGGAAGTTGTAGGCCACAATAAGGTCTTCTCTTATTCTCTTCTTCTGCAGGCAGGACAAACCAAGTGACTTCAGATGCACCTCATATGGCTTCCCCTTCATACATTTCACAAACTTCATGGCCCTCTTCCGGATACTCTCCAGGAGCTTTATATCCTTTTTATACTGTGGTGCCCAGAACTGCACACAGTGCTCCAGGTGAGGCCGCACCAGTGCAGAATAAAGCTGAACAATCACCTCCTTTTACTGGATCACAATGCTGTGCTTGATGCACTTAAGGACACAGTTGACCCTCTTGGTTGCCAAGGCACACTGTTGCTTCATGTTCAACTTTCTGTAGACCAGGATCCCCAGATCCCTCTCTGCAGAGCTGCTCTCCAGCATCTCATTCCCTAGTCTGTACATACAGCCAGGGTTGAGGTATCCTAGGTGCAAAATCTGGCATGTGCCCTTATTAAACTTCATGCGGTTGATGATTACCCAGTTCTCCAATTTATCCAGATCCCTCTGCAGGGCCCCTCTGCCCTCAGGACTGTAAACAGCTCCTCCTAATTTTATGTCATTGGTGAACTTAGTACTCAAGTACTGTGTCTAAGTCACTTATGAAAATATTAAAGAGTAGCCTGTCAACACGTAAAGATGGCTTATAAAGAAAATGGAGACTTTTCAGTAGGGCCTGTAGTGACAGGACAAGGAGCAATGATTTTAAACTGAAAGAGGGTAAATTTAAATCAGACATAAGGAAGACTATTTTTTTTATTATGAGGGTGCTGAGACACTAGAACACGTTGCCCAGAGAAATTGTGGATGCCCCATCGTTGAAAGTGTTCAAGGTCAGGTTGGATGGGGCTTTGAGCAACCTGATCTAGTGAAAGATGTCCCTACCCACTGTCACTAGGGTTGGACTAAATGATCTTTGAAGGTTCCCTTCCAAACCAAACTATTCCATGATTCTACAAGTCTATCATCTTTATTTGCAAAACAATATACTTAAGTTAAAGCTAAACGATTGTAATGACAAAAAAAAAAATCATAAAATATATTTCACAATCAATCTTGACATTTTGTAGAGTGCAGCTAATAGTAGCACTGCAGCATTGAGGGTCTTTAGTTCACAGCTGAATGCACTACAAAGATTTCATCCCCTAGGAATGAGCAAATTAAAAATGATATATAACATTTACCATTGGTTAGTATAGACTCAACCAGAGATGTTAATACATTAACCATACTCCCAGCAGACTCATGTAATACTTCAGCCAGCATTCTGCAGCTCTGATAACAAGAACATTTTCTAATGGCCAAGGATAATTCTTAGTTTTAATTATATAACCTTTTCAAGTATGTGGCTTTTTGGAGATTAATCATGTGTAGAAGAGTATTGTGACTATAGATACATTCCATAATCAAGACTTGTTTAAAAAATATTTTGCAAAACTTTGAACCAGAATTTTGTGCTAAGGTTACACTTAAAGTTACTATTGTAATCTCAACATCAGAAAAGGAAATTTAAGTAAGGATGTTATAGTGAGTCAAAGCATAAACTTAAGGAAAGCTATTATGCTGTCACCTTCATAACAGTGAAATAAAATAATTTATCAGAGTAATTGATATGCAAAAGTCCTTTGTAGTATTCAGCTTCATATGTTTCAAGTTTTGGGCTTCACTTTTCACAGCATGCTTACGGTTTCCATCATATAAATCACAGATATTGAAAGTGGGTAACACACACAAGCAGTTTCTTATGACATTTCCAGCACACAGTCTTCATTATGATTCTTCATTTAAAATAAAAATTAACTATTTTTGGAGCTGTGCAATGATGTTGATACATTATGCATATAAAAACAGGACTAATCTTTCAAGCACATACATCTATTTTGGATCACCCTCTCTGCAAAAAGACAGAATGGTGACATGGATACAGAAGTGTTTCTTTTTGTTGATGTTATGTGCCAGTGAAAGTAGTAGACTGGATATTGATGTTAGAGGATGGCTTCCAAATGTGCATGCTTTTTAGTTTTTACTTAGTGGACGATGCAGAATATTTCTATTTTCTTATGTTTCACCTGTTTTTTCCTCTTTAAAACTAGAAGAGTCACAAAACCAATGCTTTCTTTAAAAATATTGGAAGACCTTAGCCTAAAAAAATGAGAGAGGATTTAAAGGAAAACATCCTATGTTTGAATAAAAAAAAATTGATGATGATGATGATGATAATAATAATAATAATAATAATAATAACAACAACAATAATAATAATGTCACTGTCACCTTGAGGAGGCTTAAACATTTTACAGTCCTTTATAATGACATCATAAAGACACAAAACCCCCCAAATCTTCATGTTTGTCTCACATCTGAAATGCAGACATTCTGTTTTGGGGAATGTTGATGTTATATCTTTACTTACACTTTTTTGAAATTCACTTCAATCTTTCTCTTCCCATCTCCTCTACCAATTTTTATTTTGTTTACCTCACTTCCTCTTTCTCTTGTTTTGACTAGAAAACTTCATGGGGACTTTTCATAGAAATAAGCACATTTTGATACGAAGAATTATCATTTTACAAGAAGATCAATATCAACAATTTTTTACTAACTCTTCTTTGATGTCCATCACTATTGCCAATGTGGCTTCAACCCTGAAAGATATAAGCCTTTATATATTTTGCAGCAGGACTGGAACATAGGCTTGCATTAATGTCCAGAAAGGGACTGCAGAGTAGACACTTTTTTCTCAACTAGATATGTAGACTTTTTTGTAAAGTAAAAGCAGACTTGCCTAAGGGAACACTCAGATTTAATGCAAGATTCATCTAAAGAATGCAACTACACAATGTAGAAGAATTTAAAAAAAAAAAAAAACAAAAAAAAACCAACTATTTTTTCTCCACTGATTACAAAAAGGGTGCAGAAAGGCCAACTCAGATGGTGTCAGCTTTTCTGTAGATATCTCATGTCCCAGAAGTCAAAGTCTCTTGATAAATGACCATGCAAATTCATGTGGTTATTGTTATGGGATGCAGAGTTCCAGAATGTTACTTAAGATAGAATAAATCAAGAGTACTAGATAGTAAAAGTATACATGTGTGCATACGTACTTTATAGATATATACATGTTTACACATGTATTTACATATTCTTCACATTCACATACATTCTGACTTAATATGTAGAATGCCTTTGGTATAATCTTAGTTATGCCCGTGAAATGATTTGCAAATAAGCATTCAAGGCTAATAATACAAGTATGTTAAATGAAATGTCAAATTACTTCCAAAAAGCTCTTAAAATCAATAAATATGTATGAAATAAATTAGGCTGGTTGTCAAGTACTTTGTGAAGAGATACAAAAGATTTTTTTTTTCTTCAGCCAGTTCTCTTGCCACCTAAAGTCAAACAAAATTCATAGGTTTGATCATGGCTCTGCAGCACAGGCCCAAAGAGAGGGGCACTTTCCTCAAAAGGATATTTGGATGTCACAAAATTGGATGTCACCTATTTCAACTCTTGCAGGTTTAGTACTTGCTCACCTGTGCCACTCATATGGCCTGTGGGCAATAGCTGAAGAAGGAGCACCAGTAGAAGGTCCAGATTACCTGTTACAGGTGCTTGGCATAGAAATTACTTCACTTGGGCACTAGATAAAACTTCTTTCTAAATTAAGACACCTATGAACTATATGCAGTTAGTGAAGAGTGTCTGCCACTACTGGCGCCTCATCCGGGAACTGCTTATGCAGAGTTTTTTCAAGTAGGAACTTGAGTCGACTCCAGTCATTTTCAATTCAAACCTCTGGGAAAATGGGAATAATGGTATTTAAAAACTCTTGCTTGTAGGGTGTTGAAATTCTAATTTATAAAGTGTTCTGTGATCTTTGGTTAATTGCGCCATTCAAGGTGTTACATGGCTCATTATTTTAATGAAAAATCTCACTCAGGTTAAAGAGGTGTTACCCTCTTAAAGAAGGGAAATTAGGTAGGAAAAACCTACTGCATAATGAGAATGTATGTTTGGATATTGGATTGCATAAGACTGAGCAGGAAAAAAAAATCTGCTATAAGGTAAATCAGAGAAAATATAGTGTCCTCAAAGCTCAAAACCATATGTTCAGTTCAAAGGTTAAAATGCTACTGACAACTTTTACTGGATTCAGAAAATCTGAGAAGTTTTACACTGCAGATCTTTGACTAATTCATTTGAATGCTTAAATCTTTACCTTTAATATAACACAAGTTTACTGAGCTTTATCTTGTTATGTAGGCCAATTCCCACATAAAATCACCGGAATGATTCTATTAGAAAGTATGGCAATGTGTCACTTTTTACTTTTGTCTCTAAATTAAGATATATACATAAAAACAGAGCTTCTCATATAGACTTTTGGCTTTCAAATGTGGCAGGACAGGTGTCAAGTAAAACACGATTTACAGGTCAGTTTTTTATTGTGTAGTCAGAGTATGAGGATATGACAGAAAAATTTTGAGATACTACAAAACAATGACCTACTACTTGTCAAAGAGTCTGTGGTAGCTGAATATATGAAAACCCTTACTCCACTCCAGGGGCAAAGTTAAATGTACAAAATTAAAAAATCAGTATGTTGCACTTTACCACTGGATTGGTTCAAGAGCATGTATGTAGGCAACTATTGCCACCCATCTGATAGACTGTGACAATTTAATTGCATTTGACCATAAGTCCAAATATTTATGAGAATTCATAAAAATGTGATGAGAATTAAAACTACCTTTTGGCTGTTCAGAGAAGAACAAGCTGATTGTAAAGGCTATGCAAAAATCAAAGCTTTATACAGTGACAAACCAGACATTTCAGAGTCGGATTTCTGAGCATGCCCTGAAACACCACAGAAACTCCCATCTCGACTTGATGGAAGAATCATTTTGTTATCCAAGAACAGTCTCTCCCTTTACATGTTCATAAAATCAGACATTAGATGAGTTTCTTTCTGTTGAAGTCCATATGGATTTTTTTCTTTTTAAATGCTCTATAATCATCTTCTTACTATTTGTCCTAGCAAGTACATTAAGAAATTACAGCTTCTGTTCATGGGCAATGTGCAGATTCTATGCCACAAATCACACACAGATGTTTCCTGAAACCAGTAAACACATGAGAGTATTTTTTTTTCCCCTTTTATTTAACAGCATCAGGATTTCATCACATTAAATGCATTGAAAGCCATATTTGTAAATGTGTTGTTCTTCAAAGGAGCTCTGAAAATTAAAAACTACTAAACATTTTTTAAAGAACTGAGTAAATCACCATTATACTGGATTCCTCAATAGCTGGAAAATTTATTCTTAATCCTGAATACCACTGAATTTAACTCTGAAAAGAATCCTTCTAGAATATCCATCTAAAATACTCATACAGCAATCATCACTATAGTATCTTTTCAAAATGTTTAATGTGTCTTTTAATAATTTTTCTTGTAAGAAATATTACAGATTCATAGAATATTTTAGGTTGGAAAAGACCTGGGGGCATTGTCTTATCTAACCTTCTGCTTAAAATAAGGATAACTTCAGAGTTAGATCAGGTTGCTCAGGGCTCTGTCCATCCAAATTTTGAATATCTCTGAAGATGAAGATCTAACAGCCTCTCTGGTAGTGCCAGGGTTTGGCCACCTTCAAGGTGAAGAATATATTCCTTATCTCTAATAAAAATTTTTCTTACTGCAAATCGTGCTATCTCTGACTCCTATCTCTTACTCTTTCCCTGTGCATCTCTGGGAAGAATATGACTTGACTTTCTGTACAACCACTCTTCAGTTAGTGGTAGATTAAAAAAAAAAATGCCCTTAATCTTTTCTCCTTAGTGCCAAACAAAGCCATTTTTTTCAGCTTCATAGAATCATATAACCACAAAATGGTTTGGGTTGGAAAGGAACCTTCAAAGACCATCTAGTCCAACCCCATTGCCATGGGTAGGAACAGCTTTCACTAGATCAGGTTGCTCAAAGCCCCATCCACCATCCAACCAGAGCTTGAACACTTCCAGTGATGGGACATCCACAGTTCCTCTGAGCAATGTGTTCCAGTGTCTCAGCACCTTCATAATAAAAAAAAAAAAAAAAAACACTTCCTTATGTCCAATCTAAATATATTCTCAAGTTAAAACCATTTCTTCTTTTTTTGCCACTACAGACCCTGCTAAAAAGTCTCTCTCCTTCTTCCTTATAAGCAACGTTTATATGTTCACAGGCTGCAATAAAGTCATCCCTGAGCCTTGTCTTCTCCAGGTTGAACAACTCCAACTGTCTTGGCCTTTCTTCATAGGAGATGTACTCCAACCCTTTGATCATTTTCATGGCCCTTCTCTGGACCTATTTAAAGGGTCCATGTTTTCCTCGTGCTGGAGATCTCAGAGCTGGACGGAGTCCTTCAGGTGGGATCTCACAGGAGCAGAGCAGAGGATGAAAATCATCACCTCCCTCAGCCTGCTGGCCACATTTCTTTTTATGTAGCCTGGGATATGATTGGCTTTCTGGGATGTGAGTGCACATTGCCAGCTCATATCTAATGTTTCATTCACCAACATCCCCAAGTCCTTTTTGTCAGGGCTGCTCACAATCTGTTGTTCCCCCAGTCTGTACTGATACTAGTGATTGCCCTGACTCAGGTGCAGGACCTGGCACTTGGCCTTGTTGAACTTCACGAGGTTCACGTGGGCCCACTTCTGAAGTCTGTCAAGTTGCCTCTAGGTGACATCCCTTCCTGTTGAGCTTGATATCATCTTCTCCTGACATATGTTATGTTCCATGCTCTTAACCACTTCCAATCTCAAAGCATCTAACTTGTAGTGGGGAGGACAAAATGATGTAGTGTTTCCAAAGCAGACTCGTAGGTGCCAGATACTAAAGACCAATCACTTCCCTCGATCTGCTGCTTAATACAGTTCAGTGTGGGGTTGACCACAGTAGGGATCTACTGCTCACTTTTTGGCCACTGTGACGAACTCCAGGCCCTTTTCTGGAGCTACTTCCTAACCCCCCATCTGGACTGGTGCCTGAGGTTATTCTGTCCCAAGTACAGGAGTCTTCGCCCATGTTGAACTTCACGGTTTTCTGTCAACTCATGTATCCAACCTACTGAGACGCCATATCTTTCTGCCATCAACTGCTTCCCGTAAACCTGTTGTCACCTTTGGACTTTCTGAGGGCGGATTCCAACCTCTTACCCTGAGCATAAGTAACTATATAAACCGTATCTGTCTTGGTACTGACACCTCAGAAATGCTGCTAAAAACCACCTGCTGTCTGGAATTCAAACTGCTGATCACTACTCCGGTACATTTTGTGCTGGTTTTGTTTTGCATTTCTTATTCATGTAACCACAGACTCCTGATTTATGTAAAAGGCATGAAGTTTATAATTCATATAGATCAAATGACAAGTTTTATGTGATGGTGGATCTAATTATGTTACATTTTTGTCTCCTGAGATTTTTACTTGCAAGTTCCAAATTTCTGCATTAGAACCTTTGTGTACAACATTATATTTGAGCTGATGAGAAGAGAAGGCCAACGAAATGGCATCAAGAAAGTGTTCCCAGTTTTCCAGAAAAATGTGATGAATTTATCATTTAAAAAAGGGAACAGAACATATTATTCCAAAAGTTATTAAAATGGGTCCCAAAGTCTTTTCCATTCGTTCCATCTGTAGCAATGCAAAAATCATACTAACCGTTTTTCACTATGATGTAATCACAAATTAGCCAGTTGTCTGTGATTATTGCCCATTTAGCATCCTGTGGCTGTGTTCTTATGTTTACAATGTGCTCTGTGAATTACAGACTTTCTAATGATCTGAAAGTCAGATGGACTAGAATCAACAAATTAGTCCAGCTGAGAGCATTGTTACTTTCCTCTTTCTGTTTACTGTTGTAAGGCACTTTCAAAGTGGGATTGAAGTAGTCTTCAAAAAAGCACAGTTGTCTGGATCAAGAAAAGTTTGTGATATTATCTTACAAAATTTCCTGTGAACTAAGATGCTGTAATATGGAAAAAAATAAAATAATGTAGGTATTGATTGTTGGTGATGGATCGTAATGTCTAATGAGAGTGAGAGGGAAGAAATTTGTAAATATCCTTTTCTATGATACATGAGCCAACAGAAGACGAATTTTACAATCTGTTTTCAGCATTCTAGTAGCATCAAAGGAAGGCTTTTGCCTCCGTCATGCAATATCTGGACTAAGGCACCTCATGCATCTCATTATATGGACATATTTTCTAGTCCCAGTTGACTAGGTTATACATATCAAGAAATGTAGAGGTGAAGGAAATTAAATGCGTGCTTTTGTGAGCAAATAGATCTGCTCTGATCATACTACAACTGGCCTAGCTGGGAAGTAGGTCTCCTTTAAAATGAATAAAACCATGTTAGTTTGGCTTCGTGTCCAAATCAGTAATCTCTGAGAGGCAGCAGCAGAAGCAAGAAAATCTTGGATGTGGTGCAGGTTGTAGTAGCTTAGGCAGAAATAGTACTGTGACTGAATAGCTTATTGGCTGAAACTGATTTATCATAACTGGAGCAGAATGGAGGTGACAGGAAACCATGTGTCTTTGAACCAGACCCATGCTAAGGCTCCTTTCTCCTGGGAAGTCACTTCAGCACTTGATCTTCCACCTAACAAAGCAGGTTCTCTAGGCTCTCACAACATAGTAAAACAATGGAAAAGTAGAATGGTTTGCCCCATCAAGTGCAGAAGAGAAACCTCATTTCTTCAAGGTGTGAGATGTTTTCATATATATATCCTAGTGTAAAAGTTGGAAAATGTGAATAGATTATCAGAGGAAAAGAAAAAGGTGCATCTCAGCAGATGCTTCAACAAGAACACCTTTTCCCAGGGTTATGTCTCAAATATTCTTTTGAATCCTAAATCTTTGTGCATTTAATTCTGTAGCTCTTTTCAGATTGCAATATTTATGCAGAAAACTTATCCCATTTAAATTAGGATTTCTCTCCTTAGCAAGTTCTTCTCAACATGGGTGAGACATATGGAATTAAACTTGTAGAGTTTCCAAAGCATTCAGTGTATTGGATTCTGAGAAGGGATAACTGGATGTAATTTTGCATTAAACAGAAGGTCAGGCTGGATGATCTAATGGTCCCTTCTGGTCATAAAAACGATGAATCTATGAGAAAAGCACGATGACATCATATGATGAAAAGCACAATTAAATTGGCAAGTGTTACCCTGATGTTCCCATTACAAATCCCCTGAGCAATCTATCCTCGCTTCTTCCTCTCGCCACCTCCTCTATCATTAGATTCCAGGAGAACACATGCTCTGTTAAAGTCATTTCTGCGAAAACCATTTTGAAGGCTGGCTCCGCACAGTCTCCTGCTAAATCCAGTGTTCAAGGCTGTGGGAGTGCTCACTTCTTAAGTGAAGACACATTTCTCCAAGGCATTTTGCACTCTCTTCTTCCTTCAGATTGCTCAGCTAAAGGCTTTTTCAGGACTTTATCAGTTATTAATAATTGTGATGATTCATGATTTATTCATAACCATTTATACATTTACCATAGGCTGCCTGCACATATAAACTGTTTCTCTGAAGCACATAAATGTGGCACAGTGCATCTTACAATTAATATCCAGTAAATAGATGATAGAGAAAGATTAATGAAATAAGAAATACAAAAAAATATCTTGCAATGCATTAAGTTTTGAATTTATTTTTTTTTAATGTTGCAGAGTAATTGTCTTAGAAATATCAAAACTAAAAGAAGCAGGAAGCAGAATAGTGTGAAAAGACAAGTTTAAGACCACAAGTGGCACCTTTTTCTGCTTTTCTTCTCTCCTTTGTAATGATACTTACAGGGAGTAAATCTACTCAACAGGGAAGACACACCTCAGGACAGATAAAGGTGATAGTATCTGCAGTATCACCTTAGTTGTTCTCTTCAAGCTTTCATTATAAACCGAAGAATTATTGCAGTGAAACACTGTAACAGCTGCTTGGAGGGGGGAAGAGGGAAGGATCTGACATGCAGTTGCTTCATAGTGCCAAACAGCAACAACCTGAAAAGAGAATGTTATTCCTTGTTGTTGATAAAAACAACAACAACAATAAAAGTTTTCTATTGTGATGTTACTAACCAAGGAGTAATTTCTGATAGGCACACATAACACCTTCTGCAGTGTGCTGCTGTTCAGATGAAATGTCTGGCTTTTATGAGAGGTTAATTATTTAATATAAATAATGTATTCTTGGTTTTGAGTGAACATGTTCATTAGCAATGAGATGGGCTCTGTGAGGGAAATGATCGGTGTGTTCCAGCACACAGTCTCAAGGCAGAGGGAGCAGCTCTGATCTGACTCATATTTCTGCTCATTCTACTTTTTGTTACGTTTTAGCTGAAGTTTTTGGAACAGAATGTTTAAATTTTTACTAACTGCCTTGAAAGTGAACAGCTGAATTTTTACTAACTGCCTGTAATTACCCAATATTATTATTCTGTAAGATGGTCTAAAATACGATTGGGTTCTTGTCATGCCTACAGAATCATGGGATACATCCTAGACTCCAAGTTATCTTGTTCCTCCATGGCAGGGTCAACTTCCACAGAACCACGGAGTTCAAGAATGGTTGGCGTTGGAAAGGACCTCTGGTGGCCTCCAGTGAAAATGAGTTTGACACCCCTGATCTAGTCAAACCACCTATTAAAGCAGGTTCACCAAAGCAGATCACACAGGAATGTGTACAGGGGGCTTTTGAATGTCTCCAGAGGAGGAGACTCCACAGCCTCTCCGAGCAGCCTGTTCCAGTGCTCTGGCACTCTCATAGTTTCTCCTCACATTTACACGGAATCTCCTATGTTTCAGTCTGTGCCCATTGCCTCTCATCCTATCATGGAGCACTACTGAAAAGAATCTGGTCCCATCCTCTTGACAGCCATCCTTGAGATATTTAAGGTCCTCTGTCAGCCTTCTCCAGGCTGAACAGTCCCAACTTTCTCATTCTTTCCTCATAAGAAAGATGCTCCAGATCCTTTATCATCTTTGTAGCTCTCTGCTGGACTCTCTCCATTTTCACCTCTCCGTTGCTTCCTCACAGAGCAGGTCCAGTCTTAATCTCAGTCTGGCAACTTCCTGAATTTTATATAGTTCTATAAAGAACAAGTCTATTATGATTTTGCACTCCTTACAGGAGAATCAGTCAGTTCCAAAGAGCTCCAGAATAGACGAGACAAGTACACAGTCACCCTACTTACTGTTCCCTGGCATCCTTTTAAAAAAATGTAACACAGGACAACAATGACTAGACTAGAAGAACCAATATCACTCTCCAGATAGCCCAACACAGAATGTAAGATCATACTGACCATAAGTATATTCAGACTCCGAAGTCAACTGCACAAATAACCCTTCTCCTTGCAAACATTAATGCTACATTGAATGACTTTGTGATGTGGGTCTTTCTAAATCTGTATTCATTCTTGTTGCCTACAGAAGGAAATCTCTCCTGCTGAACAAAAAACTTGCACACATCAAAACTATTAAACGCAAAAGTTTACCAAAAAGAAAATTTCAAATGATAAAAACATGAAAAAATAAGATGAAAAAAAAGTCAGTCCAGAACTATAATTTTGTAGAGGTGTAATGACATTACACTATACATGTCTTCCCTGTAAAATTGTGCTTCAGTGGATCCAAGACACTAATATTTATTTGGACATTTTCTTTCAAGGAGCAAAAGCCATTAAAAAGCCTAGCCCCTTTTACGTTTCCTGTGGTACAAAAAGGATACATTAATGGTTCTTCTTAAATGCATGAAAATACCAAGAATAATCTGTCAGGGGAAAAAAAAAATATATATCCAAATGACTTATTTCAATTCATCAGAAATAGATCATATGCATGTGGGTGGAAAAACGTTATTTCATTATTCATTTGCAGTATATATATAATGATCATTTCACAAATTCAAGCTGATCTTCATTTATTATCCATACAATACTGTATTTCCACATCTTGCATTGCATATACAGGATAGAAAAGAGTTCATTTAGAATATTTATTTTGCAATATCATTTTACACTCTGGGAATTATACATTAGTTTTAATATATTTTAACAATGGTAATGCCACAGCTAGAGAAAAAAAAAAAAGATATTTGGACACTAATTGGGCTTTTTGTTAAGTTATGACTTGATCATTTTAAAAAATATGGCTGCAATGAATTTTCAGGCATTATTGTCTGTTCTTGTCCATGCTAATCAGTACCCTGTAGCACAGTGGGTCTTACATTTAATGGAGCGGTACAGAGCTCTTGCCAGCATTCAAGCAATTGATTCCATAGAAGGGGCACAATATAAATCAAGCACAGAGTAAAACTGCTGTTCTACAAGCTTGGAATAAGAGCACCCTTTTTCTTACCCAAGGCACTCAAAGACTCTCCTGCTGTGCTTATGTTGATTGTGCTTCCTTTATCTTCTGTTCAGTTTTGTTTTTCTCACTTTTTTAGTGCCTTTAGTGCTAGTTTAACATGCAGCCTCACCAACCAAAGTTCACTTCCATTTTGTTCTGTCAAAACTTTGAGAGGGTATGGAATGGGGATCTTTTTCACCTGATTGCTTCTTGCAATTGTTTCTTCCTCATAACTATATAAAAATAATCTAGTTATTAGAAAAGGAACTTAATTTATTTGATCAAACCCAAATTGCCAAGACACCTTCTGTTCCAGTTGTCTTGATGTGTACATCAAATTTTCACACAATGCATCAGTTAAAAGCTGGCTAGAAACTGAGAATTACCATGAAGAAAAAATGCCTTTCAGCTGAGGATAACCCAAGTGTACCAAAAGAGTGTCTATTTGAGTAGTATATTTAATATATTTTATCAATGATCTGCAAATAAAATATAAAATCATAACTGATGAAGTATAAGGCTAACAAAAAAGTAAGATGAATAAATAGTATGTTAGCAATACAATGTTATACTGATTAGTAATACCCTTTAATCTGAGGGGAGTCAAATGTAACATCATATAGCTAGGAAACAAAAACTTTAACTGTTTCTACACAGGACACGTTCTAGAAAGCAAAAGCTTTGAAAATGATGGAGGCTATCACCAACACAAAGCCATAATTAATTTAAACATCAGACAAAACACTATAGTTAAGTATAAAATTTTATGGAGATAAATAATATTTACTGTTGGTTACAGGACAAGTGGGAAAATATTATTGCCAGTGTTCATGTTTCACTAACAATACTGGGAAAAGTTGGAGGTTCAGAAGAATACTAGAGGAATAATGTATGGTCTGAAAAATTTCTGTTCATAAAAAGCCTAAAAGGCTCCACCAAGAGTGTATCCCAGAAGAGGTTACAAGGTGATATGATCACAATCCATAACTACATGGTGACAAAGTGAACAAAATAATAGCAGGAGGCAGTGATCAAAGCAGGATATTTATTAACAAATACAGAAAAAGTGAAAACATTTCCTGCAGAATTATTGCCTCTGCTTATAGTTTTGGTTGGTTGTTTTGGGGCTTTTTTTTTTTTTTTTTTTTTTTTTCCAGAAGCTTTCCTCTGGCTCTGGGAGAAAGCTGAAGCCAGAAAAAAAATTATATCAGATCTCAGATGTACATTTTAACAGTGAAATGAATATATGAGCAGTTTTCTGGGGGAAATCCTGGACTTCCCTTGGGAAATTTTTTTTGCTAGGGAAAACCCTGGCGAGATTAAGCTTATCTAAATGAACTATTTATATTCATGATTCACTTACCATGCTTTAGGAATCTGTCCTGTGCATTACACCCCAGTACTGCCTTTACCTTAAATGACTGGATCATTCATATACATGTGTTTGACTCATAGATGTCAGCCTTAAGAGAAATGACTACTTTCTTCATGGAAAGAGTTGTCAGGCATTGGAACAGGCTGCCCAGGGAAGTGGTGGAGCCACCATCCCTGGAGATACTTAGAAGGCGTTTAGATGAGGTTCTTATGGACATGGTTTAGAGCTAGAGTTAGGTTAGGTTATGGTTGGACTCGGTGATCCTTAGGGTCTCTTCCAACGAAAATGATTCTATGATTCTATGATTCTTCACTTCCATATTTTTAAATTAAGTCAGGTTATCAGAAGATCTGTTTGTGGTAAAACGATTATTGGGGTTTATGATATTCAGGACACCAAATCAGAATTGTCTCATGTAATCTTAGAATATGAGTCTAAGAACTTCCAAAGTGTCCTACTTGCTCTAGATGAACAAAGACCCATGTACTATGTTTGTTTCATGCTTTTTTTTTTCCTTGTCATCAATATCAAAGCTACAGATCCCTTCTAGATCTTTCTATATGTGTTTGCAGACAATTCAATATAGAATGTCTCTTTTTTATAAAGTGTGAGAGGAACAGACAGAAAATTCTGAGGTTCCTTAGAAAACAAGAAAAAATGAAATGCCAGATTTATGACATTTTAACCTGAGCCTATGTCACTGGAGATAGATAAGAAATCATGGTATAATTTGTTTCTCAGTGATGTTACTGGAAAAGAAAATTGCCAGTTTGTGAGTTATGAGTCTGTAGACAGAGTCAAATTTGGCTTGTATTCACACCAGAATTAACTTAATTGAAATCAGTGAATTTGCACTAATGTAACTGTGAGCAGAAATTGACCTCTTGTGCCTGTTGGAACATTGCCCAAAAGCCACTTGACTTACTTGTGCTTAAGGCTTGCTCTGCATGAATGTCTACTATTTTACTGGCAGTAAGTTATGTAATATTCATGGTTTAATGGTGCATATTCTACAAATAGGCTGGTTAGATGCCAGCAGACTACATCCAAGCATTACTACGTATTTGCTCTGTTGACCTCTGTACACGTTCCATCACATGAAGTAGTTACAGCTGGGACTCCAGTAAGGAATTCCAACTTCCAAAATGTTCCCACTGCCACTATGCAAATGATAGCAAAAAGTCTCTGTTGCAATTAGCCTAGATTTCCTTACCATATCTAGTTACAAAGGAGTACACATGAATATTCATGGCCAATTCATTTGAATTATGAAGACTTATGAATAAATCATTTGGCTGAAAACAGGGTACCTTATGTTGTGTTTCATGGCTCCTGTGATTTATTCCATAGTGCTACAATTTGTAATATTAGTAACTATCATAAAGTTTATTTTCAAGCCTTCATTTCCAGCTGTGACCATGGCACTCTGGGGATCAGATAAGCCTTTTCTTACACCACTGTATGGTCAGATCCCAGCCTAGATACACAATACAGATTTACTGCTCTTCTACCATATACCCTCATTAGCACTTTTGTAAGGTGCCTTTGTTCTCTTGGTGTATGACACCAACCTCAGACAAAGGGGAACTACAACGCATTTCTGGACTGATATTGAGAAGTGAGACACAATGCTAGAGTAAGCAGTGGAACAGTCTGACCGGAGACATTGTGCAGTCTCCATCCTCAGAGGTTTTTGAGATGAGACTGGATAAAACCTTGAGTAACCTGGTCAGATCAGGAAACACAGGATAAAAACTGGTGTGAGCTAAGTGCTTTTAATATGGCCAGAGATAAGAAAGCAAGAGCAGTATGAAAAGTTACTTATCTTAATAGAATTTTTAATGTC
Organism: Patagioenas fasciata; assembly: GCF_037038585.1. Classification (NCBI taxonomy): domain Eukaryota; kingdom Metazoa; phylum Chordata; class Aves; order Columbiformes; family Columbidae; genus Patagioenas; species Patagioenas fasciata. The sequence continues at coordinate 116,385,387 of NC_092522.1, read as the reverse complement.
TTTGTTTTTCTTGTCATGAGAGAAATCAAATATTATCAATACAGCCTGTGGTTGCAATACTGTCCTTTAGAGAAGAGGCCAAGAGAGACCATTACTTTTCTCTCTATTTTATGCAGGTACAGCATTCTGCATTTTGGCATCTCTTAGAAATAATTGAATTAGCAATGATTTATTAATACACTCTTGCTGGCCATTAGCTAAGTTTGAAGAGCAGAAATAATATCATGCAATCAAACATTTTTCAAATGGAGAAGTGCAAAACTAGGAGACCAAGAGATTCACAGGTTATAACTACTTCTTAGTAACTGAATTTCTCTAATGCAGGTGAATAATAAACAGGTGCAAGGCAATCAAGACCTCATTATCAATAATATTTGAGCCAAAAATGAGGAAATATGTTTCTGATTACGCTCTCAAATATGTGGGGCCAAAGTGTGTCCTGTTAAAGGTGAAACTAAATTTCTCGTCAGCTGTGAGTAGTGTGTTAGTCCATGCTGTTCTGTAGTTACTTCACTTATGTGTGATTTAGCGGTCTGAAAATAACTTGTTTCCTGATAGGTATTGCCATCTAGACTCTACTTGCAAGAGATAGACAAGACATGCTTCCATTAAAAGCAACAGATGCATTCTAGCAAAAAAAAAAAAGTACAAATAAGAAGTTAAAACACATGCAGACATTCACAAAGAAGACAGAGAATAGAGGAAAAGAAGGAGTGATTTGTGAAGTAAAATGATCTATGCATAGACTTAGAGAGGGTAGGAAACAAGAACTTGGAATTTTGGTAAGCAGTGGCAATTACTATCTATCCCAGGACCCATTTGGGATGACTCTCATAACAAATTCCTTTCTAATCAGAGTCATGGCCTTTAACTGCTTCTGTGCTATGGAAAGAAGATTCTGATATGGCACACCTGGTCACAATTACACTAGTCATTGTCATAAAATAGATAGAAAGAAAACTTGTAATTGATTTGGTTTTGAAAAACAGCATTAGAGAAAAAAAAATGGAGGACTATTTTGTGTTTTACATAATATCCTTTTGCAGCCACTGCATAGACATACAGAAGAGAAGAGTAGTTACATGATCTGAATTAAAAAGAAGCAAAGAATACAGAATGAAGCCACATGAATGATAGGAGATCACCAATACACCTGAAAGAAATCTGATAATTACTTGGCCTTCTGTCTCAGTTAACTGAACCTGTATTTATAGAAGTTAACTCCTTTGGTATTTGATTTGATCAAAAAAATACAGAGTAACATTTATTATCAAAGTAATGGTTAAATTATAAAAAGACTGTTCAGATGTAAAATATAGGTGATATAAACTGAAGACTGCCTGTATCTCCTTTCACACAGTATCACAGTATGTTTGGGATTGGAAGGGACCTCAAAAGATCATCTAGTCCAATCCCCCTGCTGGAGCAGGAATGCCTAGGTGAGGTCGCACAGGAACATGTCCACGTGGGTTTTGAACGTCTCCAGAGAAGGAGACTCCATAACCTCCCTGGGCAGCCTGTTCCAGTGCTCTGTCACCCTCACTGAGAAGTTTTTTCTCAAATTTAAGTGGAACCTCTTGTGTTCCAGCTTGATCCCATTACCCCTTGTCCTATCATTGTTTACCACCGAGACGAGCCTGGCTCCATTCTCATGGCACTCACTCTTTATATATTTATAAACATTAATAAGGTCACCCCTCAGTCTCCTCTCCTCCAAACTAGAGACCCAGATCCCTCAGCCTTTCTTCATAAGAGAGGTGCTCCACTCCCTTAATCATCTTTGTTGCCCTACGCTGGACCCTCTCCAGCAGTTCCCTGTCCTTCTTGAACTGAGGGGCCCAGAACTGGACGCAATATTCCAGATGGGGTCTCACCAGGGCGGAGTAGAGGGGAAGGAGGACCTCTCTCTATCTACTAACCATCCCCCTTGTAATACACCTGAGGATGCCATTGGCCTTCCTGGCCACAAGGGCCCAGTGCTGGCTCATGGTCATTCTGTTGTCCACCAGGACCCCCAGGTCCCTTTCCCCTACACTGCTCCATAATATGTAATTTCCCAACCTATATTGGAACCTGGGGTTGTTCCTGCCCAGATGCAGGACTCTACACTTTCTCTTGTTAAATTTCATCAGGTTATTCCCTGCCCAACTCTCCAGCCTGTCCAGGTCCCGCTGGATGGCAGCACAGCCTTCTGGCGTGTCAACCACTCCTTCCAGCTTAGTGTCATCAGCAAACTTGCTGATAGTACACTCAATTCCCTTGTCCAAATCATTAATGAATATACTGAATAATATTGGCCCCAGTACTGACACCTGAGGCACTCCACCGGATACTGGCCTCCAACTAGACTCCACACCATTGACTACCACTCTCTGGCTTCTCTCCTTCAGCCAGTTTGCAACCCACCTCACTACTCTATTGTCTAGACCACACCTCCTCAACTTAGCTGTGAGGATGCTGTGGGAGACTGTGTCAAATGCTTTACTGAAGTCAAGGTAGACCACATCCACCGCTCTGCCACCATCCATCCACATTGTTGCATTCTCATAAAAGGCTATGAGGTTGGTCAAGCATGACTTACCCTTGGTAAAGCCATGCTGACTGCCCCTAATAACCCTCTTATCTTTGATATGCCGTGAGATGGCACCAAGGATAAGCTGTTCCATTACTTTCCCAGGGATAGAAGTGAGGCTGACTGGTCTATAATTACCCGGGTCCTCCTTCTTGCCCTTTTTGAAGACTGGAGTGACATTTGCTTTCCTCCAATCCTCGGGCACCTCTCCCATTTCCCAAGACTTGGCAAAGATGATGGAGAGCGGTCTAGCAATGACTTCAGCCAGCTCCCTCAGCACCCGCGGATGCATTCCATCTGGACCCATGGATTTATGGACGTCCAGACTATTTAATTGCTCCCTAACCCAGTCCTCATTGACTAAAGCAAACTCCTCCATTGACCTGGCTTCATCTGGGGTCTCAGGGGTACGGGGCTCCCCAGGACAGCCTCCAGCAGAGTAGACAGAGAGAAAGAAGGCATTCAGTAATTCTGCCTTCTCTGTATCTTCTGCCACCAGGGCACCCTCCCCATTCATCAGTGGGCCTACATTGCCTCTGGTATTAGTTTTATCTGCTATGTATTTGAAAAAGTTCTTTTTGCTGTCCTTGACCCCTCTCACCAGCTGTAATTCTAAGGAGGCCTTGGCTATCCTAGCTGCCTTCCTACATCCTTCCTTATATTCCTCCCAAGTGGCCAGCCCCTGCTTCCATGACCTGTAAACTCTCCTCTTCTGCTTGAGCATACCCAACAGATCCCTATTCAACCACACAGGCCTCCTGGCTCCCTTCCTCGACTTCCTACGTGTGGGGATGCTCTGAACCTGAGCATGGAAGAAGCAATCTCTGAATGCAATCCAGCCATCTTGGGCCCCTTTTCCTTCAAGCAGTCTTATCCATGGGATTTTCCCTAGCAATTGCTTGAAAAGGCTGAAGTTAGCCCTGCTAAAGTCCAGAGTTGCAGTTCTACTTGCTATTCTGTTCCTGCCACACAAGATGCTGAACTCCACCATCTCGTGGTCACTGCAACCCAGGCAGCCCTCAACTTTTACTGATTTGACCAGAGCCTCCTTGTTAGTGAGGATGAGATCCAGCAGTGCACCTCTCCTAGTCGGCTCCTCCACCATCTGCATGAGGAAGTCATCATCAATGCACTGGAGGAACCTCCTGGACTGTGGCTGGCTGGCTGAATGGTCCTTCCAGCAAACATCAGGGAAGTTAAAATCCCCCACAACAACCAGGGCCTGTGACTGTGAGGCCACTCTCAGCTGCCCATAGAAGGCCTCATCAACTTCCTCACCCTGATCTGGTGGCCTGTAATAGACACCCACAACCATATCACCCCTGCCAGCCTGTCCCTTGATCCTGACCCATACACTCTCAACTCACTCCTCATCCACTCCTGGGCAGAATTTAGTACATTGTAGCTGCTCTCTCACATAGAGAGCAACTCCACCACCACGCCTGGCTGGCCTGTCTTTCCTGAAAGGGGCGTAGCCATCCATGACCACATTCCAGTCGTGTGAACTGTGCCACCATGTTTCTGTAATTGCCACTAGATCATAATCTCCCTACCAAACATAGGATTCTAACTCCTCCTGCTTATTCCCCATGCTGCGCGCATTGGTGTACAGGCATTTCAGGGAGCAAGCAGAGCACACCGATTTCTCCCCAGGGGCATAGGAGGCCACCCGGTCCTCATCAGTTTTAGAATGCGGTCCCACTGGGACAAGCCCAACTACAACCCCATCCCCCTTCGAGCCTAGTTTAAAGCTCTCCAAATGAGCCCTTTCTGTGACAGCTGAACTGATTGTGAATGTGAGAATAACAGGACAGCTTGCAAGAAGGCTGAGTTCAACATAATGGCAAGAGTTTCACATACTGAAATGTAGAAGAAGCCTCTGATTTCAGAAAAGCAAATTTAGAAGAACTGAAGAATCTATGACTAGAAGATGCAGAAGTCTGTTATCCGTGTTCCCAAGCCTCCTTCTTACTTTTGGAAGAGAAGGTACTAGACACTTGTTGATCATCCGAATAGCTGACCCGAAATTTCCTCAAGTCTTTAGGAGTCTACGTAATCAGAATTCAATAGCAAGGCAGGACAAGGCGCCCAAAGAGAACAGATTAGAAGACTAGAGTAGAAAAGACTAAAGGTAGACGCTATAAGAGGCTTTAATATGTAACAGTACTAGATAGAGGAATGTAAGAAAATGTTTACAATATCAGATGGAGATAAATGGGAATGAGTTGTAGTAAATGAGAGGTTATACATCAGGAAAATAGTTTGAAATAAGGAACTTTTAAACTCATTTAAAATAGCAAAAAATGACAATCTTATACTAAAATGGGAAAAAAAAAGAAGGCAACCAAACAGGCATATGTCAGTAAATCACTTGTACTTATGAATTTTTGTTAATGATTCTAAATTTTATGTGATGTAATGGAGCAGACGTCTGCCTCAGCCTTTCATTATGTCTTGGGAATTGCTTGGTAGATGTCCCTCATCTTATACTGAATTTTTCTCCAATTTTCTCTTCAACTATATCTCAGAAAATTTTTGCACCTAGTGGTTGTCTTATGCTTGAAGATAATTAGCTCTCATATTTAAACTGAACAAATCCTGAAACAACAATTACGGAGTACTGCCTAGGGGAATTTGTCTTACTGGAATCAAGCATCAGAACAGCTGATGAATCATTATGAGAGATAAAAGGCATACAATTATAAAGAGATGCTAGATATTTTAATAAGAGAACGAAGCCAGACAGCAGGAACTGACACAGTACCATGGAAGAGAGGCTGTTCTTTCTTACAAGAGGATGCATTGCCCCCATGTGAAAACCTGAAAGAGAAAGAATAAGAAAACTCTTCCCAGTTTTAACACACTTAACAAACTAGAAGCAAAGGTAAAATCAGACATAAGAAATCACTTCTAATTTTTTTTTTTTTTTTAATTTTTAAAGACTTGGACTCATGGTCAAAATAAGTGTGTCTTATTGACACTCTTCAAAATAAGAGTGTCAATAGTTAGAAAAACCTATTTTACAAAACTTTTTAAGAAACTTTTCAAGAAACTTTTCTTACCCTCTTATGATGCCAAGCCAAGAAAAGCTCACAGGTCTCATGAAGAAGGTATTGTTAATCACTGGGAAGAAAGGAGGGTGAGTGTGTGAGGAACTAGCTGCAAGGCTTAGGAGGCATGGACTGTAGAATCCCACAGAGTAGTTAAAGCCTGGCAATTAGCTCTAGGAATCCAGTTAGAGCAAATAGATAGGGGAAAAAAAACCAAACAAACGAACAAACAAACAAAACAACAACAAAAACCACAAACAAACAAACCCAAAAACTGTATTTAGATCCGCTTACAACAAGCAGTGTCATGGGAGAGCGTTGAGTTTGGATGTGTGTCTAACATATCATGGAAAAGAGCCCCTCTCCCATTGTCATATGGATCAAAGCTTTTTTGCTCAATTATCCAGCTAGATTAAGAAGGCTGTTAATAATGAAAGACTGAAGACAAAACTGTAGTCTGTCTTCAAGTCATACCATAAAACACAAGCTTATAACTCAGGCTGTATTTGTTGTAAATGAGTTACATATTCAGACAGATAGTAACAAACTGGCTGGAAATTAAGAAATTCCCTTCTGTCATCCCAATTATTTTCCTCTTTTAATGTAATTCTGTAATCCTATTTAAATAGATGTTATTTTTTTCTCTGAAATTAACATGATTCAGAAAATATGAAATTGTTTAAACCTATGAACAAGTAAAAATTGTGTTGAGGAGGTAATATTCCCTTAATAACACAGAGCAAACGATGCCATGGATTAGAGAGCAGAATACAAATTGATGTGTCTTGTAACAGGAAAAAAAAAAACCTGTTATTTGATTCAAAACTTTATAATTTCCACTCTGAATAGTACATTAAGTGGACCCTGATTTATTTTGGCTCTGATTTACATTTGGCACTACTCTGGCAGTGAGCCTTACAAAGAGCCCTAAACTGGGAGTAAATATATAGCTCACTGTAATTTAAGAACATTTTGAGGTCGTTTTATGCTGGCAGAGTGTAAGAAGATACTCACGCTTCTGGTGTCTAGACTAACAGGGCAAAAAGGCCTTCTACAATTCTGACAGAGCAAAGATTGATGAAGAAGTGAGACAAGCAGGCACCTCACCCTCACCCCAACACTTAGCACTGGGAGAAGTATCTGAGCCAGGCAGCTGGGGCACCTGACCCCATGAGCAGGAACAAAAACTACTGCTGCTCAAAGTTGTGTCAGACAGAGCCAGCATTAAATCCACCCTGGGCACAATTCTGCTGACCCTGAAGACATTGACTGCTTCTGAGGACAAGACTGGATTTCTGAGTTGCAAAACTATTCCTAAGGCTTGGATTGGTTTCCTACTAAACCAGCAATATTAGTATGACTATTCACATCAGGACTGCCACTGAAAATAAGTGTTGGAATCCTGTTGGACTGTTATTTTTATTTCCCTACACTGAAATAACATCTGACCATGGCACAGCAGCAGTCATATTTAAGATATATAAGATATACTGAAGACAGTTATATGTAAACAACACAGATTTAGGTAATTCTTTATCTTGTGGATCTTAATTTTATTCTTTTTATATAAAACAACTATCAGGTACAACACTGCTCAAAAATATTTACTACTTATTTTTAAGTAAATGAAGGTTGCAAATATTCAAAAACTCTATGCTTTTATTCTATAGCAATTTAAAATGTTTCCTTCAATTTTTAGCTCTGAGGACTGGAAAAAAAAATCAGGAGGAAACTGTCAAAACATGAATGGATGTCGTCTTGCTATTAAAAAACTATTGTTCTCTGCTGGATAGCACAGAATTTTTCAATCAAAACACATATTAGGAAATTTCAGATAATGAAGGTTCCTTTCAAATGAGACCTGTCCCTCATTCTTATGAGGAAACAGAAAGCTTAGCTCTTTCCACCCATCAATCCAGAGAAAACTAATAATCAATTAGAGAGATACTCTTTAGCTTATTCATCCTAGGTTCAGCAGTATCCTTTCGAGTCTTTATGTCCTTTAAAAATGTTTTAAAATGTTCTGGCATGTCAGGGTTACTTCAAATAGGAAAACATAGACATTCAAATCACAGTGTTGCAACTATTTCTTCATGTTACCATATGATCAAATGGCTGTTATGAGTATCAATAAAAAAGTATAATGTTAGTCAAATACTGTACATATGCTAATAAATCATCTGAAAGACACCCCTTTCAAATGCCATAATAGCAGCAACATTCACATCTATGCAATAAAATATGACATATAATTCACAACTTAGAACTCCCAATTGCATTTCTCCACTATTCACAGTCTAGTAACATCCAATTACTTTTACAAATGCAATTGCAAAAAGTTATGCTAAACAACTTCACATGTTTGTATCCACTGAGGATTTGTTATAAATTTGCCAATCTCAAGCATCCTTAATCTCATTAAAGGGTTATCTTTTCACCAGGGGAACTGTGGCAAAATTAAAAGTTTAGTTTCCTTTGTGATATGGCTGGTATTGCTTTGCTCCTTATGCAGCAACTTTTATTGGACGATCTCAAAGCAGTTTACAAATTTTAATAAATTAAGCCGCTTATCTCATTTGTCACATAGATAAGTGTTATTATTCCTCCTTTGTAGATATGGAAAAGTGGGGTATAGTAGTCCATGAATTTATTCACAAAGGTAAGCATCCTGTATAGCAATGCTCAGAGATTGTGACAAAAGTTAAATTTCACAGAAAGCTTTGTTATTTAATCTCAAGCATACTTTCATCATGAATGAACATGAAACAAAATATCAAGTTCAATTCATAATTTGGCATCTGGCTATGAAATCAAAGTGTATCACCTTGAGAAACACACTTTTTTCTTCTTCCAAAAAAATTACATGAAAGAAACCAATCCTTCTTTTGTCTTCTATGAAACAAGAAGTGAGAAACAACTAAGCTAAATAACAAAGCACTCTATCCATCCAAGATGCCAGGATATAATAAATAACAGTTTATCATCCAGGCCCTTAGCCAAAATGATCCAGACACTAGAAAGGTAAAAAGGGCAACATAAATTTTTCAGCATTTGTTCATAAAAGTCTTTTACAGTTTCAGAGCATTGGGAATGGAATACTATGTGTTAAGTTATGCATTCCATCTCTTCATCTCTGAATTTTCCTTTTCCAATGAAAAGCTTTCTCTAAGCTTTATCACTGTTTCTGGTTGTACTCTAGAAAAATCAATTTCAATTGTGCAATGTTCTGATCTGTTCACTTCAGGTACTTCTAGTAGTCTTGTTGCCTCATCATTTATGCATTCTGGTCAATGCCTTTGAATAGATAGCTGTGGGGCAGATGAATTGAGATGATGTGCTCATAGTGGCCCAGACCTGGATGCTCAGAAAACAATCTTCTCATGATCTTAGTCAAACTGTCACCTTAAGAATAAAAATGTGGTCATGCAGAATCAGACCACAAGTCAGTCTGTCTCAGTTTTCCACTCTGACAGTGATCAAAATCAGCAGAGTGTAAGAAGAGAGCAACTACAGATGATGCTTCACCTAAGTACTCTGCCGTCCTCTAATCTTTTTCTTCTCAGAGATGTTCTTGAGCCAGATGCACTCTCTGTTTATTTAGCAAACATAAGTTAATTTGTCTCCTATGAACTCAGACTATCTTCCTTTGAACCCAGCAAAACCCCATCCCAGATGAAAGATTCAGGGATTGTTTAATACATCAGGAAAAGATCCTGAGAAGGCTGGTCCTGGGGGAAAAAAGAAAAAAAAAAAAAAAGAAAAAAAAAAGGGGGAGGGGTTTCTCTTGTGTACTTCTTGAAGCTGCTTCACTTTGAATTGAACTTAAATTTTGAGTGAACCAAAGTTGCTGATCTCAGCTAAGGGATCAGGGCATTCACCTGGAATATAGAAGACAGACTCACAGCCTTCATGTATTAACTATTAAAATTTAATGACAAACTGTGACAGAAAACAGAGGGAAAATCAGCACTAATATAACCAAAATACAGTAGCTACATTTCCCTAAAATGTGAATCAAAGCTACAGAATAGGGACTTAACAACTTTCACATTGGAAGTTCCCCAAGAGCAAGTTGTCAGATGGTGCCTTCACAACCTGTCTTTTGGGTGGACTACATCTCCTAGAAAAATGCAAATACAGTGAGGATTATCTACATGGAAAATCCATGTTGAAATTTTCATTATTTACAGCTAAATCTAGGACTTTAAATCAAGTTCCTACCTGTGAGATAGCTGTCAGTATTTAGATGTCTTTGTCCATGCCCACCATTTGACAACTGGTTGCCCACAAGCTTAAAAAGCAGCTGTATATTTTGCAGAATACCATTGTCATCTAGATGACAAATTTGGAAATTTAAAGATACAAGCCTGAATATCTCGGCCTTGAATTACTGCATGTTCTTTACATTGGTTACAGCCACACGCTTTTCAAAAAAAGCTATTTGGTTTATTTCTGTCAAGGGGATATCTGTAACTTGTGTTGGCAGAAGTCAATAGCTGTTTTTTACTGCCTTGCATTGGCTTGAAAAAGCATGGATCTATTTTGCAGTTAGGTGGATAATTCTGAGGGGTCCTAGAGTTTCACAGCAGGGACCACAAAGGACCAAAATGCATTAGGTCTGCATATTAGGTTCTGTTCATAGATTTGCTTAATTTTTTCAACAACACGAAGTGAGAGCTATTTAGAGCATTCTGTGCTCTAGTCCAGTGTCTGCTCATGCAATGCATATTGATCAGCTGATTCTCTGTGTGAAACGGTTCTGCTGGCCAAGAAGTCCCTGACATCATTCTGGAAGACAAGAACATTCAGTGTAGGGTAAAGTGTGAACGTTTCTGATGACCCAATAATTAAGTCTTTCAATTCACCCATTAACATTTGACCTGTTATTTGGTGCTTGAAGAGTCTGTTTTTTCTTGCACTGAAATCTTTCCAGAGATAAGATTTGGCTGGTGGTACTTTTGATAAGATGAGAGATACATGGCTTTGGCTTGATGGATTCAGGAGAATGAGCATCTCTCTTTTCCTATTGTTCTTTTGTCAATTGGAAGGTGTCAGTGGGTTGTGCATAGCTTTTTCCATGTGTCCATACATTAATGGCATTCCTTTGTTCTGATTATGCTGTTAATATCTTAGATGTGCACAGAAAATGCAAATATTATGTCTTATGTTTTTATCAACACCATTAGCATAAGAAATGCATTGAAAAAAACACATAAAAATTCACCTTCAGTCTGTTGTACTGTTCGGTCCTGACAGCAATGGCATTTGTGTTTCTATTCTTTCTCAACCAGAAGTTAAAGCTCTTAGCTGTGAGATTATACTGCTTGGTTTGAAAGCTTTTGCGAGCCTCTGTAGTATAATAATTTTACTTTAGAGAGCATGTAATTTTAAGTTCTTGCATAACACCACACATTTTTATGATATTACTAAACTTTGTAATTTTATTTCCCTGTGACAATTAAGTGCCCACGAATGTTATGGAATTTTTCCCTCTATCACAGTTGAATGAAATTGGAATGAAGTATTATATGGTGGGTTGGGAGTTCTGATCCTGAAAATGTAGAAGGTTGTCTAGTTCCCTTGTTATGTATCCATTTTGCATATAACCAAATCCATCAATTTGTTCATTTTTTTCTCTTCAGCAACCTACAAGTTGTAACAAAAAAAAAAAGTAACAAAAACATATTCAGTGTGCAATTTTTATGCATTCTCTGCTCCACAGGTACAGTTGACAGTGTTAAAGTAAATTAACTTTGATATTTCACAGACTACATTTGTAAAACTGAATCTGTTTTAAAGGCTGGCTGCTTATAGAGACCCCTCCAGGCTGGTAGGGTAAATGTTACCTTGCTGACTTGAGTTAGACATATGACCTGACCTGCTGCCAAAGATCAAACTCCAAGCCAATACACAACTGAAAGCAAAGAAGATCGCATGCATCACCACACTGTGTGTAGGTTGATACAGAGAAAATTGTTGATGCTAAGGCATGAGCCATTTCTAACTGCAGGTGACACCACAGCTCCCATAACACCTTAGAATTCAAGCAGAGATCCAGTCATAATTTCAGCTTTTAAAAAACATTACTTTTAGTAAAGATTGAGTTTCAGGTTTTTTTTATTTTCACAGAGATTTTTATTCTTCCCCTTCTGATAAACCATCCCAAAATAATTTTTAGTTATAATTTAACTCTGTACAGTCGTTTTGTACTAATATATCAGCTAAAACAATGCAGATGAAATTCTGCATGATCAGATTACTTTTCTGAGTGGGGGCACTGTGCTGAATGACTTTTACTTACAGAAAATAATGTAACAGTTATCTTGTCCTGTGAGGCCAACCTGATATGTTATGCTGTCAAATCACAGATACTATAGAAAGTGGTACCAAGTCATGTATAGACATTGTTTTTCCACTCATTACCTAGCCATCACATACATTATTCAAAATAATCAATTATACTATGAAAAATAAATAAGGCTATTCCTCTGGAGTGCATTTGCACCTCCAAGCTAGCTAATGTTATATAGTCTATAACTACCACCAAAAGAAACAAAAAGAACAACAGCACAAAGCCTAGGGAATATAAGTCTCTGGGGAAATATGCTGGTAAATCCATTTTAAATATATGCTTTGCCTAAGGCTGAGATCTGTATACATACACACATACATATATATATATATTTAGAGATTCTGTTGACTATAGTAGCAATGTAAGTCAAAAAACCTGGAAATGGATTATTTTACTGCAGTGAATACCCAGTAATGTTAAAGGGGTTATACCATATAAATAAAAAACTGAATAAATGAAAGGAGAATCAGACTTCCAGGTTGTATTTTTAGCTCAGTTATGATTATTATATAATAGAATCATAGAATATCTTGAGTTGGAAGGGACCCACAAGGATCATCGAGTCCAACTCCTGTCCCTGCACGGGACAACCCCACAGTTCACACCATGTGTCTGAGGACATTGTCCAGTCTCTTCTTGAACACTGTCAGGCTTGGGGCCATGACACCTCCCTGGGGAGCCTGTTCCAGTGCTCCAGCACCCTCTGGGTGAAGAACCTTTTCCTAATATCTAACCTAAACTTCCCCTGGCACATCTGCTTGCCATTCACTCGAGTTCTGTCATTGGTCACCAGAAAGAAGAGCTCAGCACCTACCCCTCCTCCTCTTATGAGGAAGCTGTAGACCACAATAAGGTCTCCTCTCATATAGGAGCCCAAGGATGAAATATTCTATCTGCCTATAATCACAGTATACAGTAAATCTAATAGTAAATATAAGTGCATATGAAATATAAGAGTGGGTATTGTTTATAAAATTAAGCTTTCTGAATTAAATTAACATAACCCGTTTACAGGAATAATGACAGACATGGAAAGCATCTTCTGAATCTAAGCCCCTGTTTCTTTGTAAACTATATCACGTAATATTGCTGGGATGCTTAAAACTAAGACTTTTCCAATACTGACCATTTTGAAATGTTTTTGCAGAATCTCAGTTTATGTATGGTTAAAACACCCTTCTGATTATCAGTCTCAATGTGGTCATTGCAAATTTATGGCTATTTTCTCTAATATACATATCACCTTTAGCCTAATTAGTCATATTAAAATAATAATGACAACGTTTCTTAGTATTCAATTTTTCAGTCTAATTTGGCATTGCTCTTTCAATTTTGAGTCATAAAATAGAGCCTCCTTCCACTTTATTATTCTTGCAGTCCTTCTTTCTTCTAGATAACATTTCCTTAATTCATTTGGATATACCTTACAGCTTTTGAGTCACACACTTCCATTTTTGCAGTATTTTGGGATCAGCTAATACGTTCAGATATTTCTCCTTCTCACTCATTTCCAAAGGTTTGCCTCCAAGTAAAGCAGGAAATCTTGTTATTAGTGTAAAAGTGTGTGACCATGCACATAGATATGTTAAATTTGCCTCTATTCTGTAAGTCCAGTCTTCAAGGTCATTCAGTTGCTCCTGTATGATATTTTCACCCCCCACTATGGATATGATACCTCTCAACATCATTTCATCTATGAATTTCATTAGTTCATACCTATTTTTCTCAAAGTCCTTAATGGAAGTGTTTAATGCAACTAATCCCATGATCAGCCTTTGAGGAAACCATAAGTAACCTTTCCCCATTTTTAAATGTCCCCTTCTAATAATATACAATTTTGTCTGCCTTAGCCAGTCTTTTACTCAGATTACATTTTTAGTTCTAATCCCTATGTTACCCACTTTAACTAGCAATTTTCTATCTGACACCATATCAAATGATTTACTGAAACCCAGACAGATTAAATTTACTGTGTCCTTTAACTAGAAAATCAGTTATCTTATCACAGAAAGATATCGAGTTACTATGACACCATCTATCTTCATAAACCTTTGTTATATTTTATCGTATTTTCCAATTGCCTTCATGTCTTTAATTATTATTGTCTTAAAAATGCATTTAAATATTCTTTGTGCTATGGAAGATAGGCTATCTGAACACTAGCAATGTGACCGTTTTATTTTCTCCTTTGTTTTGTATAGGATATTTGCATACACCCCAAAAATGTGTTTCAAGAAAAATTTACAACATACTACTTTTTTTATCTGTGAGAATACCTGCTTAAAATATGGTTTGCTCAGTAAATAGTAGTCTATGCGGACATGTCCTGTTCTTGAAATTTGCCTTAGAAGTTATGGATTAAAAAGATCCCATCTCCCTATGTAATGTGGAAGTGTCAGGGATGCCTTCAAGGCTATATATTTACCTGAATGGAAAACAAGTTAGGTGCATCATTTTTGTGCAGCTGAAAATGTCCACCATTCTTAAAACTGGCATTTAAATTCCTAAATCAAGTATTTTTCAAAGTATCAGACATAGCTTCTAGTTGACCAGAGAGTGAGGCTAACTCCAGTTGTGCTAACCTACCTCCTTATAGATGTTGTGTTATTTGAGTAAGATATACATAGAAAAGAGATGGTCAGATGAAAGAGTTCATTAACATAAAAATTAACAATGGATTTGTCTTTCACCAGCTAGTGATTATTCAGCCTGTCTGGCCACAGAACCATAACTGAAGGAATGAGCCAACTTCTGTAACTGGTTTACCATTTGCCATCAACGTAAGGAAAATGCAGTCTCAGGAACTCTCTTTTTGCAAAACTAGGCCTTCTCAGGGTATTTCTTGCATCTTCTGTTTCAGGTCAGGCCTGGAATTTCTTAACAATAAGATTTTCATCAGTCATTTGTAAACCTTCTATCCACTCTTTTTTTAAAACAAATCTTCTAACAGAGGAAAGAAATGCCAGAAATCCACGACTGTTTTGCCTATTGGCTTATTTCAGATTAACTGAATTACTTCACTACACCATAAAAACTGTTCTCTTGCCTTGTATCCCCATGCTTATCCATGGCATAGTTTCACAGGTTGGGGAACTTTTTATTCCACTATCAAAGGCGCAGCATGAGAATTTCACAGATTCACAGGCCCCCAAAAGAGAGAGAATGTGGATATAAGAGGAAGCAGAGTATTCATAAAGCACCTATGCATTTCCTCGGCATATGTGCTGGTTATGATTGGAGTAATCTTCTTCATAGTAGCTAGTATAGGGCTATGTTCTGTTTTTTTGCTGGAAATGTAGATAACACAAGGTTGTTTTAGTTATTGCTGAGCTATGCTTACACAGAGTCAAGGCTTTTTCTGCTCCTCATACCATTCCACCAGTGAGAAGGCAGAGGGTGCACAAGAAGTTGGGAGGGGACATCACCAGGATAGCTGATCCCAACTGACCGAAGGGAAATTCCATACCATATGAAATCATTCTCAGCATATAAAGCTGGGAGAAGAAGAAGAAAGGCATGGACATTAGAAGTCATAGCATTTGTCTTCCCAAGTAACTGTTACATGTGGTGTAGCCCTGCTTTCCTGAAGATGGCTGAACGCCTACCTGCCCATGGGAAGGAGTGAATGAATTCCTAGTTTTGCATTGTTTATGCACACTGCTCTTTTCTTTATCTATTAAACTACCTTTATGTCAACCTACAAGTTTTCCTACTTTTACTCTTCTGATTCTCCTCCCCAGTCCCACTGAGGAGGAGTGAGCAAGCAGCTGTGTGGGACTTAATTCCCAGCTGGGGTTAAACTGCAACCAAAGATTTTTCTAATGTTGGTATTCAAAATTTATAGGAGAAATGAATTCTGTAGGAATGGGAAAAAAAAAAGGCAGGAAATAAACTTCCTTATCACTAAGTTTTATTCCTGCATTTATCTTTATTTTGTTTCACATAAAACAAGAACTGTTTTCTCCTACATCTTTCTGTGATATATAGTTTAGGCATATAACTCTCATCTCCATTTTCAATGATAGTTTTCTTAGCCTGATTTCTTTAGTCAGTAGCAGCAGTTTTGAAAGCCTAGAAGAATCAGTTCTGTTCAAGTCTGTGTAGCTTAGTTAAGCAAATCATTTATCTTTCTGGTAACTTTCAAAGGCACTAACTTTTCTCCATTTTATAGAATGGAAAATAAAACACCTATTTTAGATTAATTCCCTAATTAGGAGATTTAAAATAAGAAACAGATTAGATGGACTTGATCCTGCATTGTCTCTTTATTTCTGTCTTTATGCTATGACATATCCATACAAAGGTGCATTTATTCTAAATAAATATATTTATGAATGAAAACACTCAAGGGCCTTGATCCAACAGAACACTTGATGATGTACTAAACTTCAAACACATGAGCCATATCTCTGAAGTCAGAGGGATTATTTCTGCAAGTGATTCAATGAACCAGAGAGAGCATTTAAGAGCCAGACCTTGGTACTACTGTTTATTGCATTAACCATTTGAAAATATGTCTGAGTTTTACATTTTCTGCTTTATGAAGAATTTTACTATAAAATGTTAAATGGCCTTTTCAGCTGAGACTCAGTAGGGCTAAGAAGGCACAGCCTTCTGTACGTACTATGTTACTTCTATTAAAATAATCTGAAGTACGTGTATTTCCAGTGACCTGTCTGCAAGCATCTTGCTGAAAAACACCACAATTAACAGCAGACTCCTGCTGGGGATTTGATTGCACAGTAAGGAACTCACTTTGGAGATCTGGAAGTTTGACTTTAACTGAAAATGTCTCTGTTGATTTCAGTTTATTCCCCACTGAGCATTTGTCCACATCACAACATCATCACACAATTTAGCATCATGAAGGCAGCAGTTCCTATGGGAGGGAGCATGAGGAACAGAGAGGTATATAGCCCAGATCAGTTCTTAGACAGCAAAGAAAATATCATCATATGGGGAGCTGTGCCCTGTAAAACAATGAAAACATGGTGAACAAGTAGGTAGACAGATGGCTGGAGACTAGTGAACAGACAAAACAGTTACATGATGATGGAAAACAATGCAGTAAGGTTCACAACAACCTCTGCTGAAGGGTCTAATTCTGGAAGTTATCGATACCCTTGGAAAGTTGTAGCACCCACACTTCTAAAAAGGATTATGCAGCTGTAGCCAATGTGTGGGAAGTTGTTGATTTAAAGGAGGACTTTAAGGATTAAGTCTAGCAATTATTTTATTTTAGCAAATTACTAAGCATCAAGTTAGATGCTGTAAATTTCCATGCGCATATTCTCAGTCTGCTGCAATCCTGAAGTAATGCACCTTAACCTAGTCTATAGTAAAGATGTCTTGAGATAAACCTTTTTGTCTCACGTTTGAAAAGGTCTAATAGCATTGAGCTGTGTGAATCAGCTGAATCCTTTTACTTCACTGGGAGACACACATGTCCAGCTGACACTTTTAGTCTTAGATCCCAAAGAGCGCTGGTAACTCTGAAAGAGCCTAAATTCTCCAGATGCTCAGTTATTCAATGGCCAAGTCTCTTTGGTATACCTGAGCATATGCAGACCCATTCAAGGCCCTGATCTCTTGTTGGAGCTGCAGAAGTTAGGTGTTTTGTCAGGACAGAGCCCAGTTCCTTGATGCTTATTATTATATACCTCATAGACCCCCCTTCATGTGAGAGTTAAATGTCATTAGTTACATCCATCCTCCATCTAATTTAATTTGAAACCTAAATCCTCAGAGGCCCTCTGAAGAGACCTTCCTACCATCAGGAACTCTGTCTGTTCTAGATCTTTCTTACAAGATCCAATGAACCTCTTCCACTGCCCGGAAAATGGTTAGATTGTTAAGAGTCTGGTTCCTAAATTTCCTGCACCCTGAAGGAGCTTTCCTTAACCACCAAGGTTTAGAGATAATTTATTTTCCTTTTTGCCCATGTATTGTCCTAGTATATATTCATTTATACATGCAAATTGAAGGAAGATCGAGAGTCACTGAGCTCAGTGACTGGTCATTGGGATAGTGGATTTGCTGACAGAAAGGTGAGCCCAGATTGTAACATATGTGCTCCATATAAACCAAACAACATAGACTGTGATGACAGAGAGTTTGGAAACAATGAGGTGAGCAAAGTATCCAGACGAGGATTTCTGCTTGCCTCTCTAGCTCAAAAACAGAGAACAGACAGTCAGTCACTGGTATTGCCATGTGCATCATCAACTGTGGTTCCACTTGTAAATTAAAGGGGAGCAAGATATATTCCTGCAATCATGGGTATTTGTTTATTTTCTGTGTTGTAAT
Source organism: Patagioenas fasciata (assembly GCF_037038585.1). NCBI lineage: Eukaryota > Metazoa > Chordata > Aves > Columbiformes > Columbidae > Patagioenas > Patagioenas fasciata. Next base: position 116,367,107 of record NC_092522.1, on the reverse strand, counting down.
CCTAGCTCCTGTCAGCAAGACGCTATCCCAGACAGAATCCAGGTTTGGGTGTCACCTCCAGGGGACTTTTGTCAAAGGTAGCCTGTGTGAGGTGCACCACTTCACAGGTAGAAAGACAAGCTGCATGGACATGAGGCCCTCACCTGCAGAGGAAGAGAATGGGTCTTGGGCCATTTTATCTACTAGTAAAGCCAGAACATACTCCATGCAAGATGTAAAATATAGGTTGAAGTCCAAACACACAGAAGAGGAATCTGAATTTAGGCCAGGCACTTCCCAGATGGATGTAACAGCTATTATCTTATAGTTAAGACTCCTTCCAGAAATGTGACTTAAAGTTATTGGCTTTTCCTCCTCACTCTTTCAGATGGCTTTCTGAATAATGTCTGCTGTGACTATAACCTTTCGGTCCTAAATTCTGCTGGTGTTTCATTTTGGGGAGCGAGGAACTAATTCGGAAATTTCTTTGGGTAACAAAAATCCTAGAAGCTTCCTGCTGGCACTGGGATCATACCTTCTCCTGCCCTTGTCTGTGACTTGAAAGACAAAAGCTGGATGTTCCCTATCACTGACACGTGCAAAAATTATAACCAGGTATAGCCTGCCTGGCTGATGGCTTCATGAATAATTATGGCAGATACAGCAGAGCTCTGCACTTTGGTCTAGCCTGTTCTACCTGCTTCACCTTGCCAGATTAAATTTGCCTACTAAAAAAAAAGCATAGTTCAGTTCATTTAAAATATTTTCAGAACAATCAGATGTTTCCTACATTAATTAGCACATGTTTTGTTTTATGAGTCTTACACAGAAAGAAGCTGGGGAGTTATTTAGCTTAAGAGAAAATATTAGAACTTGTCAAGATCTTTGCTGCTATTGTTGTTGTCATTGTATTATGCTCTATTAATGCAGATAAGCAACAAATATGCTTCTATAAATTGATTCTGACTATGGCAGCCCCAAGAATAACCCAGGGCACAAAACTAGGGAAAAAATAGAGAGACAGAAAATCTCTCTCATTATTTTACTATAAAAATCTTAATTAGTCCCAAAGGTTTTTGTTATAAAATTCAGGTAGGTAAGGCATTGAAACTTTTTGTCAAGCAGACTATGCAAAAAGTAGGACAGTGACACAAAAAGAGTTGTAAATGAAGCTAGACTTGTATTCTAACAAGTGAAATATTTATAAACCTACAGAGTTATCTGCCCATGGAACAGGTAGGATAGTACAAATAAATTAAACTGTGGAAATTACTACATTAATTTAATTGAATTTATACTTGAAAATTAATAGAATTCTACCAATCTTAGAGGCAAAAGCTGTCCATATGTTTGCATCTATATTACAGGGGAAAGATTATTATTTTGGTAGTTAGAAACTTAACCTGGAAGTTTGCAGCAATTTGAATATCATTGGGAAATTATCTTTCCCTGTCTATATCTTTCAACCTGAACAGGTAGGACTTTAAAACTATGTTTATAATATTTTTACTTCCCTGAACTGTTAACCACAGATATATAATAGCTAATCTAGAATCTCTAGTTCCACAAATGCACAGAACAAATCAGTAGCTTCTGGCACTTCATGACAAGAAATTGGTGCTTGAATGTGACACATGGATAAATATATCTTGAATTCCTGCATTATCTCTCAACTTGACCTCTGTTTACAGTCTGTGATTAAGTGTTCATACAGAACTGTGTTCCACTCCAAACTTGTATCTGGTATATGAATCGGAAAACAAAAAGGCACTTTGCTTGCTCAAATGGTGAAGGCATCCTCTTATTTTAAAACCACTCTGCATAGCTGACTTAATGCTCTCATTTGCTTTTGTTGTGATTCAGCATACAGTTCTGACATACTAATAATATTTTCTTCTTTTGAGACCTAAAACTTGTACTTCAATACTTCAGTGTTTTAGCTATAAAATTAATAGGTAATCTTATGAAATATTTCTTATAGGTTTCTGTAGGCTCCCGCTCTACAAAGCTGGTTGCAATCTGGGCATGGCAATGAAATTCTGCTTTTTGTGAATGACAAAAGAGTAACTCCTATTCTTTTTAACAAATTCCACATGAACTGAGCTGTGAGACAGGTGTGATGTCAAGAAGTTGTACATTCATGCAGAAAATCAACAAACAAAACATATCTATAGGCTCTCAGTACTGGGGCTAGGTGGAGTGACATCCACCTAACTTCTTATCGCAAGTCTAACACCTAGGGACCAGTACAAAAAGTTGATTTATGGCTTTGTATTTTTTTAAACCTGTTATGTTACATAGGGAAACAGGATAGACCTTATCTCTGGTCAGCTAAACATTAGATCATATTCTTTTCCCAGTTATGGCCTCTAACCATTTCAAAAGGGACAGGAGAGGAGAACAAATAGCAGATGGGAAAAAAAGCAATCTTTATTTATGACAATAAACACATCAAAATTCCTCTGCCCAGCTAGAATTCCAGAGATGCACAAGCATAGATCAGTAAAACAGCAGTTTCTGATAAGTTTTGATACTAAAGAATGGACTTTTCCTCAGGCATTTTCCTCCCCATCGGCTCACACAGCATTTTCTGTTTATTCACTCAGTAGCATTCATTGATCAGTTGCTCAGCTGTTGTTGGCATAAGGAAAGTAATAGTTCACTGGTGAATCCAAAAGCAGGCAACATACTTGTATTCAGTCTGTGTGTTATTATTGTGCACTGTGGTTTATTTTCTGTAATCTACCAGATATTTCATAAGTGATAATCTACTAAATTATTTGAAATAAGAAGCATTCATTACTTCAATTATGCTGTCTTTTTTTTTCCTAAAAAAAAAAAAAAAAAAGAAAAACAAGCAAACAAAAGCTATACCCCAGTCCTGTAGGGAATTGTAATCTAGTTATGGGGTTAACAGTAAGAAAGTAGCCTTAGATAATCAAGGCGCAGAACTCTGGATCTCAGATAGTTTTGCTAGATGTTATAAATATAGGATGCCATCTTCCAAATGTATCATTCACTAGTTGACATAATGATACTTTTTGAGTGTTGCACAGTTCCTGAATAAATTATATATATACACATATATATATATACACATATACATATGTTTTAACAGAGAGAAAGATATGAGTACAAATCTAGAAATGCTGCAGTCCTGCAGGGTAAGGTCAAAAAGCTAAATTGCTCCAGCTATTGTGGAAATAATGTTAATTTATAAGGGACAAAATCCTTTCAGTTCTTATTGGTAGTTCTGTACCTGTGTGTCTTTATAGAGAGAGATCTACCCTAAAAACCTTCTTAAAAATATCTTAGAAAGACTACAATACAGTAATAAAGGAAAAGGGGAAAGCATTTAATAAATAATAGCACAAGCATAATATATTTTAGACATTTTTAGAAGGGAATATTTTTAATACATCTATTATAAAAGTTCAAAAAGCCTTGAGCCAGGGTGAGACCAATTGCATAAAGTTTTCTCAAAACTGTATTAAAAATGTAAACTTATCAAACTTTATTGCTGTTAGAAAACCAGACCATAATTCCCAAGACCTTGTTGAATATGAAAATATTTGCAGAGTTTGGGCAGTGGAAATCTCTGAGAACACAACTCAGTTATTTCAAATCTATTGTGAGGATACTTGTCTATGTCAGCCAAAATCCAACATCCATAGAAAACTCCAAAAGCAGAAAAAGTGGGACAGTTACAATCAAATCTGTATGACTCTGTGTTCTCTGGACTGACTAAGTTAGTTCTTGTAGGAATGTAACAAAATGGAACAACATGGATTTTAATGTCATTACCTGTAATCAATGGGAACTTTTCCTTCTGGACAAGTATGGGCTGGATGTTCTCAATCATGTGCTTTTTTAAAAATAATATTTTATTTATTTAAAATGAGTTTTAATTCTGAAAAAATAAATCAGCCTTCGAAGTGTTGTAAAGGTGTTCATTTCAAAGTGTGGGTAAACATAACTGAAAACCCTCTGACTGTTTTTATGACACAATGTGGGTTTTAAGCTAATTAATACATAACGTCAAAAATATTCTTTCACCATTACTTTCACAGCCCATAATCCTCACTTTTACCGTCAAGAATTTCATATTTATTGACAGATTCATAAATGTCATTATTAGATCCCTCAATCTGCTTCTTGTATGCAGAGTTTTCACCTCTCCCAATATGTATTTAGATATCTCACTAGTAGGAGAAAGGTGAAATTCTATTTTCATTTCAACACTGTCAGCTTATTCTGGCTGTTCTTTCTGAGAATTAAATCCTTGACACTTGTGCTTATACATGAACCTGTTAGAAAGAAACAGAGTTTGGGATGAATTTTGCAGACTTCTTTGTTTCTTTGTGTTATATTTTTTTCCTGTGATATGCATATATGTATTAGTCTTTATTTCCATGTAGCTTTTGATCTTTTTATTTTCTTCTGAAGAGTATAGACCTTGACAGGCTGGAGAGTTGGGTGGAGAAAAATTTAATGAAATATAACAAGGGCAAGTGTAGGGTCTTGCAGGAAAAAAAACAGGTTCTGGTATAAGTTGAGGAATGACCTGTTAGAGAGCAGTGTAGGGGAAAGGGACCTGGGGGTCCTGGTGGACAGCAGGAGGACCATGAGCCAGCACTGGGCCCTTGTGACCAAGAAGGCCAATGACATCCTGGGGTGTATCAGAAGGCGGGTGGTTAGTAGGTCGAGAGGTTCTCCTCCCCCTCTACTCTGCCCTGGTAAGACCACACCTGGAATATTATGTCCAGTTCTGGGCCCCTCAGTTCAAGAAGAGTGGGAGTGGAGCATCTCCCTTATGAGGAAAGGCTGAGGGAGCTGGGTCTCTTTAGCTTGAAGAAGACTGAGGGGTGACCTTATTAATGTTTATAAATATGTAAAGGGTGAGTGTCACAAGGATAGAGCCAGGCTCTTCTTGGTGACAAGCAACAATAGGACAAGGGGCAATGGGTACAAACTGGAACACAAGAGGTTCCACTTAAATATGAGAAGAAACTTCTTCACTGAGAGGGTGACAGACCCTGGAACAGGCTGCCCGGGGGTGTTGTGGAGTCTTCTTCTCTGAAGACATTCAAAACCGCCTGGACTCCTTTCTGTGTAACCTCATCTAAGTGTTCCTGCTCCGGCAGGGGGACTGGACTGGATGATCTTTTGAGGTCCCTTCCAATCCCTAATATTCTGTGATTCTGTGATTCCGTGATTCCCTTCAATTATTTGTGAAGTTCAATAATTTCTCAAATAATTCCCCCATAGCCATGTGTGGAATTTATTCATTCCTCCTGACACTATCTATAATATATTTCATCTGTTTCATCCAGAAATTTTACTCTCAAGTTCAGTAATTTCAAATATTTTGTTTAGTTTGCTAAACCACAGGATAGGACCTACTGATCAACATGTGTACTTTAACAAATTTTAAATTTCAGTTGCTATTGCAAATAGCAAATTGTTACCAGAATTTTTTTTTTCCCCTTTGATTTCATGTCTATATAAGGATTCTTCTTTAAATCAATTCAAATAATTGGAATCCTCGGGTTTTTTTAGACTGTTAGCACGTGATGTGCATGATTTCTAGAAAAACTGGTCCACTAAGCAACACTAAATCATTGAGCAACTGTTTTAAAATAGGAGAGGAATTACAGATAGGAAAAAACATATTTTTTTATACAATTTTTCAGACAATCGATTACTTCAAAAACACTTTCATTGAATCCCAATTTGGTTAGCACTCACATACAAAAAATAGCTTATGTATGCAGCCAAGCAATTTTATTTAAAAATTGATTTTCATACACTTATCAACAATATTCACTGCCAAATTTTGCCTACTGCCTTCAAGATCCTAAAAGGCATGTTTAATATATACATGTTTAATTTTTTTCTTGGCCAACAGTTATCTTTGTTCATACTGACTTGTATGAGAGACCAGAAATACTCCAGGTCTCCCACATGGGCCAGTGTTTACGGACTCCATCCATCCTAGTCAGTCAATATGCCAGAATCTGTGCTGAAGTAGATTATTTTTAATCATTTGAAACAGGAGATAGACAATGGATCTTTAAAACTTCTGCCTCTGAGATTTAGTGCAGACTGGTATTTTATAACTCCAAGCCAGACAGGATGCAACTCGGTGTCTGCTCCCTGCTACATGCAAAACAAACTGTGTATTAAATTGGGAAGAACAACTGAATTTCACAGTGGGGAGAATGTATTAGATTAAAATGATGTATAATCATAGATGTATAATGCTTTGCTTAAGCTCATAAAATGTTTCAAGAGAATGAAGTGCTAGACACAGATATTTAAAGAGCTGTTTATTTGCTTTATTATTTATAAACAGGTAAACACGGAAAAAAATACTGGCAATCTCCCTCAAATTAATTTTCAGCTGAGGGGTCTCTTATATTAAGGTGATGAGCACTTTGCATTGAATTACTATACAAAAAGTTAACTATCTAAAGAACTTGTGAATCTAAGGTTATTTAGAAAACAAGAAAAAATTAGTTATTTTTTAAGTGAATAATGGTGAGAAATGTGTAAGTGCTATAAAACAGATAACCATCTAATGTAAGAGACTGTGGAAACCCTTTAACTCTAGAGCAGTGCTTGAAATATGGAATTTTCCTTTCTCTTGCTTGGCAAAGCTTTCTTGTTGCAAGATTCCAAAGTATTCTCTTTACTTAAGATTGTTATTCAACTTGCTTTATAAAGACTATTTTTTCCATTAAATCTGATGAACATTAACTAGGGAAGAGGGACAAGTATTCTTTTCTTGTTCGACTGTACAGCTAATTTTTAAAAGGCAGCATTGGCTCAAAGGCATTTTTTTTAGGATCATAAATACTCATGTGAAATTCCTCTGCCTGACTGTTATTAAATTTGCTCTATACACCTCCTTGTGCCTTTGTCTTCCTGGGTCTATTTATAGAATATATCTTGTTCCTGTTACCTGCTGCTAGCCTTGTTGCTCATTTTTATTTATACACAGTTGTGTATATGTGTATGTGTATGATGGAACTGCTGAAAATATCAAGACACCTGGGATGATGGAGCTTGTAGACTACATAAAGACTATAGAAAAGTGGTTGGAGCCCATATTCCTGAATGCTGGTGATGTCCTCAAATGCTGAAATTCCCTTTGCCTGAGTGCTGAACTGCTCTTAAATAGAAAGAGCATTTTCATCACATTAGATAAGGTTACTGTTTCGTTACTGTTTGGTTTTATGCATTTTTCCACCAAACAAGCCCTATGTCACCTTCTACAAAAGTTTTCCGTTTCCTCATGCAAGATTAGACATCTTTCACAGTATTTCCTTCCAGAGATACTCATGGAAAGCAGCTAACTTAATGTGCATACTGTGAAAAACTACTGAGAGTAAATTCAAAGAATACGCTTAAAGCAAACAGTTGGATAAAGAGTTCTTTTACCCTATCTGGGCATCTTATTCAGTTTGATTCTTCAAAAATTGAGTGTTTAATTTCCAGTCCTGCTATAAGCCACATGTCATGACCTCTCGAAGTGGGTGGAAATCATGAGGAAACAAATAAGAAAAGGAACTGAAGAAACACGGAGAAGGAAACTGCAATTACAGTAGCAAGGACAACGAGTAGTTCAAAAGCAGGGTTTCTACTGTTTTAATGGATATGTTTCTTTTTTTTCTTACTTGAGTGTAGTCTGATTGGTGTATTCCGTAAGAGTCACCAAACAATTCAAAGGTTTCTGTTGAGTAATTGAATGATCTACTTATTGAGATCTATGTATCTCCTATATCTTTCCCCCTTTTCCATCCCTGAATTTTCCAATATTATTATTAAATCCTCAAGTTCTGTGTTTTGACACTCTAAGAATTTTCACATTTTTACATTCACATGGATAGTGTAAAATAGACAACATCTTGCTACAATATTCACATGCCAGAAAATACTGAAACAGTAAGGCTGCAATGGATATGATTTTCCTGATGTGAAACAAAGAATGTGAATGGTAAGACTGTTCCCAGTAAGTCTCAGTCACACATATACAGACAAAAAACCCAAATATTATCCTAGCCAAATGAATTCTCATAACTATCTCAAAGACAGTATTTTATAGTCATTATATTTCTGAAGTGAAAGCAGAAAATAGCATTTAAAATAACATTCTGGCTAAAAAAAAAATAATGTTGGTGTCAATGTACATTTTATTATGTCCACTAAAAAAGATATGGTGCTCTTACATAGAATATCATGCTAATAAAATCAGAGTAAGAACTTCAGAATTGTTGTCTTTGACATGGTTGTTACGGAAGATATCCCTGCATTAATTTGATCTTTGAGCTATTTGCTTGTCTATAACTATTGTGTCCAAAAGAGAGTGAGCAGCAATATTGCAGATTTTACCCTTATATGCCCTATTATGATATATTTCATCTACAACTATTTCACAGCGCTGAACAGAATCCATGTAAAGTTTTAACGGATAGGTCTTTCTAAAATACGAACTCTGCATGTGAGATGAAGGTGACCAGAGGTGTATTCATCAGGATGTCACATGTGCAATGAAAAAATAGCCAGTGCAGTTCCAAATTGTGTTGCTTTAGCAATTAATTCATTCATAAGTCCTGAACCTCACACAAACCTTTTAGGTGACAATCTGCTCTGATTTATCTGATGGGAGTCCCAGGACACCAATGGCAGGTGGAGCTTATCGGAAACCTCATCCTGAAGATTACTGAAATGCCAAGCCAGAAGGTTTGAAGCTACAGGTTTAATTTAGGCAATGCTGAACACTCCAACATTAGGTATGATACCTGACATCTTCTTTCTTGTTAGCATTTTCTACACAGGGATTTGCAATACAATGTTTTTTGTTCTCTTTTCCACATTTACTCCTTAATTGACTGAAGTCCAAGTCAGAGAAGAAATTCAACATAAAAACCCATGGATTTCCGAGTTTTCAGGGAAGTGATCTTGACCCAATAAAAAATTAGTTGGAACTACGAAGATAACAACCCCTCAAATGTTTAAACAGTTAACATATTTAGTCCTTTACACCAAAAAGGTAAGACTTAGATTATTTTTTTTTTTAGTATGTCTATATAAATCTGAGGTTTTTATTTTCCTCTGTTATTGTTTTTAATTAGCTATGCTCTATCAACCAAATAGAAGCTTAAAGGAAAATATTCCATGTTCATAGAAAGATTTTTGAATTTCTGTAAAGAAAGGAGATAATCTTCAAATATATATAAAAGTATATTTATTTATCTATATGAATTTACTTATGTAGGTAGAAGTATAAATATATATATTGAAAAAAAATATTTTTCCCTTATTTTCTCCAAAGCTTTTTGTGCTAAAAAAATCTTTATCCAACCAACTCTTTCTTCTTACAAGAAGAAGATGCAGACAGAGTCAAATGATTGTGAGTGAAGTTAGATTAAAATCATATGAAAAAAACAAGTCTCTGATTCCCTGGATGATGGAAAATCTGAAGTGCTAGCCAGGAATAAAACAATAACAATATGTAGTTCCAATGATCCAGTTTTCATTTAAAGATCACAAAGTACTGTGAGAATGGAGTTAGTGTAATTTCCCCCAAAATTAAAAATGTGGAAAAGAAACAGAAGATGTGATTTGTTAGAAACTTGCCACTGGGCTTGCAGTAGAACCAGATGGGAATGTTCTTCACCTTCCCTAATTCACCTGCAGGTTTCATCACTACTTACCATCTTTCAGTGTGACAAGGCTAAAGTCTGAGTGGAAAAAAAATGTCCTTTTTGTTTTGCTTTGTAACAGTGCTGTTAAAAGTTGTTTCTAGTTTGCTGCTTTGGTTATTTTCAGTGCTTCATTTCTTCAGGTGCAAGGATTAGCCTTTGCTTGAAAGTTCTTTCTGAGTCTATGATAAAGTATATAAATGAATGAACAGCAACAGCATTACTTTTCATTATTCTTTGCCCTTTACTACATACAAAAAGTCTCATAAATAAGTTACAGAGTGCAATCTTCATCAACACAGCCTCCAGCACTTCTCATTTGGAGTCTCGCTCATCAAAGGGCACTCTACAATGGTGCCTGGGTTGAGGTCATGGTCCGAGGAGAAGAGATTTTCTTCGCACAGACAGATGATAAAATTGCTCTCTGTTTTCTGATTCAGTGAGAAAAATACATTAAGTTATATGGTTATTTTCATACTCTGAAAATCTGTGATAAGGAATCTGATCTTGACAGGTGATAGCTTTTTTCCTGTGGCTGAATAAGATAGCAAGCAGCAAATGTTGATATGTACGTGTTTTCATGTATGTGTTTGAATAAAATGGAACAGAACAACAGGTTCTTACAGGATGTAAATCAGTGTAACTACACCAATATACATCAACTTTCCATAAAGTTATTCAAAGCAAAGCTGTTAGGAAATATTTTTCTCCTCATAAATTTCTGTATGCATACATGCATGTATATATATATATATATATATATATATATATATAAACTAGCTATTTATTTCCATTTAGCACAAACTGACATTTTTACTTTTTGAAATCTTTATGGTGGCAATTATATCCAACTGCTACTCAAAATACTTGAGATGAAATCACCCCTGTGTATTCAGGAAGAGGGAAAAGTGCATGGTTTATACTGTTTATTGCTCTAATTACCCTCGTCTCATTCCTTTCTTTGTAGTTTAGCAAGTACTAATAGACACATACATGTGGATTTCATGGCTAGAACCTTCTGTCCCCATTGGTGCATAGTTTTTGACTTCCACTTTTCAGGAGTGAATTTGAACCTTGTAAACATTTCTTTTTTTCTTTCTGTGAGATTTATATTACCATGCAAATTGCATGACAAGATTCAATCAGATCCCATAGGAATCTTCCATGGGATTGTCATAAGGAATGTGTGTACCATTAAAATGTGATGGTCTGACATTCAAGCTACAATGAGAAGTTGGTTTGAACTCTGTTTTTCCCACACATAAAAAATTTAAGTTGATACACGACTTCTCTGAATTGGATTAAGTTTTACAAAAACTGACAAGCTGGTACACAGCGCTTTCCCAATTTTACCGAAGATTTTAAGACCAAATCTATTGAGGTATTGTACTTCATTGGGTGAAATCTTTTAGCTTTATCATAAAAGAGAAATAAATTCCATATTATTGACATATGCTGCTGTTATCTACTTAATTCTACAGTTAGTATTCACATTAAGCAGTGGTGTTCATATTGTGCCTCATTCTCAAGACCTGTTTCATTTTGGTGATGGACATAGGTATAGTATCTGATGATCATTCTAAAAAGATCTCAATAGTGTCAATAATCTTCTCTGTGAGACAATAGTGAAAAATCTTGGTTTGCTCTGATGAGAGAAATGAGTGCATATGGTCCCTTGAAATTGTAGCTTATACACTCGATACAGCTCTATTAATTTGAAGCACTGAGGCAGACAAACCAAGATGAATGTTCACTGTTAGTACTTCCTACAGTCCCAAGGAAAGAGGCTCTCTAGAGAGTGACCCAGGTCCTAGATACACTAAACTTATCTCTTTAATAACTCATCTTTTTCCCTGGACTGTAAGGGGAATCTGGGAATCTAATAGGTTAAGAGTCAGTTAAGTACCAAAATATGAGGAAGAATAAACCAGGACCTATGCTTCTATTCTGTTTTTTTTCAACAAATATTTGGTCTCTGGAAGAGAGACTGTGCCTGGTAAACCAGTAGTGATTACAAATGCATATGGAACTTCACAGATTTGTCTTCATCTAGGCGACCCTGCCACTTTACTTACAATGGTAATTTGTAGAACTGTTCACTGCTATGCGGAGCATCTCCCCACAGCAAGCAGTCCCCTTTGCATTGTGTAAGTTATTTTTATTTTGTTGTGGAATGCAGCTTTAGCAACTAGATCTCAAAGTTTAAGGGTATTTGCAGCATTATGCAGCCCACTGTAGTCTGCTTTTCCTTCCTAGGGCATTTATCAATTTAGTTACAGAATTCCAGTCTGGCTCCTCAGTTAAAACTTGTTTTTCATGTTGTGGTGCTACCAGTTTTAGCTTTCTTACTCCTCTGGGCTGATGATTTGCATACAGTTGACAGTTTATTTATGTTTTTGTTGGTGTTTTTTGATTTTTTTTTTTTTTTTTTTTTTAATATCGTGTTAGAGCTCAAATCTGTTTGGAGAAATTCATACACAAGCAGAATTTGTTAGCATCCAACTCTGAATCTAATAATTAGAGATGAATGAGTAAACAAGTACCCATGCTCACCTCAGGCTTTCTGAACCAGCAGAATAATTAACCAAACACCTCAGGCATGCTTGCCTGAAGAAGAAATCTCCAGAAACATAGTGCTACAGTTCTGTGAGGCATCAAGGCTGTTTTCCTTAGCTGAAAAATATATTAATGTATGTCACTTTGACTGACACTCCATTTCTATTTAATTGCTTTTTTTTGTCTTAGATCTTAATCATTTGCATCACACTTCATGGAGAAAAAGATCAAAGATCAGAGAGTGATAAGATATGAAACAGGTTTCTTAGCTGACCTATTGTCACATATGAAGGCAAACATAAAATTTGAGGCCTGTGAGAGTTTCTATCTCCCTTAGCAGCAGAAATCCCGGGACAGTGATGAGATGAGAGGTTATGGGTTTTAACTGTTTCATGAATGAACAAAATCTTCAGTCAGCAGAGCACCTTTTGCAGACACTATATTAATTAAAGAAACCAAATAACTTAGGATTTGCTCTTATTATGCATTATGTTCATATTTTAGGACAAGGAGAAAAAGGGAAACATGACAGCGAAATTTTATGAAAAAAGAAATAGAAAAAATATCAAAGAAACTTCATCATATTTCTGGAATATCATAGTATGATGGACTGATTGGTATTCTAGAGTAAAATCCTAAATTAATGAGTGCTTATTCATTTCAGATTTACTGAACATTCATAAATACATATGTATAAATAGATATATAAATATGTATGTGCATGTGATGTATACACATGTCTATATGTATTTTTTCTATATGTATTTGTTCCAACACAATTGTTTCTACTAGAAGAAAGGTTTTTCACAAGGTGCTGTTTTATATGTCCATATTTGCTTCTTAGAACTCACACCAGGGTCTATGTTAGATGAGGGTGTCAAAGCAGTGTTTGGGAGCATTGAAAAACATAAATTATATTACACTAATTATTAATAAATTTATATGGAGCAAATGATTCACTTTATAAATTCAGTATTTGTCCATCACTTGAGTAGTGTGCACAATATATGTTAGAAGTGTAAAAGATAAGAACTGCTATCATAGCTGTATGGAACAGTTTCTCTATGAGAAGCAGCTGAATAGTCTAAGTGTAATCACCCTGGAAAGGAGATAACAGGAGAATACAGTGAGGGAGTTTCTAAAAGATGAGTAGCATGAGAGGATGGTAGGAAATGACTGCTCACCATCTTTTCCAGTATGAGAACTTTTTTTCCCTCCCCAGATTGCAGAAACTTTCCACTGGTTCTGGGAGAAAGCTGAAGCCAGAAAAATTTATATCAGATCTCAGATGTACATTTTAATAGTGAAATGAATATATGAGCAATTTTCTGGGGGAAATCCTGGACTTCCCTTGGGAAATTTTTTTGCTGGTGAGATTAAGCTTATCTAAATGTAGGGCATTGTAAGCATTGACGTCTACATCTTTCTTATTATCTAGAAACTCTTTATATTCATTATTTGCTTACCATGCTTTAGGAATCTGTCCTGTGCATTACACCCCAATAGTGCCCATAGCTTAGATGACTAGATCATATACATGTGTTTTCCCTTAGGAAAAATGACTATTTTCTTAATGGAAAGGGTTGTCAGGCATTGGAACAGGTTGCCCAGGTGAGTGGTGGAGTCACCATCACTGGAGGTGTTTAAAAGACACACAGATGAGGTTTTTAGGGACATGGTTTAGTGCTAGAGTTAGATTATGGTTGGGCTTGATCACCCTGAGGGTGTCTTACAACTGAAATGATTCTACTATTCTGTGAGATGTCAAAGCAAACTTAAGATGGCTATTAACTAGACACTTCAGAGCAACCTGCTTTAGCTGACCCAACTTTAAGCAGGGAGGTTGGACCACATGGTCTCGAGAGCCCTTCCCACTTCATCTGTTCTGGAGAGTCTGTGAAAATGCTTGTCAGATAAGACGTATGAGAAAGTTCACATAGTTTCAAGCATAATCTACTTTCTGGGGTTTCCTTCTTCTTCGTTACTTGGACTTACTATAGCACTTCTCATCACTGTCAGCAGTAGACTTTGTAGTGTCTTTATTTGTGTACAAGATGAGAAAATCTGCCAGATTCTGAAAATTCATGATTTAAAGATCAGTAATGCTGTCATGATTTCACATCTCATAGTCATGTCTGTAGGAAAGGTGGACCAGACACACTGTGAAGACTGAAGAGCCACAGATGCACAATATTTTTTTCCTTCACAATGTGAAAGAAAGCCAACTTTCACATTTTGGCTAACCTGTCCAACACCATCTTATCATCAGTAGCTGTCATCTCAGTCAAGTCAATGAACCCGTTGTTGTAATAATTTTCTGGGGTTGCATATTCATATTTATTGTAGCCCCTTTCAGACTGCAGGATATTTATTTAGCAGATTTGTTCACATGTGACAATTAAGGGGAGAAACATAACAAACACAAACCTCAAGTAAGTCCTTGCCTCTCAACCTTATGAGAACACACACGAGAATTGAGACTTTGGAAAAAAAACCCACAAGTAAGGCCAGTGTTACTGTGAAATTTCTCTCAAAATTAGTTCAGGTGGGGTTCCTTTAAAATGGGTTCAATTTAACCATCTAAATCTGCTAGTAAATATTAATTCTTAGATACGCCCTTACGATGACTGCGACAAGCTGTTTTTTACTGCAATAAATCAGCTTGTAAAGAGTCTTCCTTGCTAATTGCTCTTGTCTTCGAGGCTATTAGTAATGTCATATTTTATTTAACTGTTTAATAAATTAATATTTTAGTAAATAAATATTTTAATAATAAACTAAGGTTTTAAAAGCAAATAATAGTCTATGAACTGCTTAAACCCATCAATTCTGGTTTTATTTAAATGAAATAAAATGAAGACTCATAACTACATAGTAATAATAATAATAACAACAGCTAACACATGGCAATCAGTATAAAGCAACTGGCGTAGATTAAACTGCACAGTACAACCTGTGTTGCCTGTGGACAGTCTGTGCTGTGTGCATCAGTCATCTCTCACCACTATGATAGAATACAGTCAACTCATCCATCCAGAGAAAGTAAACAAGGCTATTTCATCTCTTATCTCTTGGGCCATGCTTCCAGAGTGTTTTCATCAACATCTAGTTCTTGCTGGTCAGAAAATATGATGTTCATGTTGCGACACTTCCCAGTGTTGTACCACTCATGTAGTCCAGGTTTGAATGGGTTTACTCCAGTCTGTAGCTGGTTGCTTGTAATTTTAAAGGTTCTGAGGTAAAATCATAGTAAGACCAAAACCAAGTCCTTACTCTTATACTGAACACATTCAGAGAAAGGAGAACTACAGCACAACACCAGAAATTTGATGTGAGGCAGTTACACCTCACAATGTGTACACAGGGGGATTTGCCCAATATACATTCCAACAACTATAATGTCAAAGGACTTTCAGAGAAGAACTAGTCATGGAACCACTGAGAAATATAATTTTCAAAAATGCTATTAAGTAACGTTATTTGAGGATATTTTCCTTAAAGTAAGTAAAGGAAAATGTAGGTCATCCTGGATTAAGAAATCACTCTTTTGAAGTTCTAATCCCCTCTCTAGCTCTACTCTTAATATAAATTTAGTTTGGACTTTATGAACAGTATGATATGTTTTTAAATGATGAATGAATAATTAGAAATGATCCTGATCACCAAGAAAATCTTTTCAGCAAATCATATAAATTACTATAAGAGGTTATTTCAGCTTTCTACGATTCAGCACTCTGTATGTTTCAGCGTGCTTTTTTAAGTTACCTTCTCTACAATGACTGAGCCTAAGAAATCATAAGAAGAGCATCATACATTCACTCCATATGTGTATAATATACTGAAAGGATATTAATTAATTTCAATGTTTCGCTCAAAATCATGGTAGAGTTTCTTGTGAGAGCATAAGAGAAAACTCTTTTTATTTTATTTTCAATATGACCAGTAGCTTTTGGCCAGGGCACTGAAATATGCAGCGGAAGGTTCAGCTGATTTGGTTCTGGTTATCACTTGCCCTAGGGAAGATGTAACTGATAATAGAGATGGAACAGCTGCAAGAGGAAGGTTATGTGGTTTAGACTAGTCTGTCTGCTCGAGCATTGCTCTGCAACACGGGTCAACATTGAAGCAGGGATGTTTTCTACCTGGCATAACAACAGAAATAATCTGGAGTGTGGTTTGCATGTCTCACTATGAGATTTAGAAGGTCACATTTCATCCCAGGTGAGGCTGAGATTGTTTTGAAAGCACAGGGTTTGTTTTATTTTCAGGAAGGATAATTGGTTACCATCCAGTTGGGATACCTAGATGTCCATCTAGGTGGCATCTCTGCAGATTACTATGAAGATGATTGTGTGGATGTGTGTATGCATTTAGAACAGCCAAAGTATTTAAGTGTTTCTTCTCCAGTGCTAATTTAAGTAAGAACTGAGGCTTCTTTGGAATGCAGCTTCTAGTTAATTTTAGAACTCAGTTGATTCAAGCACCTCCTAACTTCAAGAAAAACAATCACTACAGCACAGAGATCCTATCAATCACAGTGAGGTTTGCATGCTTATTTAGCTAGCTTGTAATTAAAGGCAGCTAAAAATATCATGCATGAATGGCAAGTTTCTACTTTATTTATTTAGCTCATCTCCTTCAGAGGGAAGACACGAGTCCCATCAATCACACAGTTGGTAACTGAAGTCATTATCACTAAAATTAAGGCAATTATATACAAATGAATATTAATGAATCTTCCAGCCAAATCCAGGTCAGTTTCCAAGAATTTTAATAAAAATCTAGAGAACTCCTCTTTTTCATTTAATCTTTTGTCAAATAATCAGTACCAGAAAGGACACACCTTTTGTATTAGACTAGTATCATGGATTGAGGTTTTAATGAAATTAATAACAGTATTTTTCCAGCATGGTGCAAAGTGATGTGTTAATTAACATTGTTCTCACAAAAAGTGACAAAATGTTACACTGACTTAACTTTGAAGTTGTCATTTCCAGTTGCCATTAGCTCTATTGTAAAGGAAAAAAAGGGTTGTCAGTGCATTGTGCATAATCAGATGTGTGATACAAGACCGAATTGTTTTAAGGTCTAAAACAAGTGTACACTCTGAACTCTCACAGACCAATGTCTGTGTCCCTCACAGGAAAGACCATCAGACAGTTTGTCACCTCCTGTCTAACGCAAGTCATGTTTACTTACAGCCAAGCTAAAGGTAAGGGGAAATTGAATCAATCAGAGGAGTTTTCTGTGAACTGTGTTTCACCCCATGTCTTTGGAAATGATCTCGATAGCTTTAAGTTAGGTTGTGGCAACTGTTAACTGTACATGGATAAACAGCATAAGAGTGGAGGTAATTGCATCTCTGAATTATTTAAGGAGGTAGAAGGTACGGCATTTCACACAGCTATGATCAGACTCACAGGCCAACGGATTTAGGAAAACTTCCTCGGTGTAGCTATCAGTCTTTCATTTTGAACGTACACTAAAAAGATATATTACTGTTCATATATTTATCTATTTGCTGTAACTGAAAGCAAACTGGTGAAAGTATCAAGGAAGGTGAGTATTTATACTCATTCCTTCATTTGCACAATTAAAACTGGTGGGAATGAATCACCTGTCATTGAAATGCAACCACCTCTCATGTGCTTGTTCAAAAAAGAGGGGGAAAAAAATCTGACCTTTTTTTATATATCCTTTATAATACACTTATTCTTTTGGAAGCTACATGCGCAGATGGAGTTACTGCTGTTCTGATGTATACCTCAATAAGTTAGATCAGGTTCAAACTATTATTATAAGTACAGGGGGAAATTATGTAGGCAGAATGTAAGTACTCAAGCTGCTGCTATTTAAATATAGGAGTGAATAAAATAATTGTTTATCTTGTAAATGAACAGTCCTTTGCTATTCTGAAATTACCTTATACTCAGTGTCAGCAATAAACAGGAGTCTATTGCAAGGAAACAAGAACTGTGTACCTACAGAGAACTCATGTTTCACATTTAATCTTCAAATTAGTAGAAGCATCAAGAAAGCCAGTGTACCTTCATTTTGAAGTGTGCAAAATGGAGATGGATTTAAGAGTTAACTTTTTCACCTGCACTCAATGCTGGTTAAAGTAGAAGTGCTATCTGCCTTGAGCATAACATTACCATGTCTAAAATTATTTCAATTGACAAAATAACATCTGTGGTCTGGGAAAAACATCTCTTGATTCTAAGTTTCTGAAGTCCCATGAAGTGATCCATGTGTGTTTATACCCTGTGCAAACACTAGCTGGGCAAATACTTTCATTTAACCTGATAACAAAATAAATGTAGATGTTTTCTTTTATAATAATCGATTCTCTTATTTAATGAAACAAGTGCTTTTCAGGAATAACAACTGTTCGTGGTCACAAGTATTCCCAGCTAATTTTTTTTTTTTTCCCCTGATGGAAACAAAACTTTGTCTGTAAAGAAAAGAGGTACTTATAAAGATTTCATATTATTCAGTCCTGCTGAGGAACACTTTCAAGTAAATAAGAGAGAAATGGATAAAAAAGGCTAGAGGGATAGGTAAGCAGCAGTGGGAGGAAACAATAATTTCTGAGTTAGTCTGGGGTTCTGGTTTCTCAAGTATTTATTTTGGCATCAATGTTTGCTTGTACCTCCCCTAAGCCTCAATGATTACCACTGTCTTATTTCACTCCCTCAGACAAACCAGTGAAATCACTGTTTGGTGTCACACTGTGAACAACAAAAGAGAAGTTAATTCAGGTTAAAAAATTCACAGCTTTATGATGTTGTTTTTTGAGGACTTTTGATGCTGACAGAAATGACTATAAATGTATGTCTTGTTTAAACTTGCCCTGAGATTTCTGTAATTTCTTTATATCATAGCAGACAGGATGTTAAATGTTAGTGTTACTTCAACTAAGTAGTTTAATGGTCACTTCAGACAAAGGTAAATTAAAGAGGGTCGTGAAATGTTTGTAGTCCCACGACAGTTTTCTCAGAGTCAACATCTTTTTCCAGTTCTGATTCAGACAGAAAAAGTAATGAAAAATCCAGCAAATCTCAATTAGCTCAGCAGAATTTTATTCATAGTATTACTATAATAAGAGAAGTTGTTTTGCCTATATATATATTTAATTTTAGCTTTTTAAAATACTCAACATAACTAAGTAAAACTCAGAAACAAAATAAAGAAAACATCCATTTCAAAATCTCAGCATGAAAAAGTTAGGCAATTACAAAATAAGTGCTTGAACTTTTTTTTTCTTTTTTTTTAACCTGTAAATTGTTATCGTTTTGATATGCTATAGTTGGACTCACCTGCAACTCCTATGTTCTTGAGGTTTATGAAACTGTTGTGGGTCTGTGACAAGTTACTCTTGAGAGGTACATGTAACGAAATAGGTGGCTTGTGGCCAGTGTGACAACAAAACCAGGCTTCACTTGTAAGGCAGCCTTGCATTTGCTGTGGGCAAAGGTCAGGGACATAGAGAATTACTTGTTACCAGTTGACATGTGGCTACTTGTAACTCTTTGATAATTTCCTTGGGTTTGCTCTCTGTGTCCCCTGGTGATCAGCTCGTATTTTCATAACAGCAGTATTGGTAATGACTGTTGGGCATGACATCCTGAACTACTGAATTCAGGCTCCGCTAAGGTCAGTAGCTACATGGTATTATCCTTTCAGAAATGCTTTTGATTGATCTTAAACTTTTTTGGTTTGCTACTATGCTTTTAGAAATATTTTTTTCTGATTCTAGCCTACATTTATTCGTATCTGATTTGCATCCATTTTACTATATATTTCTTTCTCTTCAGTGTTTTCTCTCTTTTTTTTTTTTGAAACAAAGCATGTATTTTCTCAGACTACATCTCAATAAGCTTGTCAAAACAAGTTATTTTATTTTTCCTCATAAAGGAGTTCCTATGCTCCCTTTAAAGTCCTATTGGACCGCCAGTGCAGTTTCAGGCCTATTTCGTCTTTCCTGTTGATGCACTGGCAAGTCTATACAGGTGTGGTCTCAGCAGTGACTTACGCAATCACATTACTGCTGGAAATACTTCCCCAGGTGTAACCTAAGAGAGCATTTGATCTGTCCAAGGACTCATGACAGTAATGAGTCACAATCACCATATCCACCCAAGAACCTTTCTTCTCTCACACTTCTAATACGTGAGTTCCCAAAGAGTAGCAGGGATTTGTCTTTTAGATAACCAAAAGACATTGGACTTTGTAATTTTAGTCTACTTCTGCTTCTACTACTGCATTTGCCACAGTTTCCTGCTCCTTTCCAATGGTATTTTTTGTATCCAGTACATCTCCTCTTTATTGTCTTTTGATTCTCTGACAGTCATAACTATTACTAATGTGCTTCTCCTTTTGTGCCAAATTTACAAACACAAATAAAGATAACAACAACAAAAAAATCTAGTCTAACCATTTTTGTGATCATCGCTAGAATACTTTACAATACTTTAACCTTTCTTTTGAATTTTAGACCCCAGACCTAGATGTGGTATTACAGTGGCGAGCTTGCCAGTGTTGTATATGGAAGCAAGATTCTCACTGTTCTTTTGCTGGAAGTTTTGCTTGATATCAGCCCTTTTGCTTTCTCCTCTCACTCTTAACCACCTATCTCCTGCCCTTAAATGGCTTTTGTTCCTTCAGTAATGATGGAGAGATGCTGTGATGGGACAAAATTACTGCATGAACCACCTCTTGGGAGCCCATGATAGCACTGATCCACAAATTATTGCCCAGCTATCACAGCACTAGAAGGTATGAGGTACCTATGTGAATTCTTTCTGCACTTTCATTTTAGTTGCACTGTTCTCCTTTCGGGTTATATTTCAGTGGTAGGCACAGAGCTCCCTCTACACATTTCGTCAATCAGATAAAACACTTTTGGATCCTGCTAGATGCTGCTAGATGAAAGGTACTAGACAAACGTAAGTCATTATCATTAACTGCTGCAACTCTCAACTACAGCTAAGAACCAAGAAACTAAACCAAGCTGTTAGAGACCATCTTAGTATTGATAAAAGAAAATAGTTGACATTTGCTGCTGGCAGTTTTACTTAGAGATATGTGTCTGCTAGTCTGAGAAAGATATCATCAGCTGTGTGAAGTCTGAGAGATCTCAGAGGAAGCAGAAAGAAGAAAGGCCTGTAAAGGACTGAGGTATTTTTTCTTTGTGCTTAGAAAGGGAGAGAGCTTCTGAAACACTAAAACAACTAATGGGACTTACTGGCAGACACTGGTAAAGGAACTGCAGGAAAATTTGATCTTCCCTGTTATGAGTCATAACCTTGAATGTTACAGCTTCTGCATGAGCAACAGCATAGTTGTAAGTAGAAGTGCTTCAGATGCATTAGTGGCATTGAATTTAGCACAGAAAGGGGCAGATGTGGGAATGCTTGAGAAACGATCTCATATGTTGCATCTCTTTTGAAAACACTGAACCTGAACCATGGATGAACTTGGCTCTCATTCTTTAAAATATGCATCAGCTACAACATGATATACATAAATGGAAATTGTTCATACATTCCACTTGCAGAGGAGTAAATATGAAATTAGGTAAATATTTGAGGAGAGAACACTAAATGTTTGTTCTCTACCTGTGTAACAAAGCCGCCTACTCGTTATCTATTTTCCTGATGTTCCATTAAATTACCCATAATGTTAATTGTTGGAAGGATTTACATAATTTCACTTCAAAACTCTCAGGAAAGACTTTCTGCTGAACCTCCATCAAAATTGTCTGGCTTTTGGGACAGTTCCTAAACAACCCAAGGAGTACAGTTTTTGAGATGGGATGGTTGTACCTCTCAATTCTGCATACATATCAATCACTTTGTGCCACAGCTTTTCTCTGAGTTTTGGTGGTCTGTCCTATGCAGACTGAAATTCTGCATTTCTCCCTGCATCTCCTGAAGTCTTCTGGATTAAACATTACGTACTGTTCAGATCTTCTTCCAGTTTGAATGTCAAAGATGTTCTAATGATTGAAGAAAAGAGGAGGATTTGGGCTCAGTCATGATTCTATAAGAATTCAAAAGAATTTTAAAAGAATTCCAAAATAATCAAAGTAGCTACGCCTTGGTAGAACTTTGTTTTCTGTGGGCTGTTTTTGTCTGCTCAGGACAAACATTGCATCCAGAGACAGCTGCAGTAAATGATGTTCCAGATAGCTATGTTTCCATTTTCCACATAAAAAGATTCAGATGCAAGTTTAGAGTAGCTTTAACCTGTACTGGCTCTGCTTAGTCTAGATTCCTAATTTTAAGACAAATAAAATGGACTGAGCTGCAGGCCAAGAGATCAGTAACAAAATCAGCCACCTCTCCCAGTTTTGTGTTATCAGCAAACTTGTTCCGTCATTACCCTTGGTGAATCCATGCTGACTACTCCTGATGAACTTTTTTGTCCTTAATGTGCCTGGAAATGGTTTCCAGGATTAGCTGCTCCATCACTTTGCTTTCCTTCAGTCTTTGGGCACTTTCCCCAGTTGCCATGACTGATTAAAGATCCTTGAGAGCAGCCTTGAATGACATCTGCCAGTCCCCTCAGCACTTGTAGGGAGATCCCATCTGGGACCACAGACTTACGTGAATCCAGATTGTTTACATATTACTGGACCTAATTCTCTGCCATCAGGGATACATCTTCCTTGCTCCAGTTGTTCCCCCTGATCTCTGGGACCTGGGATTCTTGAGAGCAAGTATTGTTAGTAAAGACTGAGGCAAAGATGGTGTCTAGTGCCTCTACATTTTCCTTGTCCTGCATAATCAGGTCCTCCATCTCGTTAAGCAGTGGGCCCACATTTTCCCTAGCTTCCTTTCATCACCTCTGGACTCACAGAAGCCTTTATTCTTGTTTTTGATATTCCTGGTCAGATAAAATTCTTTTGGGTTTTAGCTTTCTTAGCTTCATCCCTGGATACTTGGAAAATGTTTCTATATTCCTCCCAGGTTATCCATCCTTTCTTCCACCTTCTGTATGCTTCCTTGTTGGTTTTGACTACTTGTATATGCAAAGATAAATGTAGTGGCTCTCAGGATTTTCGAAAAAAAGAAAAATTTCACAAATTATGGCATGTTTGAAGTGCTAAAATAATATGGAGCCCACATGTCCTTTTCAGTAAAGTGCACATTTAAAGACAATAGAAAGAATTTGGATACTTCATTATTGATAACTCAGCCTCTTTCAAAAGTGCATATTTTCTGTAAAAAAATGCAGATATAACATTCATGAAATGAGCTTTGTGTGGGGACATATGGAACTAACTACTACCTATTTCTCTTAAGAAATTTTACACTAAACCAGTATCTCATTACAACAGCTTTACAGGGATCTGGGACTTTTCTCAAGAACAAAATATTTATGTTCACTGTGCTTTAAAATCGTATTTTAAAAGACTTAATGAAAGACAGTCTGTGACCTTCTAGGTGTTTCAGTGTTATTGTGGGAATGACTTTTTCATTTCTCTGTAATAATTATGTTAGCAACTTCTACTTTTTCTTTTTTTTTTAATTGACAGTAAGTATGATTAGGAATACAATAGCACCACCTGAGGCACAGAAGCTGCCTAGATGTCTTGTCAGTTCATAAATATAGGGTCAAATTTAGCATTGCTGTGATTGTGCTTTAACTATCTGTTGTTTATTATAAGTTCTGACAATATGCTCCACATTAACGAGAAAAAAAAAAATCGGTCCCGCAAAGGATTCACAACTCAAGAAGCTATGTTTGCAATTCTAATTTATATTCTGTTTAAAGTATGCACCAAATTAATTCAGTCATTTCAAAATTGCAGGTGAAGAAGGCTTAAAGTCTGTTCTTACATTCATACATAAGTATCTCAGTAGAAAAAGCCCTGAATTTCAAGCACATTGAAGACCCACAATGATTTTCTGAAAACAGTAAAGATGCTAAGTGTTTGTGTTTTGCCAAAATGACTAGTAAGCAAGAGACTCATCATAGGAGCAGGTTTGATGGTGAGAGTTGTCTGACCGCCTGGCACTTAAGTGTTAAATCAGGGTACAAATGTGATTTAGTTAAGTGGGTCAGATTCATTACACTTGTAATATCAGGGTGTACTGCCTAGAACACCACTCTTTCAGGTTCAGCTAGGCAAACTTAGCTAAAGAGCTGAGTACATAATGTAAAAATGTACAGAACTGCTAAGGTCAAATGGGAGATCAGCCTGTTTTGGCTGCTGTACCTTTTGTCCTAAATGAGCATCTTGTTGTTTTGCAGGCTACCTCTTGGGTATAGGTTTTGGTACTTAATAGGGACAGAACAAGCATGGTATGCCAAGACCTGAGGGCTTGTGTGACCTAGTAAAGATTTTTTACCATTCGTGTTACCAGCGAAAATAGAAAACTGTATGTAAAAAGCACCTAGTGTATGATCCTTCCTAAATATACACAATAATTTGCATTTTAGAGACAGGAAAACGAAGCTTGTGCCTGTTAAGTTCCTTGTGAAAATCAACAATGGAATAGGTTGTAAATCTAAAAACTGTACACTACAGCTAAACATTGGCATTATAATTTAAATTAGTGTAAAATTGGTGTGAGTAATGCTATTGGTAAACAGACATTAAGCGATGATTTATTTGTCCTTTTTTCAGATTTCAGACACAAGCAAAGCAATACTAGTTTAGTGTGGTTTGCAAAGGTTTTTTAACTTTTATTTGCAGTTGTTCTCTGCATTGCTCCTTATTATTGATCAACTACATGTTATTTCCTGATAAACTAAACCATATTTTAAAAACAAACAGATTCTACCAATTCACTAAATTAGAGAGGAATGACTGGCTTTCAAAAGGTAGATTCAACACAATTTTTTCTTCCTATGAGCAGCAGAAACCATCATAACTGAAACATTATTCAAGGTATCACAGGCAATTCTTGAGTTAAAATATTATTCTAATAATAAAATTTTAATTGAATATTGTCTTACAAATGCGTTAATTTGATGTTTTTCTATATAAGTGAAAAAACATGCAGATTATGACAAAGTCAGTCATTATTTTGTCATGTCTGCATTTGTTCCTGCTAGATCACCTGCAGGTAGGCCATGGCTAGAAGATCAACACAGTCAAAATCCTTTTCTTTGTCCGCTCATTCTGCTGCAAGAGTCTCTTATACTCTTTGTCCTTGTTGGCTTTAAAATTATTATAAACATTAATCACAGAAAAATATGACCCCTACCCTTCTGTTCAGAATTTGGGAGAAATCACGGTGAACTTATGATGTTCACTGTTCTATTTCTTTTCCTTCTTTCATTTTTCCTTCCTTTTTTCTTTCCTAAGAACTCACTGAATTCCTCAAACTGGTCTGCTTAAGCAAACTTTCTTGAAGTAAACAGAAAATTGTAAAGGGTAAAGCTTAGGCTGATAAGACATATTTATGCATTAAGATATACATTAGACAGGTTTTATTATATATGGAGACATATATGAGAAAGCCTAGGTAAAATGGAGATATTACACTGAGTGCTTGGAAATATCATGTCTGTGATAACAATATTTATTTTGTATTCTCTCCTGTATCCTCATTCTCATTTCTATTAGATCATAGACTTTGCAATGCTGCTGATATTGGTGGTAATAATATCTCAAGCACTCAGCAGCAGAGCACAAAACATCATTGTAGTCTGTATAAATCTATGGTGCACCTATATCTTGCATAATATGTGTTGTTCTGGTACACCTATCTGAAATAAGATATAACAAAAAGTGAAGACAAGTGAAAGAAAGATGATCAGAAATATGCAACAGCTTTCATAAAACGAGACAGTTAATAGACTAGAACTCAGTTTGCTAGCAATATGAGAAAGACATTAATCATGGTGACGTGCTGCATAACAGTAAGAACAATTATTCACTACTTGGCACAATGCAAGAACTAAGGAGAACCCAATGTATTATTAGGCAGAGAGTTTAAAGCAAACAAAAGTAAGTGCTTTTCACACAGTGAATCATTCAGCTCTAGTATCCTTTGCCATAGATTGCTTTAGGAACAAAAGCATAAATGAGTTTTAAAAGGTCAGACAGTTTCACTGGGAAACTGGTGGCAGTGGTAAAACATGGTTCAGATGTAATCACTGTCCCAAATGACTGAATACCGGCAGGTGGTAGGGAGTATGTGAAAAGAAAAATTTATCTTAAATATACTTGGTTCTTTTTTTATTGTTCAATCAGCCTCTGTTATTGAAATTTTCTCAAAGATGGAAGATGGGGCTAGATGGGTATTCATTCTAACACAGAAAGGTTCATATTATATTATCTGTTATTTTACCTGTAAAATAGATATAATAGATATTATTCCAATTCAATAAGGGAAATGCACACCTAGTTGAATGACAGCTACCTAATCTGAAGTTTGGTAAATTGGACATGACATTGTTGATAACCTAAAATGTTTGGAAGAAGTTGTCCAATTGAGGGACACCTTGTGTTAGTAGAAATCTCCTCTTCTGCCAAACCTTTATGATAGCAAAGAATATAAACTAAGAAGCAGAAGGGAAAAGGAGACTGTAGATAAATAGGTTAGATTAGTTTAGATAAGGGTTGGCTGGGAGTTAGTGTTAGCCCTTAGTTAGAGATTAGAAATGAGACAGGTAGGGACTGAATTAAAGACAGAAGAGGAAGATAGGTAGGGTCTGTGTAGAAATCTAAGTTCAGTTAGGCTGAGCAGTTCATGTACAATGTGCAAGATTTAAGCAGTGTATGGAAAAGCCAGATAGAAAAGCACAATGTTTGTGCTCAAACTATAGAAATTTGGTCACTGAAGGAATTATGCTAAAGGGTTGTGTTTGAGGGGCCTTGTGTGAGGATTATATTAATAATACCAACTCAATATCAAGGCTATACAACAATTATGTGAACATTTTTGAACAAGGTCTCTTCAGGACATTCTACATTTGTCAACACATTAGTTACCAGTTGCCTTCAGAAGTAAAACTGTATATTGAATATACAGTTTCACAGACTCCAAGGCGCTGAGGAACTTGTTAATGAACTGTGTCTGCTCATGACAGAATCCATATTTTTTAGTGATGTCTTGCTGGTCTTGAGGATAACTGGCTAATCTGACTTCTCTTGTCCACCAAACAGAGGTCCCTGACCCATCATAAACTCTGGATTATGGCTTGGAAATGTCTGTGACAGTGTTAAGTATCCCAGGCTAAAGTGTACCAACAGCTGCTATGAAAATTTAGCAATTTGAATAGTCAAAATTCTGTGCCACTCTTTCTTTCACTAGTATATGTACAGCAACATCATTTTTTATTCAGATTTATATATCAGCTGCTAGTTCTATTCTTCACAGACCGTCAATTGAAAGACTTGATGCCTTAGGAGAGAAGAAAATTTAAAAGGAGGAAAGGACTTTGATACTTTCCGTTTCTTGCCCTCTGTTGCCTCTTCTCTGACACGAAGATAGAGACAGATGAGCTAGGATATTGCTGGGGTAAAACAACTACACTGAGATGTTTGACTGTGTGCTACATGACAAAACTCTCATTGTAGTCCTTGAACAGGGCTATATAGAAATGCCTAATATCATATGAGATACCCTAGATCAGTGGTCTCCCAAGGGGGATGTACAAGACAATCCACTGAGTTGCGGGAAGAAAAGATATTTCATTTTATTAGTAAATAAAATATTTTAAATAATGGTTATTTCATCCTTTCCTCACACCTTTCTAATTTCTGTAGTGTTTATGTTTTGTAATGTACATAATCTATTAATAAACTAGTACATATATCTTAATAATAAATACATGTACATATATTATGGCTCAAAGTTATTTGCAAAAGAATGACAGGTATGACGGTGAATTACAGGAGAACCAGAGCAGTGGTAGGAAGCCTAAAATTATGCTGATGGGGTTGTGTAGGTTTCTGGTGCCATTTGAGACAACCAAATGGGCTTAAAGCATCTGTATCAGAATAGCAAGTTTGTGGTATTCAAGGTTTAGCTTGAAAAGTGGAACTCATTTGCACTTAGAGGGACTAGTCATCTGACAACTGAAATGTAATCATAATTCATTTGGCTTTTTTGAGAAACCGTTCAGATACATTTTGGCCAAGTAACATCAGAAAGATCAAGGCACCAAAAGTTTGATGGCTGAGTATGCAAACAAAACCTGCAGTGATGCATTATGTGGTTAAACAGACAAGCCATGTCTACCGCAAAAGAAAGACATCTCAATAATGTCACCTGGTGAGAAAGATGTAAAATAATCTGCAGTTGGGTTGGCACTTGGGTTTTAGGTTGATGGCTGACAGGGAATTAGTAAAAAGGCTTCAATTCCAAATAACTATTTGTATGTTTTGTAAAAGACCAGGTGACAACAAACCTGCTATTGCTATTCAGTGTGTACATCATCTCAATCAAGGGGACAAAAATAAATCTCAATTTATATGAAAACTCTGTGTATATATTTCTCGTTTTGAACTGTTCACTGAACTGAGTCCATTTTAGTGTATTTCAGTCCATGTACTGAAATAAGACTTAGTTCCGGACACTAAAAGGAGGATTGTGACACAAAATCAAATGGAATTAAACTTTGAGTCAAGAAAGAAGAGTTACCAGATGTCACCCCACACCTAAACACTACAGGGTGTCCTTTAACTGCTTTTTAGATGTACTCCATTGTGTCAGTGTGTTGTATAACATATGGTAAGTATTACTTTTACTGAAATTCCTTCACATATTTTGTTTTACATCACAACTTTAATGTTATTTTAATGTATTTTTTCTGGTGGATGGATAAACCTATTGTTTTTTTCTAAAGGGTTCTTTATGTTTAAAGTCTACAGTTTATTTTATTATCTAAAAGTGAATTTAGGTCTTTATTCAAGTACTAGTGAAATCAGTGTGTTCCCACAATATTTTATAGAAGGTAGAAGATAAAGTCCTAGATAATTAACTTTGTATGTCTTTCACTGAAATTGGTTTACCATAGGCAATGCTATATGAAAATGTCCCAAGATGCATCTCCGTTCTAAGACTAAGAGGTAGAAACATATTTTAATTTCGTATCTACTCAGACTTCCTGGAAAATGGAATTATTTTCTTATTAAAGTTCCTTTAAAGTCTGAGCTGATTTATGTTTTCATCCAGAGTGACCATTTGCTTCCAAAAAGTATCTTTAGAAAATTGATAATGAAAAATGGCATTTGCTTACTCAATAGATCATGGTATTATAGACTCATTACATTATTTATTTACTGAAATAATGAGACCATCTGGTCCAGATCTCTACCCAGGCAAGATTATTTCCATCCAAATATTTTTTCCAGTCTAGGCTTAAAACGTCCCAAGAGACAAATCTTCCTTTAGAAAATGTTCTACAGCATCACACGTTGATAGAAAAAACATTTTCAGTTGTTCAGTCTAAATGTTGCTGCTTCCATTTTCATACTAGTTAAATCTCTGTCTTCACAAAAAAATATTTTTAAAAGGTATTTACAATTGGTCCATTTTTAATATTTCGTATAATTTATTCATTCTCAGTTGTTGTCCCCAGTCCATCACTTTTTTTCATTATTATTACGTGTCTGTCTGTCTACTAGTTTGTTCGGAGTTTAGTGTATGTTTTGCAATGTAGTGCTTTTCTCAATAAAATGCAAAATTTCACTTATTTTTTTTCCCTAATATTTTGCAGTGCATGTTTATACACGCATACCCAAAATGGAACAAAAACCACAGAGATTCTCTATCAAATGGGATTTTTACAGTAGTAGGCTGTGATTCCTGAAAGGATTTTGAGGTCAGAGAAGACAAATTTTAATTTTCCAGAGTTGAAATGCTGCGGCAAGAAGATTCATTTAGTCTAGTTATCAGGAGAGCAGTGAATAATGAAATTACTATATTTTCTTTCCATACATGTAATTGCTGAAACAGAAACTTTAATATTCTATACAAGTTTAGAGACAGTATTCTTTTAATACAGGATAAAGATGGCAAAAGGAAGAGTAAAAAGTCACAAAAGAGATTAAAAAACTGAGGAAAATCCATTAAAATTAGAGTATTAAAGCTCCATTAATTCATCAAAAGATAATCAATGTGATCTGATGACCCCACAAATAAGAAACATTGTCTTCCTTAATCAGTCATAGAAAGGTATGATGAACATCAACAGATGAACATCAAAATGAAATTTTCCATATAAAGTTTAAGAATGTGGTAAATGGGGCAGAGTCCAGTTGGAGGCCTGTATCTAGTGGAGTGCCTCGAGGGTCAGTACTGGGGCTGGTATTATTCAATATATTCATCAATGATTTGGATGAGGTAATAGAGTGTATTATCAGGAAGTTTGTTGATGACACCAAGCTGGAAGGAGTGGCTGACACACCAGAAGGCTGTGCTGCCATCCAGTGAGACCTGGACAGGCTGGAGAGTTGGGCAGGGAAAAATGTAATGAAACAGAACAAGGGCAAGCGTAGAGTCTTGCATCTGGGTAGGAACAACCCCAGGTTCCAGTGTAAGTTGAGGAATGGCCTATTAGAGAGCAGCGTAGGGGAAAGGGACCTGGGGGTCCTGGTGGACAGCAGGATGACCATGAACCAGCACTGTGCCCTTGTGGCCAAGAAGGCCAATGGCATCCTGGGATATATTAGAAGGGAGGTGGTCAGTAGGTCGAGAGAGGTTCTCCTTCCCCTCTACTCTGTCCTTGTGAGACCACACCTGGAATATTGTGTCCAGTGTTGGGCCCCTCAGTTCAAGAACAAGGAACTGCTGGAGAGAGTCTAGAGCAAAGCCTTGAAGATGATTAAGGGAGTGGAACATCTCCCTTATGAGGAAAGGCTGAGGGAGCTGGATCTCTTTAGCTTGGAGAAGAGGAGACTGAGGGGTGACCTTATTAATGTTTACAAATATATAAAGGGTGAGTGTCATGAGGATGGAGCCAGACTCTTCTCGGTG
Organism: Patagioenas fasciata; assembly: GCF_037038585.1. NCBI lineage: Eukaryota > Metazoa > Chordata > Aves > Columbiformes > Columbidae > Patagioenas > Patagioenas fasciata. The sequence continues at coordinate 116,335,921 of NC_092522.1, read as the reverse complement.
ACAGCCAATGGTAGGACAAGGGGTAATGGGTTCAAACTGGAACACACGAGGTTCCACTTAAAATTTGAGAAGAAACTTCTTTTTAGTAAGGGTATCAGAACACTGGAACAGGCTGCCCAGGCAGGTTGTGGAGTCTCCTTCTCTGGAGACATTCAAAACTCACCTGGACACCTTCCTTTGTAACCTCATCTGGGTGTTCCTGCTCCAGCAGGGGAATTGGACTGGATGATCTTTTGAAATCCCTTCCAATCCCTAACATTCTGTGATTCTGTGATTTTTAACTCCATGTGAATCAAAGAAAAATGCAGTGGGATAACTGGATTTTATATCTTTCAAAGTCTTCATATGAGGAAAGTTCTCTCCTGGCAGTGACAGTCTGTGAAGGAATAGCTGGATTAAAACCTGTGCTGCAGAGGTGGATAGCCTAGTTGTTACAAAGACCCACTGCCTTTGGTTGCTGGCCCATAGCATGTGTAGCTTCAGGCCTTTCAAAGAGTAGTATTGACTCCACAGAGATCCAGTTGGCATTAACAATCGGTCTGAATTTGAGAACAGGAAGAAGACATTTAGCCCTTTGTGTTTGTTTGACTACAAATAATGATGAAGCTGACACAGCAAGGTCATGGGAGTCCTTTTTTGGTTCGTTTTACTAGACAGAGGTCCCTTTCGTGCATCTTCTCATGCAAATTAGCTGAAGAGTGCTGATGTAGGGCTTTCCATCACTTCCCTACATCTTTTGCTTCTGTGGTGACAGCCATGGTAAAGAGCTGGATCCAGAATTCCCACATGCTGCTGATTACGTCTGTGAAACTGGTTGCAGCTTTTTTAATTGTAAGTTTGGCCAAAAATGAAGGAACTGTCAATTCCTTGTTTGTCTTCAGAGTAAGAACTCAGGATTACAAGAATACTAACTACAGGATAATGGAGAAAATAAAGCTGTAGGGTTCATACAGGATCAAAAGTAGTGGACTCTGAAGGTTGTTTCTCTGTGCACGGTGCTTGAACTCTGAAACTGGACTGCGGGCTACAAGGTTTCTGTAAGGAAGTTTGGTCTTAGCCATTATTTGAAATATCTGACTTTATATGGCCATTCTTAATCAATTTGCTGTGTTATATAATGGGCCGTAGTTAACTTTTAGCTTTGGGTTTGTTTGTTATGAAATGTTCATTTTATGAGACAGGAATTAATTGAATTGACTTCAGATGAGGTAGGAAGAAACTGTGGGATTTTTGTTCTAGTCCTCTGTCTATCTCTTTGATCCACAACTGTCCCTGTATGAATCATAGCCACATATTCAGGCTTTGTCTAACAGGTCAATTTATTTTCTCTAAATTAGGCTGTATTATATGGAAGTACCATATAACTCTGCCACTCCTGCTGTAAAGTTGTCTAATCTTCTGCCTCCAGATGAGTGTCATCCCTGCTCTTTTGCTTGAAAAGTACATTGTACTAAATATATCTTTCAAAATGACAATCTAATTTTAATTTGTCCTGGTATTGTCATGGATCACCACAGGGAACATATGGCACAATTGCTGCTGCCATCTGTAGGATGCCCTGAGGAGCCCAATGGTGCATTTCAAACAGCCCAGTCTGGACTGCAGGGAATTAAAATAGACCTCTTTCATCACTGGGTGAATTAAACTCCCTAGACAAAATAATTCATGAGCTATGCAAAAGTTAAAAACATTTCTGATATATTCAAAGCAAGAAAAAAATTAATGTTTTTGTAGACAGTAAGAATACAGAAGGTGATATGACAAAAGAAATCATCATAAGTATTGCTGTTTCTGCCTCCACCCTCCATCCCTTCCCTCCTTCCTCAAGAATTGTTAGCTGAATCTATGATGCTGATTTATTTGCTTCTGCCTCTATAAAACTGAAATACTTCACTGAGTCTAAGGGATTTACATCTGAGTATAGTTAACAACAAAATATTTAATGGTAGAATAAACTATGAAGAGAAAATAAATTCAAATGTGAGCTGTACATAATTTAGTGAAAATAGGCAACCATACAGTGCATGTTAAAAATGTGCATAAGTAATTTTTCTTTTCAGACAGTAAGGAAAATAAATCGTTTTTAGCAATAACATTAATTTTGCAAATCAGTTTCCATTATGAAATTTGCCTATACACAATCATTGTTTCAATTAAAATAACAACTTTGTGCGGGTGAAATTTTCCAAGTTTCCAAGACACCTATTGAAATCTTCCTGTTCTTAGGTCTCTCTGAAGTTCAAGAGCATACTGAAAGAGATGGCAAAACAAGAGTTCTCTTTTTATTGAAATACCTTAAACTTGTGAATATTTCGCACTTTTTTTTTTCTCTCTCAGAATCACAGAAGAATTGGGGTTGGAAGGGAACTCAAAAGATCATCTAGTCCAACCCACCTGCTAGAGCAGGTTCACCCAGAGCAGAGCACACAGGAATGTGTCCAGGTGGGTTTTGAATGTCTCCAGAGAAAGAGCCTCCACAACCTCTCTGGACAGCCTGTTCTAGTGCTTTGTCATCCTCAAAGTAAAGAAGTTTCTCCTCATACTCAGGTGGAACCTCCTATGCTTCAGTCTGTGCCCATTGCCCCTCATACTATCATCGGGCACTACTTGGGCACACTGCTGGCTTATGTTCAGTCAACTGTCGATCAACACCCCCAGATCCTTTTCTGCCAGGAAGTTTTCCAGACACTCTTCCCCAAGCCTGTACCATTGTATGTGAACAAATGCAGGACCCAGCACTTGACCTTGTTGAACCTCATATGATTTACCTCAGCCCAATGATCCAGACAGTCCAGATCCCTCTGTAGAGCCTCTGTAGGCACTCAGGATGATCTGTTCCATGACCTTCCCTGGTGCCAAGGTCAGACTGACAGATCCTGTAATTCCCTGGATCCTCCTTCCAGCCCTTTTTGTAGATAAACATCACATTTGCCAACTTCCAGTCAACTGGGACCTCCACAGTTAGCCAGGACTGCTGCTAATTAATTGAAAGTGGCTTGGTGAGCACCACTGCCATCTCCCTCAGCACCCTTGCATGGATCCCATCTGGACCCATAGACTTGCAGGTCTCTAAGGTCACATAACACTTACAGGTGTTAGCAAGTTACTAACCATTTCCCCTTGGATTACTGGGGCTTCATTCTGCTCCCCATCCCTGTCTTCCAGCTGAGGGGTCTGGGTGCCTGGAGTACAACTGGTCTTACTATTAAAGACTGAGGCAAAGAAGCCATTAAGTACCTCAGCCTTTCCACCATCCCCTGTCACTATGTTTCTCCCCACATCCACCAGAGGATGGAGATTCTCCTTAGCCTTCCTTTTGTTGCTGATGTATTTATAGAAGCAATTTTTGTTTCCTCTTACAGCAACAGGCATGCCAGCTCCAGCTGGGCTTTGGCCCTTCTAATTTTCTCTGTGCATGGCATCCTTGTAGTCTTCTTGAGTAGCCTGCCCCTTCTTCCAAAGGTTATAAATTCTCTTTTTGTTCCCAAGTTCTAGCTGAAGGTCTCTATCCAGCCAGGCCTGTCCTCTTCCACGCTGGCTCATCTTACAGCACATGGGGACAGCCTGCTCCTGTACCTTTAAGATTACCTTCTTGAAGAGTGACCAGACTTTCTGGACTCCTATGTCCTTCAGGACTGCCTTCCAAGGGACTGTGCCAACCACCCTCCTACAACAGCTTAAAGTCTGCCCTTCAGAAGTCGAGGTAGCAGTTATGCTGACCACCCTCCTTATTTCTCCAAGAATAGAAAACTCAGTCATTTAATGATCATTATGCACCAACGTGACTTCCACAATGAACACATTATGCACCAGTCCTTCCCTGTTCACAAGCAACAGGTCCAGTGGGGCACGTTTCCAACATGGGGTCTCCAGCAGGGCTCCATTTATAATCTCAGATCAAAACCTGTTCTGTGGTCATACAGGGCCAGTGATCCAGAAGCTCCTCTCAAAAAAGGTGTTTTGTTGGGTGAGCGCCCTCTCTATTGACTAGGGGGCCTTGCCTTTCCCATCCCCGGATCAGGGGTGTATGTGACTGCAGTCACTGTGTGAAGTCCATCTGTCAAAGGTAGCAGGGAGGGTGTAGTTTACCTGCCACAGTGTATAGATGGGAAAACAGATATTCAGTTTGTTCAAGAAAAGATTCAAGTTTTTACTCTTTTGAAATTAAATTAAGATTCCTCAAAAGCTTATATGCCTCTACCTTATGATTAGGAAATTAATGTCAAAATTCCAGGGTCTATTCGATTGCAGACAAGTATTTCAAGTTTCAGATTAGTCACTACGTCATATCTTGACAAGCTTCCATTCTGGCTTTTAGAAATCTTTTCACAAAAAAATAAAAAAAAAAAAAAAGATAAATTTCCCCATAGAATATTTCTGATGAAAAGTCGTGACCTGAATTAATTTCAAGTGAGATGGGAGATGTAATTCCAATTGCTTTTTTTTAGTATCTTATCTACAATTCAATACATAGCATGCTACAACCGTTCCACTTGCTCCAAGTCATAAATACATTGCACTTATTTTTGTGTCACTAATACTTAATTCTGCTTTATAAACCGACATAAGTTTTTTATCAAGGTTGCTGATTTGGTCTGGTTTCGAATAGTTTGAAGTACTCAGGAAAATATCTTCATGATTTTTGGAGAACAAACAAAAAAATCCATTAACCTTCAAAATAATTTATGTGTTTTCCAGGTTACTGATTTATTAAGATACTTTGTGCACCTGTTCCAATCATTAGTGATATATTGTTCCACAGTAAGCACTCATTCCATCTTAGTTAAGTAATTTTATTTGGTTGGATTGATTATTATTTGCAAAAGCTTGCTAAATTAGGATCTGTTACCTTTTTACTGTGTAATATGTTTTTAAAAAACTGCACTTGTAAAGCAATAAATTATGAATATAAATTTGCCTGTAGATATAGAACAAAACAGTTTTCATATGCAAACATCTGCACTGAAGGTCTCCAGCATAATATTGAAAATCTTGAGTCATTGTGGAAAACATCAGCCCAGAAATTCCTGCTAGTCATAAGTAAATCTCTCAAAAATCCATATATCACACTTTTATGGACTTGCATATTGAAGTCATTCTCTTAAAGGATCAGAAATTTAGGACTCTGGAAAGATACACAAGACAGTTTTTCAGATAATTTTTCCTGGAGGCTGGCAACTGTGATATCTGTACAGCTTTTTAACACACCCAGTGATATCAGTGTCTCTTCTAATTATTTGGAAGGATCATACCATATGCAGATTTCCTTTTAACATGGTGGTAGCTAAAATGAAATGGTTCTAAACTGTTTTCTCTCTGAAATAAGCACTACTGACCGAGTGACATGATTTCTCATCCCAAGCAAATAAAGTTCAAGTTTACTCAACTGTCTATAGTCTTGCACTGTCAAGCTCATCACAACTGCCAGGATTGTATAGAGAAAATTAGAATTTCAGTTTTGGGTGCAATTTTCAAGGTGAGTTGGGACCTAAGTGGTGAGACTGTATTATACAGAGCCTGATCTATTATCAGTTGTTCCCATGAATCTACATAATATAGGTCAGAGAGCAGATTAGTTGAGGACCTGGAAGCAGAGCCACAGTGTCAGATACTTGTTAGAGAAGGTCCAAGGTCACACATGTTCCTGTCCTCTGTAATGACAATAGCATTATTTTCTTGAGCAACATGGTTTTTTTTTTATTTCTTTATTTCTTTATTTTCTTTATTTCTTACCCAAAGAATAGATGTTGAAGTTTACAGCAGGAAATTGCTTTACTGTATTGTAGCTATCAGCATCTGGGACTGGTGTTCAGATTATGTTTCCCAACTCTTGGAACTCTCCTGGTACATAAAGAGGCATTCCACTTCAGTCTGTCATGTTTGTCAATCTGACAAGGAAACTAGTTTGTCAAAATGCCCCAAAATCACTTTGATATCAGCCAGGATTTAAAAGAAACATCTTTAATCTATCAAATCAGGAAGAAATGGCAGTTTGCAAAAGAAGAGATGAAAACTCAATTATAGATTATATTTACCAGTTGCCTTAATCCTTACCTTCTCAAGTGCTGATCTCCTTTTGGAAATTTCCTTGAATTCACATTTTTTGTTTGTTCAAAATGTCTTCAGAAACTGACTCCTGTCCCAGCTCAAGCCTGAGTTATCTCACTTTGAATTTACCTGTCCATCATAAGAAATGGATCCTGTTTGTTCTGCCTTGGAAACGAGAGCATCCCACGGCAGAATCACTACTTACATCCATGTTCTCATTATTTATTCATTTACGAAACTTTTACATGGGTTTACACCTCTGGCTTTGGACTCTCTGCTGTCTTTTTTTTCTCCTGCCACCCCCTGCCCCATCCTCCATCCAAAGCCCTTCAAATCATAATGATCATTCAGATATTATGATAAGACCCTGCTTGGATTGTAAGACTCTTCCACTTTTTCTTTAAAGCACAGGTCAAAGAAAACCAGGGTTCATTACATGCAAACCGTGACTGTATAAACTTTGTAGTGTTTGAGCACAAAATACTTAATTTATGATTGTGATATTTATTTATTTATTTAAATAGACAGATAACTGTGGGTGAGATTTAAGAAGATGGTTTAAAACCAAACATCCAGCACTTTGCCTACTGTGTCCTTCAAGGATGAGTCTTTGTCCTGTTCTCAGATCAACAATTTTTAGTACTTCTAAAGCTGCACAGTTTCTGTGCTGACATCTCTGGTTTTGAGGGCTTGTTCTAAGATCTGCTTTTACCAAAAGCTAGCTCTCTGGTCTTGTTTTTCCCTACACGTGCTCCCTGCTTGTTGGGTCTCTGCCTGCCTAGTCCACCCTTAGGTCTTTGAGTTTTTCTTCATCCCCTCCTTTCTGCAAAGTCCTGTCCAAGCCCCAGTTCAGTAGGTGTGACTGCCAAGGCACTGTATTTTTCACAAAACTGATACAACCATATTGTAGATTCAGAAAAAGCAGAAGAGAGACATATAGCTTTTGCTGCTTCCACATGTGAGGACAAATTTTAAACATATGCTTTTCTTTCTAGTTTTATCAATCTTATTTTACTGTATTTACAGAGTTCACTTAGCATCAAGTCTTTCTTACTACAAATGAGGTTATAGTCCCACATAATCCGTGCTTTCTCTCAGTTTGGGAGATTCTGTCTCACGTTCTTTGTGAGAATTAAAAATACCTAGTCTGTGAATCCCGCACAGCCTGAGAGAATTGACGGCATCTCTGGGCATGTTCAATGACTAAGCTTCATGCAACTAACTTTTTGTGATGAAAATATTAATGTCTTTTGGATGTGAGGTGTAAGCTTGATATATATTTCTCCTGGACTCAAAGATCATTGAATTCATCAGCATCCTAGAAAACCCATGAAGAGATTTTGGATGTCTTCTTTTGATGTATGTGCCTAATTTCTGTTTAAGTTGCATTTTAAGTTTCTGTCTGCTCTTTTTTATCTTAAGTCCTATATCAAAATTGTCTGAAGAAATCTGTAACTAATTTGGGAAGTACATATCAGTCCTTTTGAGTCTCAGTCCAAGGTCATTTGGAAAAGCTTTCCTTCCCACTTCAAAATCAAAAATATCCAAAGAAATATTTACAGAAACTTTTTCAAGCAGTCACACAGCTCCAATGTCTTTGTGTAATTCCTTTGCACCTGCCATCTCCTTTTTGCTGTGGCTATTGTACAAACCCCTAATACTCTACTGGTAGGCATCTGCTTCCAATTTCAAGAAGGTAAACTCTTCAATTTCTAGTGCCTGAAGGCAAAATTGAAAATCACTGAACAGCTTATTCAAGAAATACTTTTTACTGAGACAGCTCCCCTTGTCTGTTCCAAGCAGGAACTCAAGAATTGGTATTGTAACCCATTTAACATAACAATGAAATTTGGTTTTCTTTTCAGCAGGAGGAAAAAAATGACTTTTTTTGCTAATCACCATCTGGATTTGTTTCCTTTGCCAAGAATCTTCATCTGTGATCAAAAACCAAGAGTAGTGTAATGTATTTACTCCCAAAACAAAGTTTTTATGTGTTAGGCAATACACAAGAGGGTCTTGTAAATATACCCTGAATTAGTAACCTACTCACTGTATTTGCTAAATTTATGAATGCACATGTAAAGTCCAAAATAGAGGGTTATATGAGGCAATTGTTGATACCATACTATGAGGAAGGGCTGACACGCCAGAAGGCTGTGCTGTCATTCAGCGAGACCTGGACAGGCTGGAGGACTGGAGGACTGGAGGGAAAAACCTAATGAAGTTCAACAAGGGCAAGTGTAGAGTCCTACACGTGGGGAGGAACAACCCCAGACACCAGTACAGCTTAGGGCCGGACCTGCTGGAGAGCAGCTCTGCAAAGAAAGTCTTGGGAGTTCTTCTTGACAACAGCTTGACCATGAGCCAGCAATGTGCCTTTGTGGCCAAGAAGGCCAATGGTACCTGGGGTGCATTAGGAAAAGTGTGACAAGCAGGTGAAGGGAGGTTCTCTTCCCCCTCTACTCTGCCCCGGTGAGGCCACATCTGCAGTTCTGCGTCCAGTTCTGGCCTCCCCATTTTCAGAAGGACAAGGAATTACTGGAGAGAGTCCAGTGGAGGGCTACAAAGATCATGAGGGGCCTGGAGCACCTTTCTTACGAGGAGAGACTGAGAGAGCTGGGTCTGTTCAGCCTGGAGAAGAGAAGGTTGAAAAGGAATCTCATCAATGTTTATAAATATCTCAAGGGTGGATATCAAGAGGATGGGAACAGGCTTCTTTCAGTGGTGCCCAATGATAGGATGAGGGTCAACAGGCACAGACTGAAGCGCATGAGGTTCCATCTGAATATGAGTGAAAACCTCTTTACCTTGAGGATGACAGAGCACTGGAACAGGTTGCCCAGAGAGATTGTGTATCCTCCTCCTCTGGAGACATTCAAAATCCACCTGGACACATTCCTGTGTGATCTGCTCTGAGTGTACCTGCTTTAGCATGTGGGTTGGACTAGATGATCTCCAGAGGTCCCTTCCAACCCCAACCATCCTGTGGTTCTGTGATTCTGACAAAACAGATGCTGAGTTAAAGGGGTGTTGCCATTTCGGAGCATTCTCTAAAACAGATTATCCACAGGAACTCTCTTATTATCAGTTTCTGACTTAATTTTTTTTGCTTGAGAAAGAATCTTTAAGCTTTTCAGGCAGTTTGGAGGGCCTGCATATATCAATCAAAGGCCTTAATCTTAAGGTTTTGTTGAGGCAGAAACCATCTATTTTGTTAGTGTAATACATATGCTTGATATTGCAGTATTTGTCTCATAAGCCCCTGAAAATAACGAGGCAATAGAGAAGAAGAAATGGATTTAGGCTGCAGTGCTCTCTGTCCACACGTGCTGAGGACAGGGAAAGGCAATTCAGCTGCAAAGGCCTAGAGACATCCAGAATTCAGCCATGACAGTTCATGCTTCTGAGACTCCAAAGGAAATTTTCACCTTGAGCACTTTTCCTGACAGATTGAACACGTGCGTTCTCCAAGAACTGAGTCAATCAGAGCATAGATGAGTGGGGAAATTATATAGGCATTAAGGATCACCTGGAGGACCCAGTAGCTTTCCTGAAGCAAACCTAAAATATTTGTTTCCTGTCCCAGTGTTGGTGCCATTTGGGCACAAACTTGCACATTTCTGCTTTCACCTAAATCTGAGGATCACTCAGCTATTAACTCAAAACCTGGTCTACTGCTCACTGTGAAGGTTGTTCTCTGTTTGTTCACTGTCAGGGTTGTGAAGTGTTTATAACAGGACTGAGAAGCTGTCATTCTTCTCAAGCTCTGCCAACACCAGGAGATGCACATTGCATATTGTGGTTATCTCTCAGAGACTGAGAAACCATCTCTGAAAGAAGATCAGAGGTGAATGAGCTACATAAGTGTGGGAAAGTAAAGCAAGTTGGAAAATGTCCAAATCTTGTAATTGAGCACGTTCAACAGCAAGACAAGGGGTAAGAGTATGTATGTATCTGTTTTGTTTACTAATACTCGATGTATAGATCTGATGTTTATTCATTTTTATATTTTTATGTTCAGTAAGCAACCTGTTTTTTTAAAGAGATCACTGATTAGGGAATTATTGATACCTAAGTTTCAGACATTATTATTGATTTATTTACAAATATGGACCCTCATTTGCCTATGCACACCCACATGCATACCCATGTGTTTAGCTGCATGGGATGTTTTCTGAGAAGTTCTCAGTATAGATGGCTCCAGCAAGTAGTACCTCAGAGAAAACAGGGCAGTAACATGACAGTTGCCTGAGCTCAGTGTATCTGCATAGGCTCCTATGCTAGCAGTTACCTCAGTAGAGTTCCAAAATCCCTGTTGGTCTCTACAGATGATGTAATAGAAATAATATTGCTATCACAATGTCCCCCAAAGGTGCCTATTTCATCTCAAATGTAGCAGTATGTTTTTGTTTGAAGAGGTTATTATTGCAATTCACATTTGAATGAAGAAGTTATTCTTACAAAGAAATATGGCTTGAAATGTAGTTTCTTTCTAGGAAAGTGAATCTGAGTGTCTCAGCTGAAAAATGTTTCTTCACTTCCATATCAAGACAACCAGGTCCTTGGCTACCATTTCAGCTGACAGAATAATAATAAAAACGGAGACAAGCAGAACAACACGTGTGTTGTTCTGGTTCTTCAACTTGGTCATTAACAGCAATCTCATCATATAATAGGTTTTTGGGAGAGCAACATGCTATCAGCAGAGGTAGTTTTCTTCTCCTTCCTATACCACGGTTTCTTCTGCTGCTGTGACACTAATCAGAGAGTCTGTATCAAGATCTTTACAGTCTGCAGGAAAAATAGTCGAGATGCCATCCATGAAGCTGAAGAAAAATAAGTGAGCAGAGAATAGAAGACTAGACAAATGCTTCTGCAACAGTGGGAAGAGCAGAGGTTATTCAGAGGGAGTTCTAGGAACTGTAGCAGATTCATTAGAATGAACTGAAAGAAAAATGAATTAAATGGTTGGCTTGAATTGAACAGGGCTGAGAGGATTATTATTATTTTAATTGAAGACACCTGATTTATTTCTTCAGGCTGGAGAGGTGTCATATAACATAGTGCCAAAGTCCATTTGTATCTGCATGAATTTCTTCATAGATGATAGCATCTCTCATTTGAATCACCATATGTATAAGCCACATTTACATGATGTATTTTCTGTAGTGCCCGCAGGGATTATAAAGAGGCCCTGAGAAGCATTTGGGTGTTCGGTTCAATCTCTCAGTTTATGGATGGCATGGAGAACATGCCATAACCGCATGTGGCTTGAGGTTTCATTGGCATCTGTCTGAGCTGAGGAAGGGGTTTCATTGATATACCAGTTTCATATAACTGACTAAGACTTCTATTAACTCCAGCTGGAAAAGTGTCAAACCATAAGACTAACAATCTGCCAATCTTCAATTTGCACCCAGGAAGGATTTACTTTTGAATGTGAGATTTTGAGGTGCCACCAGATGTCACTATCAGTAGTTTCAGGTTTCACTTGTATTAAACTGTTACTGGAGAAGCGCTCTTTGCTAGCAGCAACACAGTTCACATTAGAAATCAAATGCAATCACCAGAAGAGACTGGCCTTTGCCTTCAAAATCCAACTACGAATCTTCCATTTACAACTGCTGATTTTAGTTACACTTTTGCCAGCGAACAAAACAAATGATGCTGAAATTTAGCAACAGATGCATTAGGAACCCTCTTCTTCCTCGAGTACAATGATAATGATCAACTATTGGCTAATCAATGTGCCTGAGGGCTTGAACTTTATATTCCCATGGTAAAGAATGGAGTTTGGTTCCTTGATCTTCATCAGACCTACTGCTCCAACATGAAGATTGGCAGAGCCAGAGGAAGATTTATCTTTTTATACTGTTTCCTTGGCCAGTTTAGAGCAGGAGGCTGTTTTTCAAAACCTTTGAATGTTACAAGCTCCAGATGAAGGCAGCAGGAACTGCAGATATTTAGCAAAGCCTTGAATTCTGACCTTGCAGTTTCAGGGGAATCAATTTCAATGTAGTTTACAGCTTCCCTGGAAGCAGGAAATAAAGAAATGAGTTTAAAAAATAAATCAAGAACAAAATGCCTTCCTGTAAATTAAGAATAATATCAACTATGTGATCTTCAGTCTTCTCTATACCTGTGTTCCTGCATTTATCCTTAGAGTAGGTGCACATTTATTTTATTATTGTTTAGTTTTGCTTTGTTTTGTTTATTATTTATGGAACTTTGACAACTCATAAGAATTCATTCTGAAAAGTAAGAAACATGCATATAGATATATTTTATTATATATCCTGGATGTGTTATAGGAACTGTGGACCCCTGTGACTGGCTGGTGTTTTGCACTCCAATTTTATTTGACAGTGTTTATTTTGCATGAATCCAACTGGTTTTTATTTTATGTATTTATTTATTAATTTATTTTTAATTAAAGTGAGTTTACTCCATATCCAGAAAAAAGAACTAGGTTTCCTAGCTCTGAGCTGGAATAGGTTGTTCAAACACGACTGTCAGCTGAGACTTTGGATTTCACTGCTTAAGCACATCACCTTATCTCTCTTTGTTCAGGTTTCTCTCAAACGGCATAATAAAATTCTTGGAACAGATCTACGAGATTTTTTCATTGAAATATAATGATTAGTCAAAATTGAATACTTTTTAGGAGTGTATAATTTTGTCAAAATTATATGTGAACAATTACTGATCTATTTCATTTACACTGGAACATTTCAACATTATGTTATTGTCATATTTTGAGTGATAAACTTTAATTTTTGTGTGTGTGTGTATTATGGCAAGATGTTCTGATCAAGCCACTCTAATATTTACCAACTGGCTATTTATTTCCTTGTAACTTAATCACAGGAACCATCACAGTATCTTCTGTTTCAAGTCACGATGAAAGAAAGTTCAAAATGCAACAACTTTTTCCAGACTTGATCTTCTGGGACTTTGAGATGTTCTTCTTTGAAAAGCATGTTGGTGAAATAAAAGTATGGCATAAGAAATTAAAAATAATCTTTCTTCATGTTTCATGAAACAGACGGTAAGGCTCCATTCATAGTCTCCAAGCTCCGCTTATGGACAGGATACACTTATAGACTCATTAGAAAACATTCTGTGCTTGGTAAAAGTCCTATGGTTTCTTTATGGGAGAATTAGATCACTGTAAATATGATTACATGAAAATGCACCATCACATAAGTCTCACTTGTTTGATTTTGACTCAGTAATGTTAAATTAGTATTCATGATGGACTCTCTGACAAACAGGGTTATTATCAACACATGCTGTAAACATAAATCAGGTGGATATCGATAAAATTGTATTTTTGTTCTAGTCTTGTTTACAGATCTTCCTTTGGAATGCCACATAAATACTCCAAACACTCTCAGGAAGCTTGCCACTCATGTTATTAGTTTTCTCTGGCTTAGAGCACTGACACTGATCATTTTCTGACAATGTTTACCAACATCAAAGGTGTCCTATTGATCAAACTTCCTCTCTTTTACAGTCCTTTATGTCCATGAATGCATTACATCATTTTGCCGTGAGCCACATGGAACTATAAAAACACAGCACACAGCAAATGATGTAAATAACCATTAAGGTTATGATTTGATGTCGTGAATGACAGCAACAAATCACGGCAGAAATTTGAAAGAATCAGTACTTTTATACTACAGGAGAAAATATCAAAAGAAAAAGAAAAATAATACAAAACCAAATCACATTTGTAGTTTAACTTCATATGTTATGAGCCCCTGAAGTCTGGATTTCTCAGTTTTAGGAAGATGCATTCTGCCAGCCTTTTCATGCTGACTCACAAACTAATCTTAGGGCATAATTATCCCAGTTAATCTGCAGAGAAATGCAGGTTTTTTTCTGCAATACAAGTAGGACAAGGACTGAATAGCAGAATCTGGCCAAGACTGATTTGCAAAGCCTCAGATTGATTTCTTTGAAAGAGCTGCATCAGTCAGTTTGTGAAAAGTATGTGCCTAAAACTGCACTCTCAGCCAGCTTGGGATTTTTCCTTCCATTATATTGAAAACGTTAGAGACTTTTACACTCTGTGATGATTCCTCTTTTTGGAAAAAAAACCATACATTTATCAGTTTGCTTTGGATAGACTTCATCTAAAGCTGTATTTGATGAAATCTTACTTTTTAGCAAGCAATACAATAAGAGGTTTGGTTCTCTACAATGGATTCCTCATTTATAAATTTACACTTTTTTGAAAGGTTTATTTTTTTGTTGTTTCTTTAAATAACACACTAAGTTTTGGGGGATACAATATATGTGTGTCACATCAGGGACTGAAGGACACTTAACTCTGCCATTGTTTTTTTTTTCACACTTTTTTTTTTGCTTCAGTTCTGTGATTCATCAGGTGTATACTAACAAGTAAGTGACCTTGCATAGATACCATACATGTTGTCATTTTAACTCAAGACTTTGATTTTTCCCTGTTATCTTTTCTGATCCAAACATCTTTCTTTAGAGACTATTATTTACAACTGTAACCTCATTTGCAAACATCCCAATGGAAGGCAGTCTGCAACATTTATGGTTAATCGCTTGGGAAAGTTCTTCCCAGATTAGGGACAGTTTTCTGAAGGTTTGCTTCAACCTGAAGTAGTCTAACCATGAATCAGTCTGCTTTCTATCTAATTTAAATTACCACTTTATCAAATTAGTGTGATAAGAAATTAATACGAAGTATGGTGACAATATGATCAAGGTAACTCATAATTGGTTGTAATATATCCAACACTCTTCAATGAGTATACAAGAAGGAACATGTAGGAAAAGCAGGAAAGCAAAGAGGTTTCTTATACCAAAGTTGTGGAGATAATGCTTTCCTGATTTTTAAGCATCAAGTCTTGGTACCTTGAGTGACATGTATTAGTTGTTGGTAAACAGGAAAGAAGGGTGTCATTATTTAACTCCAGCTGGCAAATAAGTACCACACAGCCATTCACTCACTCATCCCTGCCCCAGTGGGATAAGAAGGAGATTTGAAAAGAAGTAAAGCTCATGAGCTGAGAAAAAGACAGTTTAATAGAACAGCAAAGGAAGATAAAATAACAATAATAATAATAGAATGCACAAAATGAGCCCATTTCCGAGCAGTGATCCCAACCCTGTCCCCAACCAACTACCCCTGGTTTATACACTGAGTATGACATCATAAGGTTTGGAATATCCCTTTGGACAGCTTGGGTCAGCTGACCTGACTATGGTCCCTCCCAGCTTCTTGTCTACCTGGCAAGGTATGGGAAGCTGAAAAGTCCTTGACTTATTATAACCACTGCTTAGCAACAACTAAAACATCTGTGTGTTATCAACACTATTCTCATACTAAATCCAGAACACAGCACTGCACCAGCTATTAGGAAGAAAATTAACTCTATCCCAGCTGAAACCAGGACAAAGGGACACTGTATTTTAAAATTATTTGTTTTGCTCCTCAAACTACAGCAAGGAAACTTGAGACTATGGGGTAGTGGTAGAAGAGTGAAAGAGTTTTGCTGCAATTCCAGAGGTATAAGCCAGTCTTTAGACTTATCCCGATGATGTCTCCCAGTTATCCTATTTATAAATAAATACCTGATCAGGCTATGTTATCCAAACTTGAGGGATGTTATGCTGTCTCCATCATCTCCTTGCACACTTCTGTCTGTAGAAAATTGAATGACCAAATGAAAAGTCAAATAAACTTAATACATGACATCAAGAAATGCATTTGTATCAGACTTAAGTCTTCGAGATGAAGTAATACATTTTCAAGAATATCTCAGTTATATGCCCAAAGGAACACACACATCAAACTGCTCACCAAAATCCCCTTTTTCATGGTGTGGACATGGCCAGACAAGAGCATGATTCCAGACATTTTATGTATTACTTCAGACATAACCCATGATATCAAAAAGAAAAAAATCTTTTTTAAGGTCTTGGCTCCAGCACTTTTCTACTCAGCTGAACAGAGAACTCTGTGGTTGGTACATCTGCCCGCCGCACGAAACCATCAAATACAACAATCTTGCATAACATGAGCTCTACAGGAGGTGTGGTGTAATCACATCAGTATGGAATTTCCCCCTTCCGCTGGCTATAGCTGGAGATGATGGCTGGCAATAGGTAGGTCATGGGTTTAGCAGTGGTACATCAATGTTCCGTTCTTTCATTTCATAGTTCTCTCATTTCTATCCTGGCGAAATGTCCCTATGTGATTTTATTTTTGCATGGATGGATAAACAGATAATAGATAAGTAGACAAACAGACTGCTATTTTTACTGTCTTCTTCATCTTACAAAATTTATGATTAAAAAAATCCTAATTCTACACATCTGTTGAAAATAATACTGTCTCTTTGTGGAACAGAAAAGAAAAATAAACTGGAGCATTAAATAAGAGCAACTTTGGAACACAGCTCATTGAGAATTTATTTTAAGAGGATACAAAATGGGTCAATATTATACTGTATAAAATAAGATGATATTTCAGCAAAAGCAGCAACCTCAGCAAAACAAGTTATTTCAAGCTTCAGAACTTTGTGCTGTCTCAGAGCTGAGAGAGATCCAGAACCAGAGTTTCTATTTGAGATACTGAGAAATACAAGTAAATAAATACGTAGAGGTCAGCATTCATTTTGCAAAACTGCTAATGTACTGTTTACTGTAATATCTGAGACAGCAATATATGATGAAACTTGAAATGTCACAGAATGTGTTTCTTACTGGACTGCACTTCCTGATAGGAAATCTTTGCCTTCCCTTTGCTTAGTCTGCGGCACCATGATTTTCCATCAAGCAGTTAGACTACAGACGGAAACATAGTTCCTAAGTGCTTAACTGCAGCACTTTTTTCAGGAAAATAGGGTTGAATTGTCCCTTTGGGGTACAGTGATACTCATTCGATGCTATTCAATATGTGGGATAAGACACTATCTAGATATCACACTTCTGAGCACAAGTTCTGGACATGATGTTATACTGAAACTTCCCCCTTTCCAACAATACAGTATCGTTTTCAAGATGTCAGTCTCCTGGCTTTCTTTTAAAAGTGTAGTATATTTTTTAGTGTTTCAGGGTACCATATTCCATCTCTGCAGTGCTAGTGGTGAGATGGAGCATGTAGGTAACACGATACCAGAGCACACTGGAAAGTTCAGGGATACTTTTCTGCAGAGAATAACTAACACAGAGTGTTTCAGGTGATCCCAATAGGATGTAGGGAAGATTAGTAGTCACAGGCTCTCACCCTTGGCCCTTTCCAGCCCTAGAACATTGTCTCTTTCCCTTTTTTTCTGTTCTTTCACTTAGATCTAACAGTGCTGGCCCTGAGTCCAGTCTCATAGAACAGCTGGACTCATATTTTCTTGACTTAAAAATATCCATGGGTTTTAGCACTGTGTTGCACAGCTCTTCCAATTGCAGAAACCCAATACAGGGACACCACAGGGACCTTGCTTAGAGTAGTCCTTTAACAGCTGTGTCTAGATTTAAATGCACAGTATACTAAAAAGAACTGATTTATAAAATATAATCTTAAGTTATAGTAACATCGTCTATAACAGCAAGCACTGCAGTATTTTAACACCAACTTCCCAATTTTGCTGAGGTCACTACATGACCTAAAAAGCATTTGCCATTTTCAAGGAGCTTCATGAGAGTGCAGCAGGAACCCTAATGAGACTGGGTGCTTCTGGGTGAGAGCAGCCTTGGATCTGCTTGATTCAGAGCACTGATTAACCAAATGTGTGACAGTCTGCAGAGACACGCTTATTGTCTCTGATAAGGGGGATTAAGCTAAGTCCTGCCTGTATGTATTTGAGCTGTTAGGTTTAGTGTTCTGACAAATCACCTGATTTCTATGAGCTGGTATCCAAAAGAAAAAAAAGGAAGAGGAGGTTACATTTTATCTCCTTCATCAGCCTATGCAGTATTGCTGGATAAGTTCTTTTACCAGTTCATATGCACAGCCAGAGGGTTGCACTTTGTGTTACCCTATTTGGAGAGAAACATTAAATAGGAGAATTCCTCAAAAGAAACCTTTTAAAATAATATTTTGATAAAATGCAGTTTCTCAAATTTTAATTATTTGTACTGGTTCACTTTCCTGAAGTCAGTGTACGGTATGGATATTATTTTGTTAAATAATGAAATCAAGTGTTATGTTTCCTCAATACTGACATTCAACTATTTTATCTTTGCTGAGAAGTGGAAAAGAGTCTACCATTTTTCATGTTACTTATAATGTAGGAGGATTAGCTAAATGCATATTAGTTTTTTCTTTTTTTTTTTTTTTTTTACTGTGATTCTATGTTAAACCATTTTATTAATTATTTGAGTCTGCTTTTAGAGGTTAGCGAACATTTTGGTGAACTATTTATGCACTGAAAAGGCTGCTTTGGTGTGACTGAAACTATTATCAGCACATTCAGCAAAAGGTTTGAATCTAAAAATGTAGAATATATTAATATTTACATTTGCCCTTACATGTATATTATTGAGGAAATGCAGAAATATTGGGTTCAAACATGCCTTGTGCATTCATACATCCATCCAGACTTTAAAATTGCTCTAAACTGCTAACATTTAGAGATCTGTCTTGTACATCTCCTAAAAGCATGTATTAAAATAATGCTTAACATCTTCTAACAGATTTGCCCTGATTTGAAAAGATCAAAAACCACAACCAGATCACAGCTTGGTTGGGGGTGGAAGGGACCTCTGGAGATCATCCAGTCCAACCCACTTGCTAAAGCAGGTTCACCAGAGCAGTTCACACAGGAATGTGTCCAGGTGGGTTTGAATGTCTCCAGAGGAGACTCCACAGCCTCTCTGGGCAGCCTGTTCCAGGGCTCTGGCACCCTCAAAGTAAAGTAAAGAACGTAACATAGAGTTGTACAGACAGCATTTCCAATATCCTACCTCCTTTCAAAAACAGTGATGTTGTTTCTTATTTCTAGACAGTCTTGGGAAAAACAAATACTTGCTTACTTGGAAGGAAATAAAGCCTGAGCAGCTGGCCAGTGGAGCCTAATTGAAAATTTTGTTCTGACTCCAGTTCTAATAATCACATTAACTTTTTATATCTGAGCAAGGCACATCCAAGACACCCAACACATTAACAACATTAAGAGCATCGCTGTAGTCCAGCTAATGTGAATTTTCAGGAGCTTTTCTGGAATGGTTCAAAAGGACTGGTGCAAAAAAACCCACTTCCCACAGTCTAAGCTAAGTATCAAACACTGGAAACTATTTCTTCCTAGCTGTAGGAATTATCCATCAGAAGGCCCCATGTTTATGATATATTTCAGTCTAAATAGAGTGCAAATAACAATCAGCAGTTACAGATTCAAAGTTGGTTTTGCTATGAAATTTGTCTGAAATAGTATAAAAAGCCTGATTTCAAAGAAAGTCACAATCTAAAAAAATAAAATAATAGATCTAATGTGTTAAGTCAGTATTTTATGGAAGATGCTTAAAAATTATTTGCTGATGCACCAGAAGTATTTTTCACTTAATCTACTGTTTATCCAACTAATCAAAAAATAACCAAAATCAGTCCCTCAGTTTCTTCCTCTGATCTATAAAAGGGTTAATATTTACACAGGAATTAGCAGAGTTTCTATGGTGAACTTTGAAGGGAATATTTTTGAAAGGCTGCAGAGTTTTCCCTCTCTTCTTGAAAACTGGAGATCAGGACTCCCATTTCTGTCTTTGAAAATCACCCCTTCAGTCCAAAACTCAGAGAAAATTTTGTACCAGCATTAGGAAAATGCAGAACCATGAGCTCTCTGTGAGTTGAACATAGGCTTATAACTAACTGTCCCTCATTCTGTCCTTCTGTTCAACTTGGACAATGATCATGACAAAAATCAGAAATCTGATAGGATGGATATTTCTTGAGCCGACTGAAGTTTTTTATATTTTCAAGTAATAGTATCATTAGGGATGGTATTCAAGAATATAGAGAGGTAAGGTTTAGGGAACGGAAGGCTCTTTTATTAACTTTACAGTTTGAAAACCCGACGTGCTTCAAGCATGCAAACCTTCTTCTGGTGCCCTGGAAACTGGTCTCTTTTTTATAACTGTATCAGCTAGTTTAATAAAAGATATTGCTTCTCTCTACAAACCTTGTCTTTCATATTTTAAGACACATTAAAGCAAGTGAGTTCTGCCCTGTTATGAGCATTTCACAAAATTTTTATTTCAAAGCAATAGTCAGCAAAATGCTCTAACTTCAGCAAGTGATATAGACACACAAAAATGTTGACTTTACATTCCTTTATATCTTTAGTCTCCACACTTCTATTTTATCCTCCTCATGCCTACTTTCATCTTTCTCTTCTACTGCCTTTGCAAAGTGGAAGTATTAATTACATTATCCCTCCATCTGACTGATACAGTTTAAAACCAGCAGTGCTATGTCTAGTGAACTCAGTGGGATCTTTCTTAACAGTTTCTGCAAATTAAATAATACTTGTTCCTGTACATGATACCAGTAGTTGCACTTCACACACATTTACCTATTTCCATTATTTTTACTCAGACATGCTTTAAAAATGTATTTTTTAAAGCTACCATCAAAAGTATTTTGAAATGCCAAATAAAAGAATACCTGAAAATTACCAGTGGAGTAAATGTCATGAGCAAACAAACTTAATTTCTTTCTGAAGTAAAAATAATCCCATAATACTTTTCCTCTCTTCTAAGCCGATGTGCTGCTGTTTCTCTCCAACTCATTGCACTATTCCTGTTTCATGATTCTCACTCATCCTAATTATATTTATTTCTTATAGGTGGAGAATAATTATGAGTCAAGTATGTGGGAAAATTTTAATTAATGTTAATTTTACAGTTAGATCATGTCTGTGTACACATATATAAATAATCATATGCAGTTCTGGAGTTACAGAGTTTTTTAGTCCAAAAGTAAAAATAGCCAGGGTCCGAATCTAAGAATATAGCATCAGCCTGGACAGGTGGAAAGTGGACAATGCATCATTTAAAAATCATACAATTCAACGTATCTCTAGGAAGAGCAGAGGAGAGAGAAAATTTGGTGATCTAATCTTTTACCCAGGAATTATGCCTTTTGTTTGAAGAAAATGTTTAAATAGCAATTGCCAGATACACAATGAGAATGTTCCATTTTTGGGAGCCCCGCTCCATAGAAGATGGTAAGCAAAGGCACTCTTCTTTCCTGTAAGCCATTCTTCAAGACTCTTCTGGGACAACCCCACCATGAACTGTCCGTTACAGATTCAATGACTCTCAAGCTGCCCTGGGAGCAGAGACCATGTTCCTCTACCTTGTGGCATAGCTGGTCTCACAACCTCCAGAGTTAACCTTTGTGCTCCTGTGCCTTAGTTCGGACTTTTCTTCTACAGTATACAATAACCATAGGTGAGATTCAGCTGATCAATCATAGGCATCTACAATGAGGTGTTTATCACAACTCTTTATGATCAGTAAAGAGGACAGGACACAAGGGTGAATTTATCTCAGTCTAAGTTTGGGATGTGAAAATTAATCCGATGCACTTACAGGTGCCTGTTTCTCCCTGCTACCTGCAGTGAGCATCTGGGCTGGCTAGCTTGTAGGTAAGATGTCTTCCACCTAACCACTTACCTTAAAAATATAGATGTCTATTACATCTCAAATATACCAGATCGCGAGATATTTTCATGACATGTTCTGAAAGTCACACTGCAATTCTCCTTTGTCCTGGTTTTATCTGATTAACCTCTTTATACATTTCTGAAAATCTTTGCAGGTGTGTGTCCTCACCTTTGAAAATTTGTTTCTTAAGGTCTTAAGTCCAATTCTAAATTGCTTCTGAATTCCTAAGGTGCTACTGAAAATGTTATTCCTGCAACTTATATTTCTCTAACATTTATTTTTACAGACAAATTACTAAGTGCTCCAATACCTGTCTCACAGAAATTACTTCATCTGCCCGCTAATAAAATGGGGACATCTAAAAACTGGAAGCTGACTAATTTTCATTTCTGCCTAACAGCACTGTTTCTACTTCTCTTTCCTAAGAAAGCCTTGTTTGCACAAAGATCTTTCATTTAGAAAAGCTTGAGAACCTCTATTAAACTGAAATTACATTCATTCATCTATGTTTAAAGTATATATAGTCAGTCAAAGAAAACAAAAGCATATTATTTTAAAATTTTCTGAAGTATTATCAAAACATAAAATTTTGTTCACATTTTGAGACTGGATAAAATAAGGTAATAAAAAGTCACAAGACTATTCTGGTGTTTTGTTTTTCTGATTTTAGAATAATTCACATTTTGGAAAATTTTAAGTAGACATAATTTTTAAAATGTTTTTCTATAATGCTGATTCTCAAAGAGAATTAACTGGAGTTGAATAAAAAAAAATCACTGTTAGAAGTAATGATACTTATTGTATTATATTTCTCATACACGATAAGTAAAAAAAGCTTTTAGAACACCTTTCCAACAAAGAAAATTTTACAAGACTGCATAATTGATAACTATTTTGTTATTTTTGCCTGAAGCCTACTATTGTCATAAGAAAAATTTCTGTATTCTTGTTTTGCCATCCCAAAAGGACTGTAAACGAGCAATTACAGCTCAGGGAAGCTGGAAATTTCCTCAGCCTTTTTTCCCCTCATGCTCCTACACTGCAGTAACTTGCTCCCTAGGTATGCCACCAACCTCGTTTCTATTGCGGCAACACATGAGTGGATGAGTCGGTATCAAGGGAGGATGAGAGTCAGCTGCTGTGCAGCTCAGAAGTACCAGGATCTGTGATTTTTGGAGGGTTAGAAAAAGCATTAGAGAGATGCTGGGGGAGAAGAGAGTATCAACCACAGATTAGAAACACATGAAGCATTATTCAAAAGCCTGATTGTGTCTCTGTGTTAGCACTGGGACTGGAACAAAAAGCCACGGCAGGAACTGGGGGTGCTGATAGACCTGTGGTGCTTACTACAGAAACTGAATCACAAACTTGGAAATTTCGTTAGCTGTCCCTGACTGCAACTCCCATCAATCAACAGCAGAAATATCATATGAACCTGTGTGTATTTTCTGCTTGCATTTGAAAATAATGTATTTATCCTATTCCATTAGCGTATTTTAATAAGCATTGCTTTGGGACAGTATGCCTGCCAATTTATGTTTATGAGACTGTCAACAGAATTTACATGCCTAAGAAAATATGATACAACATTGCCAAAGCAGGGACTGCCTGTCATATGAGGTTGTCATGGAGAAATGAGACATAGGAAAGCTCATACATAAAGTGGCACACAGAGACTGCCAGGGATTTTTTATTCCCCCTGTTGAGCTCAATAAATATTTATTTCAGTAAAGGAAGAGGTAAGAAAATAATGAAATTATGAGCCATATTGTGCAGTCATTTTTATTTAGGAGAACTTTCAATTGAAACCAGCCCAATATGAAATCACAACAATAAAGTTCTTGCATTCTGTTTTGTGCTTTCCAAATCAGGTTTTAGCAATTTATATTTTGACTGGCAGTATCCTGGCCTGCCTTGAAAACAAGCAACTCAGAGACTAAAGGGCATTTCTGGAGTGTGCCTTTGAGCTGGCTCATTGCTGACTACTGGAGTGGTTCTCAGGAGACTTTGGGAGCTGATATCAATTAGACAACTCCAAATAGTGCTTGGGATTCAAACCCTTGTTAAAGTGGTTCAAGAATATGAAGGTTGTTCTGGTTTAACTCCAGCCAGCAACTAAACACCACTCTGCCGCTCTCTCCCTGACTCCCTGTCCTCGGTGGGATGGAGGAGGCAATTGGTAGAGTAAAAATCAGAAAATGCATGGGTTGAGATAGACAGTTTAAGAGCTAAAGCAAAAGCTGCACTCAAAAGCAAAGCAAAACAAGGAATTAATTCACTTCTTCCTATCGGCAGGCAAGTATTCAGCCATCTCCAGCAAAGCCGGGCTCCACAGGGTGTAATAGTTACTTGAGAAGACAAATGCCAATACCCGAAACATCCCCCTCTTCCTTCTTCTTCCCCTAAAATATATGTTGAGCATGACATCACATGGTATCAAATATCCCTTTGATCAGTTTGGGGTAGCTATCCTGGCTGTCCCCCCTCCCAGCTTCTTATGTACCTGACATGGGGTGAGAAGCTGAAAAGTCTTTGGCTACTTCTAGTCTATTTAACAACAACTAAAAACATCAGTGTATTATCAACATTTTTCACATTCTAAATCCAAAACGCAGCACCATACCAGTGACTAGGAAGAAAATTAACTCTATCCCAGATTAAACAGAGACAGAGGTATTTAACGACCTTTTTAAACCCCTGTTCATATCAGTACTAAATAATTTGAGATTACAGAGAAAAATACAGAGACAAATTCTTATCCAGCCTGAAAAAGAAAAGCAGGCAATGAAATCTCTACGAGATACTGGCAGTGACACCGACTGGACATGTGTCAAGGAACTAGAAGGTAGCCAAGTGCTCTGGAGTTTTTTTCCCTTATGACTTATCTTAATTACTCCAGGGAGTAGATTAGATGCCGCTTGTTATTTACAGTTGATTAATAAAATGGTGATTGTATAATAAGGTGAAGCACTGAGGTAAATGTCTCTTTAATTTCCAGACTTTCTCAGTTGAACTAATTCTCCCTAACTTAAGCTCGCTAAAAGTTTATTATGAATACCTAAGCTAGTCATCTAGGTTTCCTTAACAGAGAGATATAGGCTCCTTGACACCATGATTTATCACGCCACAAATTAGATGAATAGGTTCATCCCCTAAAAGCTCTTTTCTCCAGTAGCAAGGAAACTGCCCTAGAGAGAGGCCTGGCATTCAGAAGACTGAATTCCTGAGGACTAAAGGCCACCCTGAGGAAAGGCTGTTACCTATAATGTGGACATGGACTTGTAGTCTGAGGTGATGTTTGCTGCTGATGTTTATATCCTTAACTTGTCTCAGCTCCAAAAAGAACAAAAACCAGTCTGCATCTTCTTTCTTTTGTATCCAGGACAACTTCAAATTGGTGGTGGCCTCTATGGGGAACCATGAATAACCAGCAGAAACAGTTGAATCAATAATAATGTCGCATTGACCTGGACCATCAGTAAATAGCTAACATCTATTCTTCCTGGACTTCCAAAGCTAGACTACACCTGTTTTCCAGGTGCTCTCCATGCATCCATGGACATTTTTGTACCCAACCCCACAAACACTATTCAGCCACCTAATTTGGTACTTGAATAGATGTGCAGTTTCCTCCACCTACCTCCTGCACAGTTGTGTCAAATGAAATTCACATGTGCAAAGTGGTAAAACCTATCTAACACTTGCAGGCAATATTCACCTTTTTTTTGAGGTTGAATACATCCCTGCATTTTTCATCATAGTTAATTGCATTAAGTATCTGACCAATAGCTACTGTAAACTATAAGAAGTATAGAGAAATTTACCCTGTATTGTATAATTTTGCAAGATATAATGGTATGCTAGCATATTATAAATACACTAGAATAATTTATTTATTATATTCCATTAGTGTATTTTAACAAGCATTGCTGTGGGACAGTATGCCTGCCAATTTATGTTTATGAGGCTGTCAAGATAATTTACATGCCTATGAAAATAAACAACATTGCCAATGCAGGGTCTGCTTGTCAAATAATCTTGTCAGGAAAAAATGAAACACTACTGAGCTGAAGAGTAAAGCATATTCATTATTGCTGGCTACACAGATTCTAGGTGACACAATGAAATACATTTATGCCATTTTTCATGTATCATATGAATAAAAAAAAATGAGGGAGTGAGATACTTCAGGCTGCCATATATTGTACTATACAAAACAGATTTAGCACTCAATCACTCTTGTTTCTTCAAAATAATAATAATAATAATAATAAAAGGAATACCTGGGCCCCAGTAACATTAGCAGGCAAAATAAAATGCATTATTCATCTGGAAAATGGAGAATGCTACACAAAATCATGACTACTTCACAATGGTTAAGCTGAAATAAAATAGATGCAGAGCTGTCTAGGGCTGAAAAAAATTACTGGGAAGAGTTCATTCAGGAGTTCTGACTAGATAATTATTGAGCTGCACTGACAAACTCTCCACTTTCCTGCCAATTACACCTTCCGGGTCATGGCTTTTAGAATAATTTAAAGCAGTGAGATTTAGAATCTTGTTCTCATAATTCCCCATAGACAGCTAACCCTGTGTTCCTTTCTTTAGGAGAAAAACCCCAAACTGAAACTGTACTCTCCTTTAAATTCTCCCTAAGCATGAAACTGTCCTTGGAAACAGCCGCAGAGACGAAATGTAACCAGGAGGAAAAAATGACCCCAAATCATCCCAAAGCAGAGAAATAAGCCTCCCACTGAAGTCTTCAGAATGATCACAGTTACTGGCAAGCAGTGAGAATGACTTCAGAGAAAAATAGATCAGGAGCGTACAAATGGGGGTCAGTGTTTATCAAAAGACTGTAAAGGTATTCTTATTTACATGGAGAGATTGCCTGTACACAGAGCAAGCAGTTCAGATGTCAAAAATCTCTACAGTGTATGGCACAGAGCATGGTGGCCGTGGATGGTATTAGCAGAAGCAAGGAGCCAGACAATAAGCACGTGGATGATGAATGAAGAACAGGGATACAACTGAGAATCATGGGAGAGATGATAATTCAGTACCAGCGAGATAAATTAGAGGGGCACAAGATGAAACACCTAGCTGGCTCAGATACTTACATGCATGGAGTACAACGAGTTAGCTGGCTGCTGTAAGGAAAGCACTGCTCAGATGGGACCACACTGGCTTCAGCATTGGAAAGGGAAGGTGGGCTGTCCATGGAGCTCACTTCACTCACCTTTCCCATGAATGGGGCACCATAAACCGAAGCCCTAGATACCCTAAAAGCATGGGACCAAACAGATCTGAAACCACTGCATCAAGCTGTTCCGACCCCTCTTGCAGTCTCCATCTGAACACCTCTTGTGTGGGAGCAGTGCTCTGCCAGCACCAAGTGAGGTCAGTGAGCAAGGTCCACAATATAATCCACACTATTAAGCTTCCTGTATTTGTTGTAACAGATTACAGGAAAGAGAGCAAAAGGCTGTTGTAAGAGTCTTTCCAAGCTGAAGTTTTGCTAGAGGTTGCATTCAATCACTTTATAATGATGGTCTGGTAGATCTGTCAGTGTGGTGGATTTTGAGATGATGACTGTACCCTCTTGTTCACAGTTCTGTTATATAGTTAATGTTTGAATAGAAACCTTGCTTCCAGAAACAGGTGGCAAGACAGATTTTAATGGGACTAGGCTCTCTTTCTTTACAACTTTCTTGATAGTGTCAGTCTATTGGGTAATTGGTTGCATTTAGACAGAATTTCATAGGGTTGTATGAGAGGAGTTAAGTCACAGGTTAGAAAACAAGCCCAAAATTTTGCTTCCTCATTGATTTTTGAAGTGTGTTAGATCCCAAATGCAAAAATGTGTATGGGTGAATTTGCTATAAGGAAAAAACATACAAACCAGCCAACAAACAAAACTAAACAAAACTAAACTAAAATATAATCTTGCTATTGTACCAATTTCTGATTCCTAATGACAAGTTTCAAATAATATTTGAGTGCAAACCTATTTTGGAAACACATGTAAAGGTCTCAAAATAAGAACAAACCAAACGTCCAGTGAAACCAATGGGAAACTGGGGCTGAAATAATAGCAGTGGAGTCAGGTACTCTGTGGAGTTAATGATACCATATAGAATCACAGAATCACTGAACAGTTTTGGTTGGAAGGGACCTTTAAAGGTCACCTAGTCCAACCCCTCCTGCTATGGACAGGGACATCTTTCACTAGAACAGGTTACTCAAAGACTCATCCAACCTGACCTTGAACACCTTGAGTGACTGGACATCCAAAACTTCTCTAAGAAACCTGTTCCAGTGTCTCACCACTCTTATAATAAAAAAAAATCTTCCTCATACCCAGTCTGAACCTACCTTCTCTCAGTTTAAAACCATTGTTCCTTGTCCTGTCATTACAGACTCTGGACTCTGGTAAAAAGCCTGTCTGTGTCTTTCATATAGGGTGACTTTATATTCTAAAATGTTTCATGCTCTGGATTGTGTAGCATGGTAAGTAGAAGCAAGAAAAATTGTATACAGAAGTAATGCTGTGATTAACAGGGGAAATATTTTCATAAGAGAAGCAGTGATAAGTTAAGACAGGAACAAAGTAAAATTTGTCAAGAATCCTTTCTAGTCCACATCAGTCCTGCCTCATAATAACCTCTGCAATTCCAGCACTGGGCCTCTTGAGCAGGTTCTTCCAATTGTGTGCCAATTTCTGATTTGAGCTGTTATCTATAAGAAATTGCATCTGGCTTTCTTCATAGCAACTCTATCACATCACCACATGTCTCTGTGATTGATTCAATTAACACTTTCCTCCAGCTTTCTCCCCTTTTTGTAAGCTTCCATTTATTTATATTTCCCCCCAGACTGTTGACTCTAGAGTTGTGTACAATATTTTTAGATACATTACATCTAATGTAAAAGTAACACAAATCAAGCTGCCTTTAAATTCTCAGGCACATATATACTGTATTTTAATGTGGCCATTTATGCTGCTGTGAAATACATCTTCATAGTGTTGGCTTAATCGCGAATGACAAGTGTTGAAAATGTAATAAAGACAGGGACACATTAATCCATTTTGTATGAAAATGTGAAAAGGTAATCAGATTCTGAATGGCTGTATGCTTTAAAAATATACTGGCTGAGATTTCTTTTTCCATTTGGGATTCTCACCAGAGATTATGATTAGAAAGATTCCAGTATAAAATTGCCTTAAAATATTACAATTGTGCCAAAAATGCACTGAGGAAGTTTTATAAAATGAGAGATGAATCTCAATCAGTAATGTGATGACCTCAAAGCTTCTGAAATACTTCAAATAATCAGGAAAGTCTGTATTCCTATTCCTTTTTTTTTTTTTTTTTACAGAATCTTCTACATCTTGCCCATGGGTAGAGATACAGTTTCTATCATTATAATTTCTGTTTCTGAATATCCAAAGTTAATTAAATAATTATTGTCAATAATTATTCCAGTCTCCACAGGCAGTCAAGGATACCTTTGTACCAAAATGTATGTAGAGAAAAGTCATCCTTTTAATTTTTTTTTTCTCTCCTGTAAAAACAGTAAACAGATAGAAAACTCGTATTCTGTTCAAGGGGCCCTCTTGCAGCGTATTCTTCCCCATCCATCACTGTGTAGCATGTATTTCCCATGCCCTAGACAATCTATGCAGCCTGATGTAAAGCTTTTTTCTAGGGAAAAAGGGCCAATTATTTGCATCTTTCTTACTTTTTCACACCAGGCTACATGAAGGCTAAGGTAGTAGCTTTGAGATCATTTAATTAGACAAACTTGCCTCTTCAAATAGCTGTCTAACCTAGGCTACAATCCAGACATATGTAATACTCTAAGATTCACTTCATCAAACCTGGTAGCTTGAAGTCTGGCAGTCAAATCCATTCAGTGGTAGTATTTAAAAAGTATCTTCCCAGAGGTTACTACTCTGGTTTCACAGCTATTTCCCATTCTGTGTAAAGGGAACATCTCCCAGACCAAACTTACTCTTCAAAATGAAAGAACTTTTTAATTGTGATCATTCTCTGTTCAGGCTCTAAATTAAATTACGAACTCCGCAGAAGTCCTGATGAAACTGAAAATATTTCTTTAGTTATTTAACATTGAGTAATTATAGTTCAATGTCATCTTAACTCTGAAGCAAGAAATGATGATCTGATTGAGCCACTGAAACTGTATCTTCTTATAGCGCAGTAACTCTGGTATAGTTTATGTACCATATTTATCTCTTTGTGCTTGTTTATCAGCTTGAAGTATTTTAGCTGCAGAACATCAAGGTCAATTTTTCAGATGCTTTACACAGTTTACTAAAGGGCCTCAAGCAGAGCTGATGGCTCTAGACACCCTGCCCGTAAATTATAGCGGTTTAATAATTTCAGCAATCTTGCACTTACTGTTTCATTATTATTTCCAAAATAACTGAAAGAGTTCAGCACACATCTTAGCTACCCTTGTTCCTGCGTGAAACCTAGTAACGTATAAAGTCTTTTCAGCACATGAAAAGCATTTGCAACATATAAGCAAGAGGTGTACTGAAATGTGGAGTAGAAAGGAAAATGATTAGAACATTTCCCACAAGCCTGTGCAAATTATATAAAATGAAGAATTGGCCCTGTCAATCATTTTTTATTCAACACTTCCAATTAACTGGAGATGCTGTAGGATGCCACTTTAAATTATCTACTTAATAGAGTAGGAAGGGAAAGGATTGACTTCCTGCTGTGGCTGAGGCAGTCCAAAACCAAAGTGGATTCAGCTCTACCTGCAGAGCTCCTCTGTAACCTAAAGCTGTTCATCTTGCAGCAGAGCCACAAAGGAAGGATGATAGTGGATCATCTCCTACAGAGATGGGTCATGGCCCTGCTTCAGTGGGTATCTCCAGGGAGTTCCTGCACTGTGTTAGTAACCTCTTGTGCCAAGCATAAGACAATCCATTTCAGTCTTGCTGACAGCATAGTTAGTAATATTTTCTCTAAACTACTATTGTCTCTTAAGCTCTACCTTTTATTTTGTTAACCAGTGTTTTAATGAATAACACTGGGACTGTGTCCATAATTGTGAACTATAGCAATGGCATTTCAGGATTAACAGACATGAGGAGAGCATTCATTTATCTTCCATAGTGGTTGTTTATACAAGGTTTTCCAGAGTCACAAAAAGGTTATGAATGAGGCAGTGCTGGAACAGCACCTCTGGAGTTCTGTTTTGTAAAGAAACTTTGAACAGTAATGAAAATGTCACATTCACACACAGTGCATTTCACTCTTTTCCTCTTTAATTTCTAAGAAAAATTCAGCTTTATGATAAGGGTTAGCACAGTCTGTCACATATTGGCAGAAACCTTTGATAAATGAACACAAAGTTCTAAAATTATTTTTGACTCTACAAATCTTTGATGTCCTATGTGGTAATTTTGGTGCTCCTCAGGAATAATGAAATACGGCAATTTTGAGGGACAAATTCTCAGCTTCTGCCATGCAGGGACACGTGGTTCTGCCCCCTGTAGTTCTAGACTCTTTCAGAACAGAGAGATAGTACAGAAAGTCCAGGTTGTTCCAGATCCTTCCACCATAACTCATAGAGATGCCCAAGACAACAGAAGCCAAAATCATGTCAGGGTGCATCGAACATAGTGGCATCATGATAGTAATATTTAGCTACAGGGTTTGAGGAGATTTAGACTAGAGATGAACAATACTCTGTGAAATTTGTATGTTATATGTACACCTGTTTTTTGGATCAGGACATAAATGGTTTCCACATGAAATACTGCCATGTATGTAACTACTATAATGTATGTCTGAGTAGCTACCTGTTGGTTGGTACAGAAATTGTTGGCTTTAATCAGGCTAGACATGTGATTCAGTTAAACCTTTGATTTTTTTTTTTCTTCCTATGGAGGACAGCGAAGATAGGTGACACACAGATCATTTAGTCAGGTTTGCTTTTACAATGGAGACTCATAATATGGATTGAGAAGTGAAAGAAGCTTCTATCCATTCCCAAGCTGAGACATGATACTCAATTATATAAGTACGCTCCATCCATTCTGTGGAAAATGGAACAAGGTTATATTTCGTCACTTTTGGAGTAGTTTAAAACAATTTCTTCTGCCTGCATCCATATCTACTTCTGAGTTTGTTCTCTGTCCTTGCTTAATAGGGGAGAGAAACAGATACTTCTGCAAAAGATCTGTCTTCTTTCAAAGCAGACATCTGAAATAGGGCAGATGAAGCTTGTCCAAGTGAGGCTGTTTTCTCTCCATTAACACAGGGGGAGCCCAAGATGATTAATATACACGTAAGCATCTACAGAGACCTAAATTTAGGACAAACGAAGCTCATTCTGTGTGTAGCTGAGTGAGTGATAATCAGCAAATAACGTCCCAATAACAGGAAGATGAAAGTAGATACTTAACATGAGTGAATGAAGTCCCTTTCAGCGTAACCAAGCATATTCTAAACTGGTAGTGATACAAGGCAACTTATGAAATCTGCTGTCACAATCACACTGTTATAAGTGGTTAAATAGAGGTATAGATAGACACCTAGATGGACTATAATCACATCTCCTGCTGCAATGCTTTTATGTTGCATATAATACATATGTTATATATCATCTGCAGGCAGATTCTGAGGAAGAAAAAAGCAAGAGAAGAGCAGTCTGCCCTCTCTAGACTGCTGTTCCTTCTAACAGCTGTGACTTTTCCATGGTTCCTATTGAGAAAACAGGTGAGCAAAAAACCCAAATATATGACTAGGAATAAAACCAAGAAAGAAAACTAGTATTATGAGTTTGCTTGTTTCAGTTGGGATTATTTGAAAGATGGGATTTTATAAATTAGAGTTGGTTTTACCGTGACATAATTTCAACCTGGAATTCTCAATATATTTCCGACATTCTATCTAGATTAATGTATTTTCTCTAACTTTAAATGTTTGCTATTTAAACCTCCATTACAGCTGCCAGTTCAGGTAGGTACAATGCTCTCACCAACCTATGTATATGGCTTAGATACTACAGAGCAGGGATGTCAAACCCATTTTCACCAGGGTCCACATGAACCTCACGGTTGCTATGCCTACATGTCCTGATGTGGTCCCTGGTGAAAATGAGGCTGACACCGCTACTATAGAGGGTCACCAACAGCTCTAGAGGTTTATATTTAAACTGAGAGGGTCTCCTCACGTGGGATTATGCTTTCAGATTAAGTTATTGAGATCTTGGTACCCAAAGGATAGTTAGGTGTTTAAAACAGCACTGGTACAGCAGTTCATTCACCTCCCAAAACATGCCATTTGAGACAACTTCTGCCATGTAGGGCTCAGACCTACATGAAGCTTGTAGATATGGCACAGGAATTACAGGAGGCCTACAGCCACCTCAACTGGCATCTGAAGGTGAGCAGAGACAGCCTAGAGCATCTTCCATGGTACTAAATACATGTCTCTTGGTAATCAAATCAAGCCCTAGGTAATATATTTAGTGGAGTCTGCAGAATTATTCAGTCAGCCCCAAAGTCCACTCATGGGTGATCAGCTGTAATGCTTCCATCTTAGCTTTGATGCCTGACTTTTAGACAGCCAAATTTAATTGAGAATGATGTTTTGTTTTGTTTCAGATGGAGGATGACCGTGTGTTAAAGAGGATCTTGGCTGCATACCATGCCTAATGTGTAGTATAAGCTTCCATGGGGAAGTGTATGCCGGCTACAATAATGGACTGAACTAGGTAACAAATGAATAAATAAACAACTGTATTTTGTTTGATCAGGGTCTTCCAACCTCTGTCACTGTTATATACTAGCTAAGTCCACTTTGTACACTGCTTCATATTTTATAAGGCAGCTGTCACCCTAGTCTCTGTATCAAGCTATGGGTATCAGTAGCTGTTCTTTAATTAAGTTACAGTAAGAACAACTAAGAGAAAAAAATAAATAAAATTGAGAGTAGCAATGTTAACAGTCAAGTAGACAAAGTTGAGTAGACAGAGCAAATCCGGTTAAAATTATTCATAAATGATTAACACAATTTTTGTTTGAATCTGGCCCTGTGTTGTCTTTACAGCCACATTTGCAATCTGTACAGTACTTCGCTACACATGACAAAACAAAATGTTTTCTGCTCTGACTAGAGGTATTTGTGATCTTGAAGGCTTTTATAGAAAACACTGGAAAAGCATTAATGCTTATTTTCAAAATCTGTCACCTAGAAGTAGATATTTCAGTATCAATAATTACATCTTGTAATTTAATAAATAGCAGCTCTTCTAGATGACTTCTAATTATAGTATAAAATGGAAGTTCTATTTCTGTTTACTTGAACCACTTAGGACTAAAGGGTTATAGTCTTACATTAGTACCTTATTCTACAATCACCCACTGATTACTTGGAGATGCGTATTCCACTGAGTATGCTCATCAACATTGTTACTGAAAAGGAGAAAACAGGATTAGAAGGAACTTAGAGGTCATTCAGTCCATTTTCTTGTCTCAAGCCATGATAACTATACTGAGGACAACCCTGATGGATGAGGGGGATAGAATCATAGAATCATTTTGGTTGGAGATTTTACTCTCTGCAAAATGTCTTTCAGTATTACTTATTTTTATAGATAGAAAATGTTTCCCTCATGTTTAAAATAATTCTCCTTTACTTCAGTTTAAGTTCAATGCTTCTTATTGTACAATGGGCACAGAGAAAGCTCATCTGTCTGTTTTCCTCTACCCATTTGCTGTTTAGGTTGTTGAAGACAAATTATCATTCCTCCTTTAAGATTTCTTTTTTCTAAAGAAAGCAATCTGAGTGCCTTCAATAGGTCAAGTTTTCTGTCCAGACCCTAAGTACATTAATAGGTCTGAATTTCTCTGAGCAGTCTGATTAGGTCTCCTGGCCCAGGACCAGCATTTAAGTGTTGACCCCAGTTCTTGCCTGGCATAATGTAGGCAGGTCTGCATCCTGCCCTGTCCCCTGCTCCTCCCGACTTCCTCACTTGACTGCCAGTGGAAAGTGTTACTGTGCAGACCTGACCCTGCTTGTGTATTGCAGGAATGCACCCAGGTCAGCCCGGCTACCATCCTACCTGTGCTATGCTCACCTTTGGTCCTCAGCTTGGCTTCTGTTGTTGTACAGTTCTATACCTGCTGCTAGAAACATTTTGTTTCCCTTGTATTGGAACTGTCTTGCATTTTTAGGTTTTCTTCATATTTTTTTTTCTCATTTGTCAATGTAATTTTGTATTCTAGTCCTTCCCTCAAATCTTACTGCAGCCCCTCCTAGCTTGGTGCTGATTAGTAATTAAATAAGTATACACTTCATGCTTTTGAAATAATTAAAGGAAATATCGAGTGGTGGCAGACTGAAGATAGACCCTGTGAAGTTCCACTTAACGGCATCCTTCCAACTTGGTAGTGAACCTTAATAGCTACTCCTCCAGTATGGTATTATTCCCTTCCAGCAGTGCCATATTTTCTTAGCTTGTTTAAGAGAGACCTGCTGAAGTTTAGCCACATGATCTCTGTTTTGTCTCTCTTTTTTTCAGGAAAGTTCTTAACTTCTCACAGGAGGAAGCTGAAAAGATATGACATGATTTGTTCTCGGCTGTGCTTCATCTCCTTATAAGCATGTACTAGCTGTATACAAGTAGTTCAATTATTTATTCCAGTATTTTTTATGGCAACTGAAGGTCAGCTACTAGGTTACTCCTTGCACCCATTAAAAATAGACAATACATTTTCCTTTTCTGGGCTTCTGAAGCCTCACTAGTCCTTATGAGTTCACAGAGTTGCTGACCCTGAGACTGTTTGAGTCAGTACCATAAAGTGAATTTCATCAAACTCAGACAGCTCAAAGCATCTAACTTCACTAGCTGCTCCCTAATTGGGTCTTCTAACTGCTCTTCTGGCCTGAGATTTTACCCCTTGTCGTTAACAGTGACGTAATGAGCTGTGTGATGAACACTGTTATTGTCAGTGAAGGCTGAAGCAAAAAAAATGCAGTAAATGCTTTGGCTTTTCTTTGCTTCACCTGTCGATAGCTATCTCTCTTTGTTAAGCACCAGATCAGCTCTTTGCTTGATCTCCCTCTTCCTTGGTAACACATTGCACTTACAGAGGATTCTTGTTTTCTTGTCATCCTTGCTAGAATACTTGTTACATTTTTCCTTTTGAATGTAGGTTTTTAGGTACCTAATAGGAGCAGACTGCTTTTTTCAAGGGTGCTAACTGGGTTGTTTGGGTATCTGAAGATCCTGTTCAGGTGCTTAAATTCAGATTTACATCTTCAGGTTTAAACTTTGAAGTCTGAAAATGTTGGCTTATGTAAAGAAGCATCGCATTCACTTAACTGCTTTCAACAACGAAACAAGACAGCGGAAGAAAAAAGACAAATACTATATTCAGTTTATGAGTCTTTCAATCTTTTTAAATGTTGTTGTTTTCTTAATTTATTTAAAAGGAATAAGCTCTTTCTTCTAATGATTTTCCTAATTCTTCTAATAAAATACTAATTTCTTTTCCTTTCACACATGTAACAGTCAGAAGCTTATTTCTTGATTTAAAATTAAAGCAATTACTTACTGCATTATTTCCTTAATAGAAAAGCCTTAAATTACCTCCCAATTTAGAGTGCCTCAGTGGTTTCTACAAAGTGGTGATCAATGGTGTCTAGCTTAATTTCCACAGCAAAATAGAAGAATCTTGTTAATATTAACTCATCCTCCTCTTTCAAGCATTCTGAGCAGCTTTAAATGATTTTCTTTTTCCCTTTAAAAAAGAGAGAGAAAGAATTATCTTATGCTTAGGGCTACAAACTAGGTTTCCAACAGAAGTAACTCCACATGGCTTTTGTTTGGGAGTGCTTCATGACCAGAAAAAAATACTTATGGCTTGTCCACATAAACGTTATTTCTCTGAGCTGCCTGAATGTAATGTTTCTCTGTTATGAGAGTTACTTAAGAAAATTACTGATTTCATGGACTGCAAACTCTAACGTGCGTACATTATCTTATTCATCTGTGAAAACATACTGGGATTCATTGCATAGATATCTTCATTATGTGCCAGAGTAGGGCCATATTAAATGATTATGCCTTATTTCAGCTGACATTTATACCATTTATACAAGGAAATCTTATAAGCATTTTTATATTTCAAATTGTTTCGTATAATTTATTCCACCGGATCCAACTTTTCCAATTGATAAATAGCGCCATCTTGTTTTCTTCATAATCTATACTAGTTAGACTGCACTGAGGTACCACATAATGCCACTGTTTCAGGGGATTGTAGAGATATCTGTGACACAGTCTAGATAAAATCACCAAAAGTTTTGCAATGTTATAAAGTATATGTATTTTTTATCCTCTCAATTCATGATTCATAGCTAAAGAACAATTCTGGTTTGTGTTCCAAACATGCTCACACAAAAATGCACCCAGGCTGAAACATTATGTAAAGTCATAAAGAAATGGATAAGAGGATCCTATAATGCATTGCACTGGGCTCAGTTCCATATCCACTTCTGATTGCTGCATAAGTTAATCATTATGTTCAGGTTCCTTCTTTCAATTATTTCTTTAGGAAAAAAAAAAAAAAAGGTGTAAGTAAGAAAAGGACTAAAAATGAAATTAAGTATAATATCGTGGCTAGCTTAGACATGCATAGTAAAACTGATATATATTGGATATAAACAAGGAATTGAAGTCTCTCATATACATTTTCAAGCATTATTTATAACCATGCATTTAATTGCAAGGCAAAGACAGAAATCATTCATTGAAAAGATTTCTGAGTATTTGAAATGCTATTTCACAAATCGTAATCATTATAGTAAAAGAACAATTTTTGTTCTGCCTGTTGGAATTTCATGAATCAAATTTTTCAGTTCTGGGTTTTAGGTTGCTTTTTTTCCAGGATGAGATGATCTGCAGAAGTGAAGTTTTAAATTTTTTGGTTTAAAACATGTTGCTGTAAAAGTTGTTGGTGTTGGTCATTTATGGCATTATCCAGTGGGGCTTTTCTACACCTACAGAGAAAGGTGTGGTATTGTTCCTATTTCAGTCATACTAATTTTTCATAACTGATAACAGCCACAGCTCAGTGCTCCTTAGCAATGTTAAATAGTCAAGCTCAGGGAAAGAAAGTAAGCAACTATCAGAACAACTGATGTGACCTGTTTCTTACCATGATGGGGGCTGAGCCAATAAACTCAGTCTGAGAAGATGCATCCATTTTTTCCACAGTTATTCATAGGTATTTACCTTCCACCTACACTCCAAGTAAAAACACTCGAGCACTGAGTCTACGTGTTGGTTCTGCTTTATTTAATCTGACGTACTAAATGTATTTGGAGTTCATGGGATAACTGATTTTACAGGGAAAGGACTTATGGCAGGGCCAGAGTATGACCTTCAGTCAAGATGAATAAGAGCACTGCAGCAATCTCAAGTGGCTTGTTTCTTTCTGGAGTTAAGGAATCGAGTCATCCACCTACCTGTGTATAAACTGCGCATTCAACCCCAATGTGATCCACCATGAAGTACTTGTGACTTGAGATCTGCACTCACACATCAAGAGCTGCATCTAGCACAACATCCATGCACTGGGTATCTACACTCCTCTGCTCAAGCTTCCAATTACATAATTTCATAATTTAGGATACAGACACAGATCTACTAGTCATGTTGCATTGTACTACTCTTGATTTGTATTCTTTTTACACCCTTTTGCTTATCCTTGAAAATTCCTGGATACAGTTCTCCAGATGTGATGTTGCAAGGGCCAGGCAGAGGGGAACAATAGTTTCCCTTGACTTGCTGGCTATGTCCTTACTATAGCTAACATCAAGCAAGCCCGTGTCAAAACCCCAACTAATATCATGGCATAAGTTACTGATTGCTTCCATCTTACTCATTAGTTATACTACCAAATGTTTTAAAATGTACCTGTTTCTGCATAACCATTGGTTCTGGACCTGGCTTAAGGGCTTCTCCAGTTGAACTGCAACTGATATTGCATGTTAGCTTTTAGATTTCTCTTGGGATATATTCCCTAATGAAAAACCTAAGTTTCCAGGTCACTATGTCTCACAATCAACAGCTCTATGTGCTTTACTGATTATAGTAGTTTCTTATTTACATGCTGAAGAGTTGGAAGTGAGGAAGCAGGTGATATTTTCTGACAATTTGGAAAGAAAATAAATCCTTATGAAAGTGAAGAGATAAGTATTTCCAGTTTCTTCTCTGACCCGTCTCTTGGGAGCAATACTGCTTTTCAGAGCAGGACTCCATAGATCTACACGTATACTGCTGAAACCGAGAACCCTTCTAAAACAATAAATTTCCTCAGCAGTTGATTTAAAGATGAAGAAAGAACCTGTCAGAGATAAAACAGAGTTGGAGAATTCTCCATACATGCAGCTCCAAGGACTCAGTCCTCTGAATATCTCAACATCTTTTCTGTGTGTATCAACATCATTCCACTTATTGCATCTCATACCATCACTTTTCTTGTCTTCCCTGATGACACAGATGTTTCAACTTCTTGCTATTTCTTGTCCTTCACCCCCTTTAACAGAAGAAATTGTGCAGTTAACATCGTACAGTGCAAGACAAGATATTGATTCAGTAACAGTGTCCATCAAAGTTTGCAGCTATCTTTCTGAAATTTTGGATGCTGCTACAGCCAGCCATGGAAATGGCCAGCCAGACTTTCCTCTCTCCAGATCATACAGCTCCTTCATGGAACACTGACTGAAGTGTTTCAGATGTCTTCTGGATATATCTGTCTCTCCATGTTGGTTGTAGAGTTGACTACTTCAAATAATACAGTCAAATTAGTGTGGTATGTAAAGCCCGATGAAATAAATGTTGTGTTAACAACTCATGAAGGCTTTTATGCATAGCTGGAAAGGAGTACTGACCAGCTATAAGTACTACTGTAGCTTTCTGGCAGAGGTGCACTGAACTGGAGAAAGGCTGTTTCCTCCAAACTTGAAGTGGAAAGTACAGGTCCTAAAAATTCATTCATTGTTTGTCCTTTTCAAAACGAGGGAAATAGATCTTAAAAGCAATGTCATTGATTCTTCATTATAGTGTAGGATTATGAGATACTAGCCATGAAAAACTAAGGCTCATTCCAGCATGTATTGGATTTATAATCAATAAAATAATTACTTGATTCAATCTTAGATACCCAGTCAATTAATTATATTTAAAACATTATTTCTGGCTTTGGGGATTGTTTTACCTATATTGCATAGCAAAGTAACGATATAATTAGTAAGAAATTAATCACTCTGGCAAGGTAGTTTTCCATTTGCATTGAACAGAGAAAAAGTGAAATGACCGTGTTTCAGTCAGAATCACTTATATACATTTTTGCACACATAGCTAAACTAATCAAGACTAATCTCCACTACACCCATGTTACAGGGAAAAAGTCATATTGTCTAAATCAGATCAGGATCAAAGCAGTTTATTGAATTACTAATGGCATGTAATTAATTGGCAATCAGTGAACTGTACATTCAGGAT
Source organism: Patagioenas fasciata (assembly GCF_037038585.1). NCBI lineage: Eukaryota > Metazoa > Chordata > Aves > Columbiformes > Columbidae > Patagioenas > Patagioenas fasciata. Next base: position 116,295,670 of record NC_092522.1, on the reverse strand, counting down.
CGATACCAGCAATGCAAGACATAAACCATAACACTACATACCTATAAAATGTTAATATATGTGGACTAATTTCTGAACATCTTTATAGCTAATCCCCAGATTTATAACCATATATGCACACGTTCATTTATACGCTTACGTAAACAGAACCCTTCCACACACACCTCACAGGCCATGCAGTTTACCAGCATCCCTCTCTTTCATAGAATTATAGAATCATAGAATAGTTTGTGTTGGAAGGGACCTTCAAAGCTCATCCAGTCCAACGCCCTGTCATGAGCAGGGACATCTTCACCCAGATCAGGTTGCTCAGAGCCCCATCCAGCCTGGTCTTGAATGTTTCCAGGGCTGAGGCATCCACCACCTCTCTGGGTAACCTGGGACAGTGTTTTATCACCCTCATTGTAAAAAATTTCTTCCTCATGTCTGGCCTGAATCTCCCCTCTTCTAGTTTAAAACCAATACCTCATTGTCCTACTGCAACAGGCACTGCTAAAAAGTCTGTCCCTATCTTTCTTATAGGCCACTTTTAAGTACGGAAACACCATAATAAGGTCTCCCCGCAGCCTTCTCTTCTCCAGGTTGCTTGGGGGTGCTTGTATCCCCCTCTCATGAGAGATGCAAGTGATGCAACTGTACATGTGCCCATACTGCTCCCTGCAGACACCCATGCCCATGCAGGGCAGAAACTCCTGTGAGACCACAGACACACACGCAGGAGTCAGTACTCGCTGTCCCTGGTTGTCCCTCGCTGTCTTGGTGCCGTTTTCCCCAGAGTCCCCGGGGATGGTGCTCAGCCCAGCCTGGGAAGGGTAGTGAGGCCACAGGGTGATTCTGTCAGGACTAAAACAGCTTTAACCTATTGCTCTATTTGACTGTCTCTTATATTCAGCCTAATAACTGTGGTATCAGCTACAGGTAGATTCTGACTATTTCCCTTTACACTTGATTAGATTAATATATTCAGTTGTGTTTAAATTTATGTATTTCTGTGCTGCTAATGGAATGACTGATCATTTCATCCCTTTTTTTTCTTTTTACAAGTCCAAAATTTCATACACTGTGTTCAAAGACAAAATCTTTTTTTCTGAAATTGCTTGTAGCCGTTTTCTTGTTTGTTTGTTTGTTTGTGTGTGTGTTTGTTTGTTTTAAAGGTATTTCTGTCTACCTTACAGGTGTTTCTTACTAAACCAAGCAATAGCAGATTCAGCTTTGTTCAGGGCTGGCCAACTGTTTTCTAATCTCAGCACCAATCTGCATGGTGTGGTTTTGTCTTTGCAGACTGGCTTCAGCCTCACATAACCGTAGTACAATCCGATGATGACACAGAATGGTGGAAATAGGAGAACTGCGTGACAAGAACTGAGGAACCTGAAAACATTTTCCTTGTCTAACATCTTGAAACACACATTCACCTTAAGCTGAAGTTTTCAGAAAAAAAATACAAATCTATGAAGTTTTCACAGGTGTTAGGATTCCCCCTTCATCAGGTTACATTGAGATTACAAAATAAGACAAAGAAAAATTGTAAAACTAAGAATGTGAGAATTAAGGAAAATTTTCATATAATTTTGCATCTTGATGTTATTGACTTTGATGTTTAAGAATGTATGATCTTTTAATTGGGATTTTCCACAATTGCAGGTACTTCTCATGTCTCTATTTTTAGAGGATTGCCTACTAAGAAGAAACAACAGTATCCTGAAGCATTTTTCTGAGTGGCAGAACCTGAGAGATTTCTCTGCTCTACCTCGCTGCAATGTTTAATTAAACTTGGAGGAACTTCATATGTCTGAGATGTTTACTTTACTTGTAGAACTCAATCAACAGGACTAAACTTAATAATGGAATTGGAGGGACAGAGAGGCAGACACAGACACACAAACTGTGTGATGATTTTTAAGATGTTAGATTTAAAAAAAAAAAAAAAAAAAAGATAAAGGGGAAAATGCTTTGAGGATTTTGCAAATAACCACATTTTTTCTCATCAGTGAAGAAACAAAAGGAAAACAAATACACATGTAAAAGTTGAATTAAAAAATAGCGGTTTTTATCTTGCTTGGTATTTTTATCAGAAACAGATACATCAGATCTACCTTTTAATGATGTTCAGAGCACAAAATATTGGAGGATTTAAAGCATGCAAACTTTTATTTAAAACTGTCCTGCATGGACTTCTACTACTGCCAGCACGTTCGTTACAGACAATCTCCCATCCAGTTTGAGAAATACTCTGCAATTTGAAAGAAATAAAATTAAGGTAGTTCTGTAATATGTAAATAGAGGTTTAGATTGATTAATTTAAAGCTGCATAAAAAGGGCATGAATATTGAGTTTAAATCATCTTATAGAAAATTATATAGTATTATATCACTACTACAGGCAAAAATGTAATTATTAAAACTACAAGTTTTATACATGCTAGGAGTTCTTTTTCTTTGGAATTTCACAGTAGTAGGAGAGGACATTGAGAAAACACAGGGCTGGTTTTAATAAAACATCTGCTTTTTCAAAGTCTTCCTTTATTTCTTCCCTTATCTCCTCTAAGTTGGCAGCAATATTATTCTTAAGGATCAAGATTCTTCAAGGTTGTAACAACCTTCCCACTGAGTCAGTGGATACTAAACAGCAGTTTGTAGGATCTGCCCGTGGTTCAAAAAACAAGCTCCAATCATCGACCCATCTGAAATAATCAAGCAAATAGTTCAGTGTTGCACCCTCACATTATGCAGTGGCACTACTCAGTGATCATTGGAAAAATACTCTTTTCTCTTATGTAGAGTCAGAAATGTTGATTGCTTAGCATAAACAACATTTTATTTTCTATTTTTTATTCCACACAAGCTGTACTAATGCTCTTCAGGAGGCAGAAGCTTTTCAGCAGTTTAATTCAAAAAAAATTAGTGGTTTCATTTGGTTGGTTGGTTGGTTTGGTTTGTTTTTTTTTTTTCACTTCTAAGACTGTTTTTGTCAACAACTAAATGTGTGTAGGAGCGAATTCTTTCATTTTTTTCTATATATTTTTAAGTATATTGTCGGATGTTTGACTTGCATGATTTCTTCCTCAGCAGCTAATTGTCCTTCCTTTTGCTGAGACATCAGAAATAATTTTAAACTCTCCACTTCATGGAAGTTTCACTGAACCCAAAATGAAATAATGCCAGTGAAGTATCAGAAGTAGGTAGTGTCAAACCATCAATCAAATGCTAGTCCTGAAAACGTTAATTCTAGCTAGGCTCAAAAGGTCAGTTTGGAGGAGGATTTCAATGCCTACAGAACTTCAAATTAAGAAAAATATATTTCACAGGCATTTAATGCTTTGTGTTAATTTTGCAATTAATAATAAGATTATAATTTATAGAGAGAGAAATGTCAAAGTAGGATAACCTTATCCATCATGCCGTATGCAACTTAAAGTCTGACAGAGATGATTAGATTCCCAAGTTCTTAAACAGTGCACTAAACAAACAATCTATTTGATATCATGAAGAATAAGTTGACAGAAAAACATATCTGAACCATGCTACCAGCCAGTTAATTATGAGTTCTGTTGGGCAGGCTGATTATTAGACTTTTTGTTATTTTACTGTGACTTCTCAGTAGTAAGAATAAAAGAGAGTGGCTCAACAATTTCAAAGCTGAAGGCAGAGGTGGAAACTGGTTTGTATGATGTCAGAAACAGCTATACAGACCACAGTCACATATGTACAGTATAAAGGAATAAATGACAGAGGATGAGTCCAGGCTGTTCAGGTCCCTGGTAATCATCTCCCAGGTTCACAATCAAAAATCATAAGGCCCTAGGGTGTCTGATTTGCTAAACAAGCCATGGTCTCCTGTTTTACTTGTTCTGCTCTGATCATTCTTTAAGCTCTTCCCATTTCTTTCACTGTGTTCATACTTTTTGATAATGAATCATACACAGTTAGGCGCAGTCTTCGCTGTGCTCTGCATGAACTCTTGTCTATCATCACTAAGTATTGCTTAATTTATACATTATAAGATTGTATTTGCACTGTCTGCTCTTACATGAGATTGGTGGTGCACATCAACCAGACTATCGGAGAAAAGTGTCATCTCCACCCAACAAACTGATGATAACTCATGCTGATAATTCCTGTTAGTAGTCACTGAATTTATCATATTGTCTTACATTATCTAGTGTCTTATGACACACCCTGCTTCAGTCCTTTGTGTCTTTTTATGGTCTCCATCTTTTATTTCTCATTGTCTGCACTGTTTCTGCTTTCAAATGATGTTGTATGTTAATGTTATTACCACACTCTTATAGCAAAGTAATTAAAGCAGATACTAGTTAAGTTTGACCAAAAGACTTCAAAAAACAAACAAACAAAAAACACAACAAAAATAACCCAAACCCACAAGTTACTTCTTTCTATTCCTGAACAACCTCTTATCATTTCTCCTTTAATTTATTTTAATTCGGTTTAACAAGTAGTCTATTACACAGCATCAATTTCCTAGGATTTGCTGAAAATATAATAGATATTTTTCAATTTCTTTGTCTAGAAAATCAATTATTTTAACAAGCAAAAGCTATTATGTCAGTCTGTCATGTTCTTCTGCATTGCATTTTTTCCCTTTCTATATGTCTGATTATTTCTAATTATTCATTCCTGTGAAACCTGTTAGTTTTGCACATGGCTGAGGATAGGTTAGCAGGTTAATGCCTATATCAATTACTCCCAGCTGCCCTTTGTAAGCATTCATCATATATACAATTCTCAAACCAAGCTTTTATGTCCTTAGCATGATGGATATTTGATATGTTTATGATTTATCCAATGTACCACCTATTTCAGCATTCTGCAATGCTGTTTATCTGTTTTATAAGTTGCACTTGAAATTCAGTTTACTGTGCGTGTAGTAATTCAGTTTATAATTTTCTTCTTAACATATTTGTTTCAATTATACAACCTCTGTTTGTCTTCCTTTGTTCCATATTCTCCTTTTTAGTAAAAAACAAGGTATTTGTTTAAGATTTGGACCATATATATTGTTTCTCTTTTCTTTTTTCTTTTCTACATATTGCTAAAAATCTTTATTAATCATGTTCATATTCTTTGCAAGGTGACACTCGGCTTGATTTTTGACCATTTACATTTTATCCTTACTTTATCTGAATCATTTTCTTATTTGTAGGACTTTCTTGATGTTGACTTTCCTTTTTACATTCATTGCAGATGCTCAGTTTACACATAATATCTGTGTTGCAGTTGATTTTTATCCAGTTCATTGTATATTCTTTCTCTGCTTTGTTCCCTGTTCATGGTCTGGAATTTGCAGATAACTTTATTCAGTTTTGGTTAAAGATATTTAAAGCTTCCAGTAAATTCAAGTCTTTGACTTTGTTTTACTAATTGGTTTTCTTACTCTTTTAAATCTTGCTGATTTGAAATCAGAAAGGGAGAAGCCAGGAAATATGTTCACTGATTAAGAAAACATAAATTTAAGACATTGTTTCAAAAGGGTGGGCAACCATGCCAATGCAATCAAATAACACTGAAGACAAACTTAGGGCTCAGTTAAACACTGCTTTCCACTTCAGGCTTTTTGCCTGTCACTCTTAGAACAGTTTGCAAATTTAATTGATTGAGAGCCATAACCCTCTGCAAGGTTGACAATTATTTTTCTCATTTACAGATGGGTAAACAAACATTCAGGTTAAGTGACTTGTCCAAAGTTAATCAGTGGTGGAAGAGCAACTTCACACTCCTGGATGACAGTCCTGTGGAATATACTGCCTTCCCAGCCCATTTAATGTTGTCTGTGCAAACTGCAGCTATCAAGGCAGGTTTGCATGTGGTTTTTCTTCTACTAAACTCTACCTATATTGTGCTTAAAGTCATCTGGGACAAATGGATCCGGATCAACAACTATTATCACAACAATGTAATGAACATTCAACAGAGGCTTTTGCAAAGTCAACAAAGAAAGCTCCATGGTGACTGAAAATCAATAGGGCAGAGAGAAGAATAAAAATTATTTCTATAATGACTCCTTTTGAAACGAGTATTTGAGTTGCATGAGAACTCATGACTCAAATACTGTTGCATGGTCTTATGAATAGTAATGAAATCAAATCCTAAACAGAGGTATTAGATTTTAATTGAGCTATTCTTTAAAAGACTTTTTTTTTTCACAGTGTCAAGGTCATATTCTCACAGATAAGAAGTTTATTATACAAGAGGAACAGTGATAATAAGCACTGGAGACACATTGAGTACATGTGGCATTCTACATGAAAGAAGAGAGAAAATATACTAAAAGCAATAATTGAAGTATACACAGAAGACATTCCCATTGATAAGTAGTTTAAATTATTAAAGCGTATAAGAGGTTATTAAATAGAGGGTGTATAAATTACTTTTTTTTTGCTGAATTGAACTTCTGTTACTCTCCAAAACTTATTCTTCTTAAAAATGAAGCTTAAATGCAATTTGAGTTTTAAATACCTTTCAAAATTTCCTTTAAGGTGGATATATTATTACAAACGTAATCCTGGCGCATTTGTGTTCAAGTTACTTATGTAAGATCTTTATTTTCAGTAACTGATAAGCACTGGTTGAACAGAATGGATATCTTGGCTCTGAGAACTTCCCAATGCTTGCCTAGGCTCAGAAAAGTCTTTAAGTCTAGGCAAAACTTTAAATATATTAGTTACATCATGTTCCTTAAGCAGGGTTTAATCATTTACTACTGAAGACAATGAGATTCAAACAAGTGCACAAATGCTTTGGTATAACAGATCCCTCGCTTTCCTATTTGCCTGCATTATATCATACAGGGATTTGTGCTGTTTTATATTGCCCTGTGAAGTATGTGGCACTTCTCCAAAATTTGTGCCCCATATAACTGATATTTCTGATATTACATCTGGACCTTTTTTAGGTTTCAAAGCACAACCTTTTTTCAATATTGTTTTTCATTAGCCAATATAGTTCAGGATGGTCCATTCCACAGGGAAAGAAGGAGCGGAGAGGAGAGGAGAGGAGAGGAGAGGAGAGGAGAGGAGAGGAGAGGAGAGGAGAGGAGAGGAGAGGAGAGGAGAGGAGAGGAGAGGAGAGGAGAGGAGAGGAGGAGAGAGGGAAGGGAAGGGAAGGGAAGGGAAGGGAAGGGAAGGGAAGGGAAGGGAAGGGAAGGGAAGGGAAGGGAAGGGAAGGGAAGGGAAGGGAAGGGAAGGGAAGGGAAGGGAAGGGAAGGGAAGGGAAGGGAAGGAAAGGAAAGGGAAGGAAAGGAAAGGGAAGGAAAGGGAAGGGAAGGAAAGGAAAGGAAAGGGAAGGGAAGGGAAGGGAAGGGAAGGGAAGGGAAGGGAAGGGAAGGGAAGGGAAGGGAAGGGAAGGGAAGGGAAGGGAAGGGAAGGGAAGGGAAGGGAAGGGAAGGGAAGGGAAGGGAAGGGAAGGGAAGGGAAGGAAAGGAAAGGAAAGGAAAGGAAAGGAAAGGAAAGGAAAGGAAAGGAAAGGAAAGGAAAGGAAAGGAAAGGAAAGGAAAGGAAAGGAAAGGAAAGGAAAGGAAAGGAAAGGAAAGGAAAGGAAAGGAAAGGAAAGGAAAGGAAAGGAAAGGAAAGGAAAGGAAAGGAAAGGAAAGGGGTCTGTGGCAAGGAGTTTCCAAGTAAGCTGTGTGATGTGCAGAAAAGTGGACAAAAATGGGTTAACCATGCTAAAGAGGCTGTGTCAAGGGAGCAGATACATTTTCCTGAAATGGAGTCCAGTTTTAACTCCTTCTCCAGAACCTTCCACCTGAACGTGCCACCAAACCATCTGTCTCCTGACTTGCAGTGTTTCACAGATACTGTGTTTTTAAAAATATATGTGTCACAGTCCTTTCTGATTCATTGACATAATTTCCATTGCGGAGAGGTTGCCATTGTCTTCTTTCTGTCATTTAACATCCAATAATCATATTTTGTTTATTTCAGCAAGAAGTGCTAACAATTACAACACAATGTGCTCATGCAAAAAGGAAGAGATAATATTCATGGAACAAAATTAGAAAATATTCATGTGCCCATATGGAACACAGAAATTACTATCCCATTAGCTGTTAGCTTTCCATTAGTAAAAACTGGAGTCAATTTACTACTGACATGTCCACGCAAGCAACCTAACTTCTATAATACCTTATCCACAATTTTCTAGTCAGGAATCATTTCAAGAAATGAGTATTATGAAACCTGTGTCAAGATTTCACTTGTTGCAGTCTCACATCTTCAGTGTTGATGTACATCGGTAATCATAATTGACATCAGCATTTACAGGAAAACCGGTCTCATAGTTTGCCTCATTCCCATTACTTGCAGTATTTCTGCATGCATCTTCTGCATTTGTTTTAGATCAGTATTAGGTCTGGAATGGTCTCTACATCAGTTCTTCATTAAAAGTGATTTATCAATACAGACACTTAAACTTAGCACCCAGATATATTTCTAGCATTCAAGTAAAAATAATTTTCACCAAATTCTGGTACTTTCTTCAGTATTTTTCTGGAAGTACCAGAAAAACATTCAGAAAAGTTTTTTCCTTTTATATGTCACATTTAACAGTTTTGTTTTGTTTTGTTTTGTTTTGTTCTGTTCTGTTCTGTTCTGTTTTGTTTTGTTCTGTTTTTTGATACAGATATTAAGTTGTATATATACAGAATCTAATTCCAAAAATATAAATTTGTTGATCTCTGTTTCTCACATACCAGAACAGCTAACTATTTTGCTTATGTAAGGAATCCAAGCATCAATTCTAATTCTCTTAGTGGAATGCAATAGGATTAACTTTCCTTTTTCCTTTTTTTTCTCCCCTGTTTTCCCTAGACTCATTTTTTCTTCTTGACACTCTGAAAAGTTCATTAGATTTTGAAGTAATATAAATATTGTTGTAGCATGTGGAAGACATTACTTCCTTTTGCAAGAGGATGCTATCTTTTGTTTTGTGACTCTGTAGGATTTTTCTGAACCATGAAACAAGTGATATTTCCCAGGAGTTTCCCCAAATATCATGTAATTCTAGGTGGCAGTCAGAAGGATTCCCATAGACGTGGTCCCCATTGTTCTGAAAATATCTGATATTTATATCAGAGCACAATTTTAATGGTTTTTTTTTTTTCTTATAAACACTCGACCAGCAGATGTATCCAAGCTAGACATAAGCATTAAATTATCTTTTTTAACCTCTCATATCCTATTGCAGTAGATTCAATTATCACAGGAATGAGAAAACTATACAAAAGTTTTACAATGACATATTTAGTATTTGTTTCAAAATTAAGCAGAATTTCTAGCAGTTTTTATGTACTGATACCTGAAATGCCAGTTTCCACTGAGCTTAGAAATGAATATACATCCACAACACCTTATATACTATGTGGTCTAAGGATTTATTTTGAGCAAATAGTAATTACTAAATGTGATTTCTTTTTTTGCTTCCTCTCAGCCTTCGACACAGTGTCATATTCATATTGATGAAAGTTTTTGTACAGCTACTGGTTGGAAAAGGACAACTGATTTTCAGCAATGTCAGTTATCCATGACTTATTTTCCACCTTGTTATATACTTATCAGTATGGTATGCTTAAGAACGATAGTATTTGGATTTACAGAATTTACAGGAGCCATACCATAACCAGTTTTTATGGCATGAAGACTTTAAAATCTACAACAGTCTATGTGACAGAGGAAACATGATCGAAAGCATTTCTGCTTACATTAAAACAGAGACAAACTTTGACATTAAGTAAGGAGCTGCTCATCTGAGTAAGGTATTCGACTTTGTATCTAGGCCAGATGGTAGACCAATAACACACATTTCACTGAAAGGCCTAAGAAGTACTGAAATACTGAGTGGTTGAAGAAGAACATAGAAACCTTTATGCAGCAAGATTTACATCCTTTCTTTCTTATGACTTTTCTAAATTCATTGAAGTTATGGTACATGTATGAAAATCTTTGACAGATTTGGTTTTCAGGAGACATCATAATTTGCATCTGATCTTGAACCCCAAACAAATTAAACCATGAAATATGATTGGATGGATAGTGATATTATTTCAAAAAAAATCCTGATTTTTATACTGAGCACACTGTTTCCTTCCTGTATTCCAAACCTGTAATATATCTTCCAAGGCATTGTGGTTTAACCCCAGCCAGCAACCGAGCACCACACAGCCACTCACTCATCTACCCCCACGGAGATGGGGGTGAAAATTAGAAGAGTAAAAGTGAGAAAACACATGGGTTGAGATAAAGACAGTTTAATAAGGAAAGCAAAAGCTACACATGCAAGCAGAACAAAACAAGGAATTAATTCACCCCTTCCTATCGGCAGGCAGTTGTTCAGCCATCTCCAGGACAGCTGGGCTCCATCATGTTTAACAGTTATTTGGGTAGACAAATGCCATGACTTCACATATTCCCTCCTCCTTCTTCTTCCCCCAGCTTTATATGTTGAACATCATGTTGTATGGTATGGAATATCCCTTTGCTGAGTTAGGGTCAGCTGTCCTGTCTGTGTCCCCTCCCAGCTTCTTTTGCACATCCAACCCACTTACTGGTGGGGTGGTCTGAGGAACAGAAAAGGCCTTGACTCTGTGTAAGCACTGTTCAGCAATAATTTAAACACCCCTGTGTTATCAACGCTGTTTTCAGTACAAGTCCAAACCATAGCCTCATACTAGCTGCTATGAAGAAAAATAATTCTATCCCAGCCAAAACCAGCACACGAGGTCTATTAAGAGAATCACTTGGAATCTTTGGGCAGATATCTCTTTTTTTTTTCTACAGTTATTAAAATTAAAAAGGTTGCTTTCTGAAGTTACTTTCAACCAGTTTCAGGTGTGCTATAGAGGAAGCATTTCTAACAAGGAATTCTCTGACTTCTAATGCAATGAGTTTTAAGACATTATTATAGCCCAGCAGGTTATCCAGCTCCTAAGTGCTCCCTGTAGTACTTGGAGACTGATGGACTCTTCCAGAGAATGCTTCAGTTAAGGAAGATAAATCACATGTTTGCACAAGGTTACACAGCTGCAGCACCTCAGAGCTGGCATGAATGCCAGCAGCCAAACCCCCAGGAGTGGTGGAAGAATCTGCAGAGCTGCTCGTGCCCTCAGAGCCTCAACAGCCCCTCCCTGTAACAGCCAATGAGCTTGAAAAAGCTGTCCCTGGTGTTGAAACTTTGTGATTTCACTGCTACAGGACTGAGATATAATGAGAGACATTGCAAAGATCAAATTAAAGATGCTCTACTTCCCACATCCCTTTGAGGTCATAGGTAATTTGTGCTCACACATGTATACAACAGAGTCTTGTGCATATGGTGTGCTAAGGTTTTACCTACATGCCTTTCATATCTTGTGTAATCTGATGAAGAACTGCAGGGAAATTTACCCTCAACTGATGTGATTGACAATAAGTAGGTTTTAATGTGTTCTCACTGACAGAAAAAAACCCCTACAAATAATTAATTCCTTCCATTTTTATATTTTTCCTTTAAAGCTATTGTTAATACAGGTGGTAGTCTTCATTCACCTGTTTGTTACAAACAAATGTCAGATAAACCTGTAGAATAAGGGTTTTCTGGAAGCAGTCCATGGCAACCAGTTAAAATTTAGTTTGTATGACTGATTAACCAACCTGGAATTTTCAGAAAAGATCAGGACTTCATGCTAAACAACCAGAAATGGAAATTAATTTTGAAAATAACCAGATGACCATAGCAAAATAATGATAAATAAAAGCCTTTCTACATTCTTTCATCTCTTTGAAAATAATACAAGATTTTTAACAGCTGGGCCCCCTTAGTGACCTGTTGAGGGCCATTATATCCACAGTTTTCAGAACGTACTTGCTAACGCTATGATGCATTTCTGAAAAGAAGATTGCAGCCTCTGCTATGTTCGTACTATACTAAAAACTGAATGTTCGTTTAGGTAGCTCAAGAGGCCTTGTGTGTGTTGAAACTGTGGCCTTAAGAGTGACAGTCAGTGGAAATTTACCGGAAGTTCCAGCCAGAGCATATTTCATTGTATCAGTCCTTAATAAAATTTTTCTAAGGTAGAAGCTATGGGGTCTAAGGAGTATGAAGGAGATGGAGATTATAACAAGATGATAAGCAGGACTATGAACAGGAAGGGACTGTCAATATTTCCCTTTTCCCTTTTCTCTTTTCTCTTTTCCCTTCTCCCTTCCTCTTTTTTCCTTTTCTCTTTTTTTCTTTGTCTGTCTTTTTAATAATATATACAGAAGCATTTTCAAAATGTGCAATTACTTTCCCAAATAAATGAGAAAGCATTTAGTTGTTTTTAAATTTTATATTTTTCTTGATGCATTTACTTAGAGTAATTGGATTAGCGCACTACATTTTTTAAAATGTTATTGTTCGCAGAGTTTCTGTGAGACAAGCATTTACGAAAATCAAATAAAAATTGATATTATTGAAGTATATTTACGTGCTTTGTTGCAGAAAAAATTTACAGCTACTGTATCTTTTTTATGGTCATCATATCAATATCAGTAGAACAGTATCAGTGGAACATCAGATGTCTTCTGATGAAAGTGCCAGGCAAGGCCTCCAAACCTCTCACTTATCACTTACGTCAACCATAGGGAAAGATTCAACACTGTTGCTTACTAAAAGGTTAAGGCACTTAGTGTCTTTCTTTGTGTAACATATGTGTATCCTAGCATTTTCTGTATCTTCTAAAACATTTTTTCCTCAGGTCCCCTTTCAGAATTGTACATTTCTAGTGATTTAATGTATGTAAATATATGCAGCTCTATGAATAAATCTTGGAGCATTTCAAGGAAACACGTGAGCGTTCCTACATTTGTCCACTGTAGTCGCCAAATTATACTGTTTGAAGAGCTTTTTACCTCTTCACCTGTTCTTTGCAGACCAGTCACAGGGAGGTATGGTTAAAGGCACAGCCATGTGCTGCAAACACGACTGTTCACTCACCTCCTTTTCAGGTTTTGGCTATCACACAACTCATGATAAGGCCTGATGTGTGCTGAAATCAGCACCATTAGGCCACAGTGAGGGGAGCTCATAGGCAGGACACAGTGGCCAGGAAGGGCTAATGGTCATTATGCAGCCATTATCATTGCAGTTTGCTGTCTCCTGCAGGCATAATCCTTGTATATTGCTTGTCTGGCAGTTTTGTAGAATCTGCTAATTAATAGAAATGGTATAGATCAAACTTCTGAACTGGAAAGTATAAATACATCAGCTTATCCCAAAATATTTTAAAGCAGATCCAAAGGCAGCTGGATTGCTGAGGCTTTCGTGTTTCCTGGTGTGATACACAGTGACAGAGGGGGAAGGAGGAGATATCTCACCATTAGCTAGGTAATTATTTTGCTCATAGGTGCACAAGTTAGGAGTTATGAGTTGTGAGTTATGATTTAGAGAACTTGTGAGAGTTAGAAAACACATTAAGTAATGAACTAGTAAATTCACATGTTAGACTAGTTTGTACAAAGTGTATTCAGCCTCTGTTTGCCATGTTTGTTTGTTTTATAATGAAGTCATAAGATAAAGTTTAATTTACAGAGTATATTGTCATCAAAGTGGTATATAAGGTTAATACTTCTGTGCTACTATACTTGTCTTCTCCCTCTATCTGTCTCCACTATTCAACTGTTTTCTCTGCATCATAATATTTCTCCACACGATATCATTGCCAAGTACCTCATCAATTCTCAGAATGTGGCCAGTACAATCAATGTTACAAGGTATTGAGGTATTTTAATGTTGGTACTGGTCAGGCAAAGGCACTTGTGAGGTAAGAAAATAGACAAAAAACATGAGCTTCTGGAGTGTATGCAGACGTCTCTGTATACATCTATGGGTTTTGTTAAGCTTCTGTTGGTGCTGATAGTAGCATACTGAAGAGCTACAACATTTTTTGCTCTTTCTTTTGGTGACAGGGCTTAAATGCTCTTTCTCTTTCCTGGCTGAGTTCAGGTGCACAGATGAATAAGCAGGTTCGTCCTTAGTTCTGAAGAGCTACCACATGGTGAACATCCATGCTCATGCTAATGGTTGTTTTGCATATTGTCCTTTAGTTCCTCCACAACAGCTGCTCATTTTCCTGTAGGCTTTACGGAGAAAGTCATACTTGCTATTTATCTGCCAAAACCCTCCTTCCTTCTTCCAATTCCCAGCCCACAGAAATCTTTCATAAAGGTCATGCAAGCACAAGTGATATCAATGTTTGTGTGAACACATGCTTGTATGCATATTCATGGTACTTTCACATTTGACAAATGTTCCAACAAACAGAATTTCTCACATATGAGTGCTTTAAAGCAAATAAATAGGGTCATAACTATCATGGAAATATTTTTCTTGCATTTAGGGGAAATATTTGCAGGTATGATACCATTTTGCTGGGCAACAATCAGTATAAATTAATTTATCATGTGACAAAAACTGAAGGCTATGGGCAGATTAAGTCCATGAAGTTATACCACTATATAGACCAGCTGGGCATTCTTAGGAGAAATTACTGAGCTCATACTGTATTCAAACTAACCTCAAGAGGAGCATAATTTGCCTGTACAACAACTCAGATATTTCAAGCCTGGAGCACTTCTGTTTCTTTTTCACTGAGAACCAAATCTTCAACAAAATGTCATAAATCCAACTCCTTTTTAAAAATGATCCTTCTATACTTTTCCTTGTTTTCATGACATCATAAAGAATATAGCAGAAAATTATGCTTATGGCATATGAAATATCCATTTAAAATACAGTATCTTAAAGGAAATGACCAGGAAAAATGTGGATCAACAGGAGCCAGATTTTTTTTTTTTTTAAAAAAAGGCTTACTCTTCTTCTCTATGAGTGTGTAAGAACCAGCTGAGTTTTAGGTGAGTTTCTCTGCAGGATTCCATAGTCCTGTATGAACTTCAAACAGAGACACTGTATGAATCCCTGCAATTTTTGTTAGTTTGCCGTACTTTTCCACTTCTAGGAGTCAGGGAACAGATAGCACTATTTTTGTGGGAAATAGTAGCTAAGTAGCACTGTACTTGTGCTGGCATAGTCTGACAGATGATCTTCAGAAATATTAATTACAATTTTGTTAAAAGGAAATTAACAAGCTAGAGACTGAAAGAACAAATAATGATAGTAGGGCAACAGTAAAGGTTGGGGAAAAGGAACAAGCTAAAAGCCAGGAGATAGGTTTGGTCATTCATATGTATTATCAAAGCATAGACCGGTGACTTCCCTGTTACCTCTTTTTTCCTATTGCTCTTCGTCTGTAATAGCCACTTAGAAGGAAAATTTGCTGAAGTATTGTCTGGTATATTAGGTTCTGAGTCTCAATACATAAATATTATGCAGATTTCTAAAGAAGCAGATGCAATTGAGAAACAGAGAGAAGGAATACATAGTTACATGACTGCCTTCATCTGCCTTCATATTATGGGTCCTAGAGTATCTCTGTATAGTGATTCTAAACGGTAGGGTTAAAACTAAACTCTATAAGCTTTCTTCTTCCAAGTATACAGATACAAATTAGTATGTGACTGAGAATAGATGACTTTCTTAATTACTTTTTTTTCCCCCAATGCCATTCTCACCATTTCATTTTATTTGCTGTTATCTTTCTCCTTTGTCTCTTCCCTCTACTCATCATAACCTCATCAGAATCATAAGTTTTTATAGTGTTTTCTTTTCCAGTATGACTAACTCACACTCCTTCTGAGAACATATTTAGTACTCATTTACAACTGCAAAATACAAGCCAATATGTTGGATTTCCACAATTTAAATTAAGGGCAAAAGAGTCTTTACTGTGCTCTCCTCTCAAACAAATTAGAAAACCAACTGTTTCACAAGTTATGGGGCAAATTCCCAGCTACATTATCAGAGTTTTTTTTGCAGGTCATTTTATTCCAGAAAAAGATTATCAAAGCCTAGGTGAAGTTTAAAAGAGAAGTATTTTAAGATAAGATTTGGATTTATTATATGGGTAAGAAGAGGGGCAAAAAGCTTCAGTTTCAGCACACTGGTCCAAGAATGAAAAAATGGTCTCCATAAGTCAGGAAACCCATTTTACTCTAACGTGATAATATGTCTCTGGTTGCTACTGTTATTTCAGCAAACAAATGTGATGTAAAAGTCAGTTCTGATGGTATAAGTTCATGTAGGTGCCCAATAACAGAGACAGTAGTATCCTTTCATGGTAATTCATCTGTGTTGTAAGAAGTAACAAAGTAGCTCTCTTTAAAAATGAAACAAACAAAAAAAACCCCAAGCAAACAAAAAACCCAAACCAATCCAAAAATAAACAAACAAAAACCTCCAAACAAACAACCCCCCCACAAACCAACAAACAAATAAACAAAACAAATCAAAACAACAAAAACAAAAACAACACACACAAAAAAACGAGAGAACTAATCCCAGTTTAGCTCCTGTCTCTCTTTCTCAAAACTCAGTAGAGAGTTGAGTAACCTGCTGGACTGCATGAAAAGCTTTGAAACCTATTTTTTTATGAGACAAGTCTGCCTTATTTTTGTCATTATTTCTCTTTTCCTTTTCATTGCATGCAATATTTGCATACTTCTTTCCCCAGGTGAAGTCTTCACCTTGAGTTTGTGACAGCATTGGAATCTCATAGCAATCAAGGCTGAAGTCACCAACAGGGATATCATTTCTAGTAATTAGTAAGCTGTTTGCGGTGATGTGAAGTCAGGGAAGAGATATATGAAGAAACCAATATTTTTATTCACACAGTCAGTACTGGTAATAACATTTAGAAGGAAGATAAATTCTCTAAAAGTATACAGAATTAGATTCACAAATCGGAATATGATTTTCTCTAAAATGACTGTTGCTTTTTTAGGATCCAGGTAGCAAAATAGTTAGGTGAGTGTTTAAATCCAACCCAAAAAAAGAACATTTCTGGAGTCCATGCTCTTTTGAAGCATGGGCTTAGTTTAAACATATTTATGTTAGTTTTACAGATTTCTGAGCACCTTTAATGAGGTGGCAATCTCCATACACTATCACTGACGTGAATTGATATTGGGAGTGGCTGTGTTGCTGAATGAAGAAACGATCAAAAGGAACAATTTTTTTTGCTCCTTGTCCACACAGACCTACACCTACTGAGTACATTTTAACACATTGCACAGACTAAAGTCCATGTTTTAAGGCATTCTGTGATTACAGTGGTAGGAAGCAGTCAATGTAATGTGAATTACATGAAAAGATTATTCAATAGTATCTTTTCATAAGTACCAATAGGTTGTGAATGGTGCATGCAAGACCCACAGAATTCGTACCAGCCTCTTTGTTCTAGTTTTGAGATGTTAGAAGTGGGGTATCCAGCACTTTCATTGACTGGATTTGATTGGTCCAATGCTCTATACATGTGGATGTATGCTTGTAGTTTAACCAAAAGAGTGAAAGAAAAAGAGCAGGCTGGTATATCAGAAAAATCAGAAATTCCTTTGCATAAATTGAGGTGTTAGTTAGTTAGTTTACAGTGAAGTCATCACTTCTCTGTGGCCTCAATGAATGTTACCCACAAGACAATGACAACATCCATTTTTTCAAATACATTTGTTCTTTTTTAGCATACCTACCAAGCACATAGAAGAAGCTTGAACTGAACTGCTAGATCTTTTCCGTTGGGATCATATTTGTCATTATACAACTTGCTATTGAATTGAAGAACTGCAAATTCTGAATTCTGTTCAACATGCATATGTTGTATGTCCACATTATTTATTCAGACCAGGATTCCTGGTTCATAGGTTTCTTAGATGAAACAGCTCATTGCTGAAAATTGGGTTTTTCTATTAATGTGGAATTGTTCAGTGCTGCCCTTAAATAAAAGTGTACGTATTTTTTCAGTAGAGTAATATTTGTTCCTGTGGTGAAGAATGTGATTTCACCAAGCATACAAAGGGAGTAAAATAGTTGAATGTGTAGGACATTAAAATTGTAACACTGAATAAGCAGAAATCAAGTTACTTTTACAATTACTATGGCCCACTTACTGGGGTGCTTTCAAGTAGCAATAAAATAAATATTTTCTGAAGGGAAGAAATACTGTGTTTCATGTTGTCTAGAAATCACTGTGTAGCATATTATTGTTCTAGTTGTCAATCTGTTGTGCAGCTTAAAGAACATCACAATGCATACCTAAAGCCATACTCTTTGTCAGGGAGGAAAACAAGGTAATTTTTTTTGTTCTATTATGCTATGTTTTTATTAAAATACATTTAGCTTAGGTCAAATGCTATTCAACAAATACAAGTCAGTGATTTTACTGCTTTGGCATAGAATTTATTCACCTAATTCTTGTAGTATTCAGACACCATGAACAGAATACATTATTCAACAAATACCAACAATTACTCCTTGAATAATTTAGTTCATGAATATTTTATTCTTGTGTTCAGACCAGCTCTGTGTGAGGGATCTAATAGTTCTGCACTGTCTTTTTCTGCTGGAAATTTAGGAAAAGTTGATATGGTCCAAAGAGCTGATATTGAAGTTCTTTGTAGGTTTGGGGCACAGAGAGAAGTAAAATGTATTATGATGCATTCTAAATCTTGTACAAAAAGCATTTATAAGTATTATGGATATCTAAGTATTACTATTTAATTACTGCCTGGGTTTGATTTTAGTAAGTAACAAACAAACACAAAGCACAAAGCACACTAACATCAAATGGGTGAGTTTTAAATATGGCAGGTAGCTGAAGGAGAAGCACAAATAATAATGCAGCTCATTTGGAAAAGAAAAACGGATGAGCTGAGGGAAAACAGTGAAAAAAAAAGAAACCTCAGAATGTTGGGACTTAATGGACATGATTTTGGGGACTTTTTCTAAATAAAATAGATGAAGGTGTCTATGATTTGACTGCAGATACATTTTCATCTATCAAAATATTGTGTAAGAGTAGGTCTCCTTGCCTCTCCCCAGATAGCTCCTTTCTGGAGTCAGATAATTCATAAGTACTCAGTATGGCAGCATTCTCCAGATCTGGGAAAGGTTTTGCTAGATATACATGAACAGCCTCACACATAATCTGCTGATGCATTTGCCTGTCCCAGAGCAGGCAAGAAATTGTGTTCTACACAAAAGCAGAAGCATGTGTTCTTCTTAACAGGATCCCTCTCACAGTGTGACCTCACTGGAAACACATTCCCTGCTGTGATCTGATGCATCTAGGAACATGCCTCCCAGACAACAGGACATATGTACATATGACAGTCATGTAATTGGACACAGCAGATGCCTGTTGATAGGATCTTTCCATGTCATTTGACACACTGGATTGAGTCTTGCACACTGGGCATTCTATGACAATGAAAGACCTGTACACAAGGAATCTGGAAATTAATTAAACGATAAATTAAAACAGAATTTTGTGAATCCCTGTCCTATGGCTTCATCACAAAATCAATATTTTTATCCATGTACTACCACATCAATTGGCTGAGTTCTTACAGCGCATACTAAGTACTACTGGCTTGATATCTATTAATGGATAGTTTATCAGTTATCTTGCTTGAGAGTGCAGTGACTGTTGCCTTAAACTGCTCACTAAAAGTAGACCTTCATCAAGGTGAGGCTGTCTTCTGTTTAGGTAAAATGATTATAAGTGTTTGCTTTTGAGATTGTAATATCCTCTGTATCAGTTCTTCTGCAAGTACATAATTAACCTGTCAGCCCACCCTGCAGTAATAAGTGTGACAGACAGGAAATATATTAGGAAAGAACCTGTGTGTGATGTGCTTGCAAGCCCTACTTTATCCTTCAACTATTTTTCCTTTTAATTAGCACTCAGGTAATGGCAGACCTTAATGAATTAGCATATAACTGTTACTAATATACATTATTTTTTCATTCTGAACTGCTCATTCAGATGTGTAAAAGATCTGCTCTGGGTATTTTGGAAGACCAAACAGATTAAAATAAAATGGACATGAACTTAAAAAAGTCAAGGTTTCCCAGTATTTGTAAAGCCTTTCTTGGTAAGTAAGTTGCTGCATGAACTACTAAGTAAAAAATTCTGAAGGAGAAAAACTGGCAAACACATTGTCTCAAAAATGTTAATAACAGCAAAAGAAAGTGTTTATGATGCATATGCAAAATATGCACAAAATCTAGCTTTGAAATTAGATGTTGTCACAACTACCGGAGGGCAAAACAGATATTTGGTGGAACTGATGGTCTGAAGGTATCTGAGTGATATGAGAGTTTGTACCTGCTGCTTTTGTATGTACTTCAACATTCAATGTCAAATGAATGTACTCATTAATCTGAGTACCTTTCCACTAGATAAAATTTTAGAGGGTTCATTTTCAAGTATCCCTTCTAAAAGTCAGGAAATGGCAGTAAAAGCAAAGGCGAGGGTGGTAGTGGCTATAGTTCCTAAATCTTAGAGACTAACTCTCCCTCCTTATAAGATTAGTGGAAACAATAAAAAGAGTCAACTAAACGAAAAAACTATTCAGAGGCTAGGAAAACAAACCTTATTATGTGAAGCTTAAAGAACTCAATTTATTGAGTAGAAAGGTTGAGAGGTGTCTTGATCACTGTGAATAGGTACTGACACAAGGAATAAATACTTGATACTAGAGGTCTTTCAGTCTTGGAGACAAAGATCTAACAAGATCAAACGGCTGGAAAGTGAAGCTAGACAAATTTGACCTTGAAATCACACAATAACTGCATTTTCCTAGCAGTAAGGTTAATTCAACATTGGACAACTAACCAAAGCTTCAAATCTCTAAAAGAAGACTAGATGTCTTTCTAAAAAAGGATGCTCTCATCTGATTTCTTAGAAAAAAATAGACTGAAAAAACAGAAACTCAAACTTAAGATCGTAGTTTGAGAGTGAGTGGTCTACATGTGCTACAGTATCCAATGTCTTCTACTGATAGCAAACAGAGTAGACACAAATTATGAGACACAGGGTCAACTCATGCGGGCAGAGAGCCACACTCAGATGGCTACACTGACATAGAAATAGTCCAGATAAATATAGACAGCTCTACACACTGCATTACAACCATATGGATTTCTGTACCATAAAAAGCCTTTGCAAACTTTTCCAGTGAAGATGAAGAATGTGTCTTCCATTCTGAGATCTACTGATGACATCATCAGCTTTATTTCTAGCAAGTCTTGCCACTATGACTTGCAGAGCAGTTTTTGAAGTTCAGGCCACTCTACATAAAATAATGGTCAATCTTCCAGGTTGTTGCACACACATTACAGTACACCAGATGGAGTGATCACTCTTCGTGAGGCTGTGTTAGTTCTTTCATGACAGTTTAGGCTACTTTCTATTCTCTCATCTACATCTCAAAAAGGAAATAATTGTTGAGGTTTATTCTCTAATAAAGGATAAAATTAAGAAATTACTTTAAATAGAGATGTTTTAGCTATTTCTGACAATATTTTCCTGATTAAACAAAAACAAATACATCTCAAGAGCTTTCTACAGAGTATGTGTCACAAAACATTTGACACTGTCCCATCAACATCCTTGTCTCTAAATTAGAGAGACATGAATTCGGCAGATGGACCACTCGGTGAATAAGAAATTGGCTGGACAGTCACACTCAAAGAGTTTTGATCAGAGTCTCCGTGTCCAAGTAGAGAAGAGTGATGACTTGCATTCTTCAGGGGTCAGTATTGGGATTGGTGTTACTTATCATCTTTGTTGGTGACACAGACAGGAGATTGCACCCCCAGCAAGTTTGCCAAGCTGTGTTGTACAGTTGACACAATGGAGGGAAGAGATGCCATACAGAGGGAACTTGACAGGTTTCAGAGGTGGGTCTGTGTGAACCTTATTAAGTTCAACAAGGCCAAGTGCAAGGTCATACACATGGATCAGGGCAACCCCCAGCACAAATACAGACTGTGGGGAGAATGGATTTGGTGCAACCGTGAGGAGAAACACTTGGGTGTGATGGTTGATAAGAAGCTCAACATGACCCAGCAATGTATGCTTGCAGCCCAGAAAGCCAACCATAATCTGGGCTGCATCAAGAGAAGCATGACCAGCAGGTCAAGGGAGATGATTCTCCTTCTATACCCTCATTAAACCCCACCTAGAGTACTGCATTCATCTCTGGGGTCCCCAAAATAAGAAAGATGTGGATCTGCTGGAGTGAGTCCAGAGGAGGTCCACAAAGATGATCAGAGGGCTGTAGAACACCTATGAAGACAGTCTGAGAGAGCTGGGGTTATTCAGTCTGGAGAAGGCTCCAGGGAGATGTTATAGTAGCCATCCAGTACCCAAAGGGGGCCTATAAGAAAGCTGGAGAGGAACTTTTTAAAAGGCTGTGTAGTGATAAGACAAGCCTAATGGCTTTAAACTGAAAGAGAGTATACTTAGATTAGATATGAGGAGGAAATTCTTTACCATGAGGGTGGTGAGCCACTGGAAGAGGTTGCTCAGAGAAGTTGTGGATGCCCCATGTGGGAAGAGGTTTTGAGCAACCTGCCCTAGTGGAAGGTGTCCCTGACCATGGCAGGGGGATTGGAAGTTTATCATCTTTAAGGATCTTCTAATCCAAACCATTCTATGGTTCCATGATTCTGGAATACTTATTGGGTCTGGGTAGAAGTTATGTATCTTTGAATGAGAACTTATACCATACAAATACGTGATACTTCATCCTCTGTAAAACTGTACCTAAAACCTTCATCTTAATCTGTTGAACAGAAATTGCCATCTCTTTACTCCTCTCTTTTCTAGACTGTACGTGTAACTGAGCAATGACATCAAACTGTGACGGAACTGATTAATAACTTCGCCATTCGGCACAGACTGTCAAAACAGAGTTTGTTGTCTGTCAGGAGAAACACATAATTCACATCACACAGAGACTGAAAACCCTAAGAGAGACTGGAATTCATGGCCAGGTTCCCAGATTGAGAAGAAGCTGCAGTCTTGTCTCTCATGAGTATCATAAAAATGATATTTCTAAATCACAGCTGTACTGTTATTACAGTATAAGAAAAAGAGGAGTCTGAGAAAGACGTAGAAAGTGAAAGGATGGTGGACAGGGACTTCTATGAAACTACACTCCCTTGAGCATTTGTATTGGAGCTACATTTGTTTAATGTATTTCTACAACAACAGATCTTGTTACATTCAGGGAGCTGTGAGGATTTTATTCTGTTAACTTCAACTGATATCTCGATCACAGTATCAAAGGGTTTAGCTGGAAGAAGAATGATGAACAAGACCTCATGTACATCCGTCACAATTAAAAAATGTTTGAATTGCAAGAGACATAAATTTGTAGTATTCTAATCACAGCTACAAAGCAGAGAAGGAGGAAAACAATGGATTATTTTTAGCTCTTCCTATTGTTAAAATTTGCATTTGAAATTGCTTGACAGGCAGTCAAGAGTTTGTCTTCTTAAGGCTTTCCCAGATATGACAAACTACAATAAATGGTTGGATAACTCATGTGACTTCATATGACACCTCTTATTTTACACATAATGTTTGTCTTCCAAGACAATTTTATTTTTCATTTTATCAATTTCTATTAATATTAAAGAGAGAATAGTAAAATACTTTTTTTTTCTTTTTTTTTTTTTTTTCTGGAATGTATAAATGCTATAGCTAATCATTTTCCAACAATTATCATAGAACAGCAGTGACATTTTCAGCTCTTCAAAATTATGCAAATTATTGAGTGGGTAAGTACAGTAGCTCTTTTCTCTATTAGAGTACTGCTGTTTAAAGTGGTATTGCATGTCAAGGAGGGCAAGGTGTGAGTAGTTTGATTAAAATTATGCACCCTCCACCCCCATCTTTTTGTGTTTCATGAAACTACATGGTACAGACACCTACTGTCCTTTATTAAATCACATTTGTATTTATAAATTCATGGAAATGAGATAAAAAGAAATGTACCCAAAGGAAAGTGGGCACTCCAGACCTGCATTGTTTTTTATTCCACAGCACCATCATTCAGGGCACAAACAGGGAGTCTCCACACTTCCTTTTGTAGCATGGAAAAACAATGAAGATTTGCAATATTAAATCTAAATTGGGTTTTGAACCCAGAAGTTCATTTTGCTCTTCATAAGACAAACCTTTCTCTTGTCATGAGGTTGTGGTTGTGGAACTACTCAGCTGAGGGGTGGAAGAGTTGAATGACAAAACCAGGAAGACTGGACCACAGTCCTTTCCTGTTCAGTTCAGTGTTGGAATGGTGGAAATTAATTTCCATGCATCTGAAGGTCGGTTACAGAGATGACTGATAAAAAGCACATCCACTGTTTTCCAGCTTAGCAGACTTAGTGGAATTGTTCTTCCCAAATCCCCCAAAGAGGCAATAACTTCCTTCACCCCTTTTCTTTCTGTAGTGCCCTAGTTACACAGCCTATGAACACCCACAGCAAAGCTGCTGCTCTAGATTGCCCCGACTCGTCCTAGTCGTGCTCATCCCACTTGGGTTTCTCCCATCTGTTTTCTGGAATGTTTGGTTTTTTTTGAAACCATCTACCATTTTGTACATTCCTCTTCAGCTCCAGCTCTGCTGATGCCACGGAGGAAGAGACTAATTCTTGTGGCATTGGTCCTTCAGGCGGCAACTGCGGAACTTGGTGCTCAAATCCCTGCAAGTAGCAGTGTGGCTACAGCATGCAGCGCAGCTTTCTTCAGAGGTACCAGTATGAGGAATGAAAGTGCTGCTGGCATGACATAATGCCTGAGGGAACAAGCCTCGCTCATCATCAGCACTCTTTGGTTCAAGTAGATCCTGTTCCTGGCTTTGGAGTTATCCCTACATTTGGGATGTATGGGAGTTATCCCATACATTTCTCCCATACACTTGAGGGTATCTCACTAACATTCTCTATGCAGCACACACATGCCTTTATGTTGTGTACTAAAAGATATGGCATTTCCATCTTGATCTGTTTATGGGATACAGTACTATGAGTCCATTCAAGAGACCTTTTAGTTAACTATAAAAGTGTACATACAATTAATATCATGAAACAAAGGGAAGTCAAACATGAAAGAAGTCAGTTCTTTCTTTAAAAGTAAACTACTGCTTGCTTTTCCTGTACTCTAAGCCAGTTAAGTGGAAACATTGCTCAGTTGAACAATCTACATGTGAAGTCTGTTAACACTGCCCAGTGCACATTTCTACTCTCTCAATGTCTCATTGAGATATTCAGTTCTAATAGCTAAAAGGTCTAATTTCCTTTCTAGTATTTGGACAGATGGATTTTTTAAGTTTTTCAATAGAAGAAATAAAGCCAACTATATTCTTATCTTTTATTTTCAATTTAGCTTCAGAAATTAAAATTTCTACCATATAATTGAACCAAAATTATCTATAACTTCCAAGTGCTTTTCATTCTGTATAACCATACTGTGAATAGAAATCCAAGGCTATGATCAAGTACAAGTCACCTATTATCAGTGAATAGAAAATTATACTATATTGAAGTATTTTCCTCCATTTTAGCTGCTTTTCCAAATGATTTCGTGGTCACAATGGACTTCCATACATTCTCTTTCAGAAAAATGAAACATCTCTCATTCCAAAGTAAAGCTGTAGTATTCATTGCCAGTTCACACAAGTGGAAAGCAAGTTACAACATAAAGGTTCTTCCTATACATAAAAAAACACTAGTTAATTCAAGAAAAGTGAATATAAACTGAAAATTAATTTGTGCGGTTTTATATAAACATATAGTGGACTTGAAGTGTTTTGGGGTGTTCACTCATTTTTCTTTCTTCCACATACAAAATTAAATTCTGTAATACAAGACCCAACATGAACATTTGTATATTATATTCTTAAGGCAGAATGTGCCTTATTTGGATATTCTTTTGTGTGCTCTGTTTTATACCAAGAATTTACTGAAATAGTTGATTTCTGCCTTGCAGCCACTTCCTGCCCTTCCCACCTCCAAACCCTTGACTATGGAACTTGAGTTTGATAGTGAGGTACAAAGACCACACGTAGTAGAATCTGGAATCCACAAAGGAGCATCAAGGCAAGTTTATGCAAGAGAATGAGACAGCATCAGGGCTCAGACACCAAGCAGCTCAGTCACCCGTTACTGCTATGTTGTTAAACAGCTCTTGCACTTTTCTCTGGGTGCAAGTTAACACTCTTCCAAGGAGTTCCCAGGAGTGCTCAGGGAGTCAGAACCAAAAAAGGTCAATTCCCATTAGACAGCTGAGCTACAACATTCCAGTTTTGGAGTAGTTTTTAGTAGGATGTATATGGCTAGATGATGCCAGTTGGCCTCAGGGTCAAAAAAGTGTTGCCTCCAACATTCAATTTACTGGCATAGATGTTGTCTTAGGCTCCTGTCTATTTCCAGAGACAGAAATAAAGTCTGTACAGGCTTGTCTTTTCCCTATCATAAGGACACAGCACTGCTGTTGATGACATTTGTGTTATATGTAGAATTGGCAGGATGTAAACAAATAGGAAAACAACAGAAGGTATTGTCCAGACTCCATCACTTCAACAGCTGTTTCAAAGCACAAATTGCACTGTGAATAAAGAATTTTTGAAACTAGTGATATGGAGGCTTTTCTACCCCTTGCAGACAGTCCTTTGAGACTCATGTAGATAGAAATGTTATATTTTGAACAATTAAAAAAAAAATGCTTTCTTTTCTTCCATCCAGTCTCCATCTGCAGTGCTATGCACTCCATGTTGCAGTACAGGCGTGAGGCAATTGTCCTTCCACCACACCTTGATGCTGCATCTTTCTATGTCCATTGTTTGCACTGAAAGGTTAGAGCAACCTTCTGTGTGGGCACCACAAAAGATCAAGACAAGTAATACTCTTAATACTACGTATACAGTAGAACATCTTAATACAGCTACAAAGCTCTTAAATGAATAGAATGAGAGTGACAAAGTCCTGAAAAATTGTCCATCACACAACATGAAACAGGGAAGAAATGTTCCAGAGAAAGTTAATATCTAAATCCCATACCTTGAAAGAGTGGGCATAGGAGCTGCTGGGAATATTCTCCACGCTTAAACATCTTACCCAGCTTTCCTCCACCACCTCCCCACAAAAGGCTACAATTGTTCTTTATTTTTTTTTTCTTAGTGACAAAATAATTTATTCCAGAAATATCCAGTTTAGATTCTATCTGAAAAGTTTAAGTTTCCACGTCAATAACCAGAAATTCTCTTGCACAAGTAGTTTGTCTTTTGGCAGGAGATTTTCTGGAGTTTAAAAAAGAATGTGAGTGATCCATGTTTTAAGTTTCCAGCTTCCAAGGTGGTTGTGTCCTCTTCAGGAAAGAAGATTCCATAGCACTTGGATTGCTCAGTCCATAAAAGTCCAAAACTGATGTAAAGATTTAAAATAACAAAAGTTTGGGGTGTTTTTTTTTGTTTGTTTGTTTGTCTGGTTTTGTTTTTTCTTTTGACATTTAGGGAAAAATAAGAAAAGGAAAAAGAAAGGAACGAGCTCAGTTCACTTACACTTGTGCAAGTCATTCTTAGGAAACTAGGCCCTCTGTAAGCACTGAAATTTCACCACACATTAGCCATGCTCTGAAATTTGCTTGCATATGCACACGCACAGTAATTCCAGTTTTGGAAATAAACTCACTTAGTTCTTAGAGTTGACCTGAGGCTGCATCTGCACTGGCAAGTTAAACAGGGTCAAAGTACAGAGATGAGCACTTGCATGTGGTCATCCATACTTGTTAAATCAGGAGGAAATCAGGCAGTTTTGATTCCGATGCATTGTAACACTTCAGAGAGCAGACTCTGGAGCATCACTCTGCCTCCTGTTGAAAGTAATGTTCCTTCTCTCAGCTTCTACTTGATGGTCCAATCACTCTGTCAGACATGGGAGATACTGAAGCCTAGAAGGTTCCATCTGAATATGAGGAGAAACTTCTTTGGGGGCACCAGAGCCCTGGAACAGGCTGCCCAGAGAGGCTGTGGAGTCTCCTACTCTGGAGACATTCAAGACTCGTCTGGACACACTCCCATGCGATCCGCTCTAGTTGGACTAGATGATCTCCAGAGGTCCTTTCCAACCCCAATCACTTCGTGATTCTGCGGTATGGCTGAGTTGAGGGGACTGGAGATCCTCACGCTTCTTAAGCAAAAGCTAACAATGGTGTTGATGAATGGGCACTGCTGACATCCTTTCCTTTTTTAAGTGAACCTTCCTGTTAGTGGCTATCAGTAGAAAGTAGCTCACATTTCTTGTTATTTCCGTGCACTGTGAGATAAAAATTTGTGCATAATTCAAGGAGGCTGGATCACCCTGTATCTTTCTTCACTGACTTTATTGGGAATACAGGTTCCCACTGACTCAGTGAAGATGAAGCACCATCTTATCTAGGCGCCCAGGTTACACACACCAAGGCTCTCCGCTCTCTGCAGACCATATGACAAAACTCAATTTCTTTGGAACTGTGTCCCTTTGAACTAACTCTCCTCTTAACCCTGCTGATGTTATGATTGAAACTGGGAAGCTAAACCCTTTTTGCTCCCAAATGAACAGGAAAAAAAGCTACTTCATCAGTTCACCTTGTCACTAAATGCCTTTAGTCTGTTTTCGTTTCTGTCTATCAGAAGCACATAAGCTTCACGTATCAAAAGGCAGGAAAACTAGAAACTCCCTTAAGCATTTTTCTAAAATGTTTATCTTTTAAAAGCTTCATACTAACCTAAATGTTCTTGAGTTCAATTCACTTTTGACTAGGATGATATATTACTATTTTTTAAATCAATTTCTCCCCAGACTCAGTGGGTTACTGACTGAAATCCGAAAACTTTGAGGAAAAATGTCTGAAATAATACTAAAGAAAATGTTCATCCCATTTACTTCAAGTCCTGATTCTGTTTTGTTGAATTTTCCTTCATCCTGAGTCCTTTAAGCATCGGGAGATGAAAGCGTTTGTCTTAAAAAATAGTATTACCTTGATAAATCTTTGATATGGAACATAAAGTTTACAAATTACTGGACTTTTCTCTTTCATAGGACATCCTGAATAGCTTTAATCCACAGCCGTATTCAGACATGTCATCATCAGTCAAACTTTCTTTCACAGCTTTACAAACAGTTACAGCATCTTGTGCAGACATTTGCTTCTCTAATGTGGATATGAAACAGTGCTCACCTGAAATTGTCTCCATACCTAATAAAATGGCATTAACTGCAACCAACACATAAACCTGGGGGGAGGTAGTTTTTTTCTTCCTAATATAGGAATGCAAAGTGATCTTACTCATGGTAACATTGTACAACTCAGTGGACTTCAATGGAAATCCCCTTGAATTACTTCAGATAGATTTGAATTACTTCAGATAGGTTAAACTGAAGTCTCTACATTTTATATTTACTGAATATCACTCATCCAGCAATCTTAAAGCACTTTAGGAACATTAGTTAAGCTCCAGAATCTCTCCTCCCATGGTTTCCCAAGTGTAAAATAAATTATAACTGATTTATGGATGTTTAAATCAGCATCAAGGAATATTGCCCAAATTTGTGTAGAGATCACATAGCAAATCACCAGCAGGGTCAGAAACAAAACCAAATGTCCCAGCCCTCTTGGGCTTTGGCACTAGATATTACATTCTCATTTTGCACAACGGATTTAAACTCTTATAGATTATTACTTTTATCTTATACTCTCTCTTACTACAACTGGCTGCTGAGTTCTCCGTCGGGCCATTTAACATAAGTGCCTGTTCTAGTTATTCAGTCCATTAAAACAGAAATCAGACTACATTACCCAGAACACACTTAAGCCTCCCACAGCCCTGCTCAGTCAGAGGTAACCTGCCAATGTTCTCTCTACAGAATTCCATACTAAAATCAGATGGGAGTTCCACGTTAAAATGTATGAGTACATATTTTTATACAAACCTAACAGCCAATATCCGAATTATCAGGTAATTTAGATAGAGAATCTCTTGCTTATGCATGTCTAGTTATATATTTCATTACCCAGAGCTAATTCCTGGGATGTTGTTAGCAAGATGCTTAACTTCCTTCTCTGTTTGCATAGTGTTCTGTTGTAAAAACACAGGCTTTCTTTTATTTGGTTGCAGGACATCCTTTCTATCTGAATTAATCTGGCCATGGGGAGCATAGGTTGCTTTGTCTGTGTGGTTCCTGGACACATAAAGACCTAATGTACACCAGAGCAAGGTAGGCAATTCTCTAAACTGATAGACTGGGTGGGGGAAAAAAAAATAAAAATAAAAATCCAGGATAGCTCTAATGGATCTAATGGTTGTTTTACTAGAGTCTTAAGAAGCTAGGTTACATTTTTATCATTAACACCACTGAAGGAAGTTTGGAGCTGTGAGAGAAGTAGGTGATGCCAGGAAACAATGTGTTTGAAGAACTTACATAGATGGCTCCTCAAGGCAAAGTCACAGTCCTACTTTCACTGTGGAGGAAGTGAAACCAGCAAAACTGATTCTGAAGTATTCTTCCCCAGCTCTTCCTTCCAGCACTTCTGCTTCACTTGCTGACATGGCATGAACATGAGTCAGTCCCAGATTTTTGTCCTGAGGACAGCAAAATTAAATTTTGCCTATACTGCCTTGAACTGGCCCTGAGCACATGCCTTTTCTTTGTAAATTCAGAAGCCAGTCAAGGAACATGCAAGCCTTACTAGTCCACAGACCTGCCGATATTTGAAAGCCCTGAACAATGACATACAAAATGTGTGCCTTTGCAAGATATGAGCTATATAAGAATAAACATAATCAAATTCAGACAGCATTTGCTTGCCAATTACTGGCAGATTTGCCCCATTTATGGTCAGTTCATTATTACACAGCACTACAAATTGAATTTGTTACAGAAAATGTTAGGAAGGAAGGATATTTGGCTTCAATTTATCCAGAACAAATGGACAAATGGAAAAAAATCAAATCTGAATTTGTAGTTACAAGGCAATTTGGCCAAATGTTAGGCCATACTGTCCTATCTGTGGAGAAATACATGATCCAAACAATCTCAGTACATTGAGATCATATAATTTGACGATAACATCTAGTGCTGTGGTGGCACAAGCAACCTGGTGTTAAGGACATTCCTGAATTTTGATTAAAAACCTTTTTTTTTCTCTTAGTTCAACTATTGGTTTTGTTCTAAATCACACATTTATGATGTAAAAACCAAAAGAACTGTCCAAAATGGGAGGAAAGATGACTGTGGTATAACTGGTTTGCCAATTGCCCTGGTTATTGTACAAATGTTCAGTACATTTTCCTCCTCAGGGAGATTTTACCTTGAAAGACTATGCAAACAGACAGACGCAAACACACACATACAAGTTAATCTGTCTTTTAAAATAGATAGAGAATAAAAATACCCAGTGAAAATTGTGGTATTTGCACTATAATACATGCAAGTAATTTAATTAGTGGGAAAGGATGTAGCTTTATAATTTCTCCTTTCTAGACTAAACAGTCCCAGCTCTTCCAGCCTTTTCTCATTTAAGAGATGCTCCAGGCCCTTAATTGTCTTCATGGCCCTTTATTGGACCTTTTCCAGTATCACAGAATCACAGACTGTTAGGGATTGGAAGGGACCTCAAAAGATCATCCAGTCCAATTCCCCTGCCGGAGCAGGAACACCCAGATGAGGTTACACAGGAATGTGTCCAGGTGGGATTTGAATGTCTCCAGAGTAGGAGACTCCACAACCTCCCTGGGCAGCCTGGTCCAGTGTTCTGATACCCTTACTGAGAAGAAGTTTCTTCTCAAATTTAAGTAGAACTTCTTGTGTTCCAGTTTGAACCCATTACCCCTTGTCCTACTGTTGGTTGTCACTGAGAAGAGCCTGGCTCCATCCTCATGACGCTCACCCATTATATATTTGTAAACATTAATAAAGTCACCTCTCAGTCTCCTCCAAGCTAAAGAGACCCAGTTCCCTCAGCCGTTCCTCATAAGGGAGATGCTCCACTCCCCCGATCATCTTCATTGGCCTGCACTGGACTCTCTCCAGCAGTTCCCTGTCCTTCTTGAACTGAGGGGCCCAGAACTGGACACAATATTTCAGGTGTGGTCTCACCAAGACGGAGTAGAGGTGAAAGAGAACCTCTCTGGACCTACTAACCACCCTCCTTCTAATACACCCCAGGATGCCATTGGCCTTCTTGGCCACAAGGGCACAGTGCTGGCTCATGGTCATCCTGCTGTTCAACAGGACCCCCAGGTCCCTTTCTTCTACGCTGCTCTCTAATAGGTCACTCCCTTAATCATCTTCATTGCCCTCTGATGGACTCTCTCCAGCAGTTCCCTGTCCTTCTTGAACTGAGGAACCCAGAACAGTAGTTCCATATCTCTCCATAATCATTAAAGCTGGAGAAATTAACATGGAAAATATATTGTTGGTACTTGCAAAGAGGACATGTCCATTGAAAAACTGACATTGGTCTTCAGATCTCTTATATGGGATTCATCTCATGAGCTTCATGGATAGGATCCTACTTGAACTAATGACACCTAAATTCAGGTTCACATGAAATAGTGTAAATGTGTGCTGATAGGTGGAATTCAACAGTTTTGACAGTTGTCTACAGAGATGCTCTAGGACCTAGCTTCAGCTGTTACCACCTTAAGAAGGGGATGTTTCATCTAATTCCCTTCTCATATCTGCTAGTCTGGTGTGGATACATTGGATTCTCTGAGGTTTTTTCATATGTATCTGTCTGAAACAAGCCTGTGTTCTCTATTAACTGTAATGGGGTCATAGTGTGCCAGTAGACTGCTAAAATAGGTGGTTTAACCTCAGGCTGAATCCCTCCACCACTGAAATCAACAGTGAAGATGTCTGCATTGAAACTAGTTACCCAAGCTATCCTGCAGTTTTTCTTATAGTCATTGGAGAAAGTGAGGCCATTCTAGGATGTAACTTGTCTGATATTTCTCGTTAATCTCTTTTAAAAGGAGATTTTAATGTTCTGTCAGAGAGATTTTGTACTTGAGTTCAATATCTGCAGTACTTCAGTGTGCATGCGTGCATCTGCTTTGCAAAACCATAGCTGACTGGCTGTTCTTTTCAGGATTTGCTCATCTGCACCTCTCACTAGGGCTTGTAGAAGCACAGCACATACTTCTTGGTTCTATAGTAAGATAAACTTCTACATGTGTCTTACTCAATGAACTGTAGAAAGCTGTTGCCACCCTCTGGGCACTCACAGGAAAATGCCTGAAGGAAGATCACCTCCCAATTCTTCAGGTAGGGCATGACAAAGCTGTTTATAGGAAGATCATCCAAAGTAATGGAGACAACAATAGACTGGAAGACAGCAGCAATATAACCCTGTTCCAATCAGTGCTGTCCCTGAATTGAAGAGCTGTAATGAGAAAAAGGGATTATTAAATATCATGTTTTACAAGGCAGCTTGTTTTTTCCCTGTGGATGCATGGTATCGACACATGGCACTGCACAGAAGAACAGATAGTTAGCTAGGTGCTAAGTATAACATCTCATTACAATTCCCTTTGCCTACATCTTCACTGAAGGGTGGGTGAGAACCGTGTTTCTAGATAGAGTGAGAACACTGTCATTGTTAAACTCTTTGTGCATATTGCTATGATTTACAGCAATGGACGAGTAAAAGGATCAACAAAACTTCCATGGACAAATTATAGTCCATAATAAAATTGTATAGAATATATTAATTAGAATTCTGGCACTGGTTTCGAAATATTTGATTCTTAAATTCTCTGAAGTTGACTCTGAAAATTCCTCTCTCTCCTTGCCATCCCTTTCTGTGCTCAAACATTCTCAGTCATCACAAGCTGTATTTTCTCACCATATCTCTTATAAAAGACAATAACTCTGAAAAGATAAGGTAAGAGAACAGGAATACCCATCAAACCTCCATTGTATTCCCCTTATTTTTGAACCTTTCTGACTCTGTTCAGCTTTCATTCCCTTTATTACTTTCATGTATTTTTTCATTATTTTATTTTTTTGTTGTTGTCTTGTGCTCTTCATTGTGGGATGCCATTTTAGCAGAGTTGTCCATCTGTGGGAGCAGGAATCCCTGTCATAGACCTTCCAAGAACTTCACCCAGCCTGATATTATGAAGTTCCGTTGAAGAGATACAAATTCTTATTCTTTAGAAAGATTAGTTTTAATCTTCTTGTTCACTTGCTTCTCATAGTAATACCTAAGCTTTTCATGACTTGACATGATGGGACAGGAAAAAGGATACCTACAAGTCAAATTTCCAGAAGAGAGCACCTTACAGCTTCATTTTCATTTGTGGCCACTGGTCCTCATCACACTTGAGTTCCAGAGTCCTGTCCATTGCCTGGTTCATCAGCCAAGGAAAAGAAGAAAGATGCAAGTACTGTCTGTTTTCCCAGATAAGTATGAAATAGACTTCAGTGAAGGATACATCTGACAGGAAACTACAGCTTTAGGGTTAGGTGAAGACAGAATCATACTGGACATCAGAATGTAGTGTCAGGATTGGTCATTTGTTAATAACTTAAGGGAAGTGTGTTAGAGCTGTGGATACATTGAGACACAAAAGGTGGTGAAGATGTAAGTAAAGGTTTCCTTTACTTGATTTCCAGTGATAACACTGATGGGAAATGCATTTCTGTATCCTTCATCAGTTTTTCACAAGTTCTAGTGTGATACACTGCCTGTGAGTGTTACGTAACTCACTCTAGGCTCCATCTCCATCAGCTGAGAATGTGTTATTACATTTTATCTTCTCTTCCCCAAAATTTACCACACAAAGGATCATATTTACAACTTATGGTAGTTCTTTATCCACATTAATATCACATAAAATTTCAAGAGCTGGATATGCTCAGAGGTATTCATAAAGTGATTGTGACTTTGGCACCCTTGGGGAGATACAGAAAACGCAATATACGGAAAAGGTATAAACAAATTTAACGTATTCACGTTCAAAATTGAAGTAGTGAAAATTTCTATTCATCTACTTTCTGGCCTCTAAAAGTACCTGAAAGTTCCCTGAGCAAGCTCTTCTGCACATGGCTTGATGTCTTGGCAGAACCGAGAAACTCAAGAGCTATCTGATATGCAAGTCTGGTCAAGTAGATCCTCTTCTACTTAAGTACACTAATATTTTCAAATCTAGGTTTGGATTCATCTAACATAACCTGAATATCTAGAAATTACCACCTTCTTATTCACCTTAAGTCTTTTTACTTTTGGTGGAGTTAAGCACCCCTGCAGGCTGGTTCATCTCACCCAAAGATAGCCTTTATTAATAATCTTGTGACAATACCTGTCCTTCATTAACCAGAAAGAGAAACTAGAGTGGCAGATTTGCGAAATAATTCAATGCAACCTTATGTTTGGCACAATAACACTAGCGCAAGACATACTAATCGATCTGCTCAAGCTTCTATTCTGTACCCTTTACTCCCTTCACATGGACTGAAAGTACTGATATCTTTTCAAAGTTATGCTTTTAAGTCCTTGCTTTAAAACCATGTTGCTGATAAACCTAATGTCTTACTATACTGACTTCGATTACTGACTTGTAAATGTTTTAATGAGATAACCCTTACTATAATAATTCACACACTAGCCTATTGATCAGAACTTTTGGCAAGGAGTCGGGAAGTCCTGAGAACCATATTCTTCTCTAGTGGCTTCACTTCTGATATCTTTACCTCCCAATGATCAAAACCCAAAGGACAAAGTTTCTTGCTGGTCTAGAGGGGGGACATTCTCTCATCTCCTCTTGAAGCTCTTTCACTATAAAGAAAATATTTTTTTTAATGGTCTAATCATTCTTTCATTACAAGGAAGGGCAAGTTTTCTAGGTCCTGACCAATTTTACATGGCTTCTTTTCCAGTAGGATGGTATTTGATCTTCCTGTTTGGGTCACTTACTTTCCTCAAGGAAAGTAAAGGTGCCCAGTTCATGTTTTGTTCTCAGACCCAGATACCCTGAAGTTTAAAATATCAAGAGGAAGATTTACAGTACTGTGATTGATCTCTTTAGACTTACCCCTGTTTAAAATAGAGTCCATTTGCAATATGTTAATACGGAGGTAAATTTTCAAACATCTCACAAATATTAAGGTACATCAACTGGATGATGAAGAAGGTCTAGATCAGACCTAGTGTAACTCCTTAGTCTGCAAAGAAAAGTACTGATTTGAATGAACAGTAATTATAATTGAGGAAAGATAAGCCATGGATTCAACAGAGGGGAAAAAGGCTAATGCTTTTAAAATGTAGCTTGATTAATGAGGCTGTCATATAACTTATTTATAGGTATGCTGTAGAAAATATCATAATCTCTGGAAATATTTACAGCAAATTAAAGCCATCAGAGTTTAGAAATCATAAAACTGATTTGACTCAAAACGATATTGCATACAGGTCAACCAAAGGATTATATCTGAGGCAGAGAAGTTGTAAAGAGCAAGTATTCGCAAACTTTTCCAGGGTGTTGGTCACATTTCAAACCCTTGACTCCTGTATTCCCCTCCTACTCATCAACCCGTAAAACATTTCATAACTAGATATCAGCCTTGTGTAACAGTAACAACTGCCTT
Organism: Patagioenas fasciata; assembly: GCF_037038585.1. Lineage (NCBI taxonomy): Eukaryota > Metazoa > Chordata > Aves > Columbiformes > Columbidae > Patagioenas > Patagioenas fasciata. The sequence continues at coordinate 116,259,110 of NC_092522.1, read as the reverse complement.
CTTTGAATAGTGGCATTCAGAAACTATTTAATATAATATTAATCTTAGCTGTAAGATAGCAGCTGGAAGTGCAGAGGAACCTGTACTTTACTAGGCAGCTCTCTATGGGCCTCCAGCAAACGCTCCATGAATCACTAATGGTGCATGATCTACAGTTGGGAGCTATTGATTTGAAGAAAGCCCAAGTAAGTAAACAGATAGACCTTGTAATATATGGTGAAGGTCACCAAACATAAGAAACAAAATTTCTCCTACGGCAGTGTACATGGAGCATTTGGTATCCTGAAAGTTTTGTTTGTGTTTTTGTTTGTTTTGTTTTGTTTTAAAAAGGAAAATTGAATAATTTGGTTACTGTATTTAAAGAAAAGGAAGAACACTGACAGAAACAGAGACTCGGGCATATAGAAGCAAGACACGTATCATCTGGGAGTAACAAAGAAAGGAATCTAGGTTCTTATTTGAAGAACAAGGCTGTTTTATGTAAACAGTCTTTAAATCCTGACTTCTGGGGATCTAAAAGGCCATCCAAACGTAGACAAATTATGTAGGGGACAATTAAGCCTTCTGTAATTGTAATTGTAAATGTGTATCAGAGAGGACAGTAGCTAACAAATGTGAAAGCATACTTCTAATATTTTAGGGAACAGAGAAGTAAAAAGAGTAGTCTGGTGGGACAGTGCATGAAGCTGAGTTTCATGAAAAAAAAAAAAAGGGGGAAAACCACCAATTATTGCAATGACTCAGAATTTAATACAAAGCCAAAAGAAGAAAACACTTAGAAATGATTGATTTCCAGCCTGTCATAAAATCTTTGGATATCAATATAATTTTTGATGACACCAATATTTACCTCTTGTTCCTCTCATATCTCTATAGATGTTAAGTTGCATGCAGCTTGGCTGGCACAAGAACATAATAGTATATAGGATTTTGAGTACATTGAGCACTGGATAATTTTGATAACTTCTAAAATCCTTCAGCCTAGAAGTGCTTTGTTTTCAGACTCCACTATAATTAGTTACAAAGGTTATTTGAGTGAGATGCGAGACAAGGCTGGAAGGTTATTGTTAAATGAAATCAATTTCACTTACTTTTTCTCTTGCTCTAATATTTACTTTTAAATCTATAGTGAATAAATAGATTATTTCAGACAGCCACTTACCAAGTATCACTTGTTCAGTAGTTTCAACAGTGCATTCAGAAACAATGAAGTTATTCAACTGATGCCATTCTTTGGCTGAATAGTATTCCACATCTGTCAGGCTATGTCTCCACCTACATTACACATTCCAAGCATGGCCAGCTTCTTCAGTTTGAAGGAAGACACTGTTGACCTATATAAACTTCTCACACTGAAAATGAAGTTTGAGCAGACACAGCAAGTCCCACCAGCTCTGTTCAGTCTCCCAGATCTGAACAGCCTCATGCATTACTGATACTCCATAGTTTGCAAGATCAAAAGAAAAAGGATGTATCTCCAAAAAACCTGGTCTGCTTTCATAGTGCAAGAATTCTAAACCAAAGGTCTCAAGAAACCACAGCACATCCCATGCTCTTAAGTGGGGTGGATGGAAGAATAATTCCAGCAAAAGCTGGAATGTAATGGAGTAACGGAGTCTTGGTCTAGGAACCATGAAGTGGTTACATATTTGTGTTCATTTGCTCAAGTGGAACTGGGCAGATACAAAAAACCCAAATCTGAAACGGATTTCTGTGCACATGCATGCACATATGCAAGCAATGAGGAAAAACATGATAAAATTTAAAGCCAAAAAAGTATACCTTTAAAAATTGCTGAAATCCTGACTAGAAAAGATAGCTGCTGAAAGCATATCAGTGATTAGCCTCTTGACCTTTCTTCAACTTGAAGTCATCAGCTATTGTTCACCACTGATAATAATAATAACCTTTATTTTATGAGGTGACTGACAGACAATCCTTAGAGACCAATATCTTTCACAAGAGCAACATGCTTAAAAAAGAAATCATATTTAATAGGTTCAATAGAGTGAAATTAATTCAGGGTTTTTACATCAAATATTAGAAACATTAAACACTGTCTATGAAAAAAAAAAAAGAGCTTTCAAAATGACTTTTAAAGGAAGAAACAGTAGCTGAAGGTTGGGCAGTAGAGCAACAGAATAGTAAAATTTTTTTTTCACTGAGAAGGTAGAAAGTTTCTGAAAGTTTTATTTTCCTTTGCTGCATTTTGAAAAGGGAAAAAAAGGGAAATGAGAGTCTGTACGATCTGTCACAGGGAACATCCTATCTTTAACAATGGTCAGTCCTGAATCCTTAGATATGGACGCTATTATACTTCATTTAAGAGGAGGGGATTTCTTCCTAATCACAGCCAGCAATCATCTCATGACCTGAAGCAGCAGTGGCTGCCCCCTTCAGATTTCTTTCTTCCTAGTGTAATTGCAGATGTTACTCTAGAGCAGACTTGAATGGAAGTCCCTTTGAGGGAAACCCCAGGAGATGGATCTGATAATAGGGTAGGTGGTTCTCATTCCTCAGAGCCATTATTGAACCAATCAGACAATATAGTGTTAGGGGTCACAACACAACTAGCAGTTCACTGTTCTGAATGAAATGTGAATTCAAACCCCTGAATAACTGTGGTCATTAGACAGATTTTTTTTTTTTTTCCAAGACTGAAGGACTTTGCTCCAGCACGACCTAACCTGAGATATTGCACTTTGCCTTCTTCTTAGTTCATTCTGTCCCATAGCCTTTATTAACAGTATATAGGAGGTCTATATGTGCTTAAATACCATTTTCCTTCCCCAGTGGAAGGAGATGCAATCCACCAGTGGATTTCTCAGTTTCACAACAAAAAATAAATCAACCCTTGAAAATATTACAATCACCATTTTCCTGGAGGGCCACAGAGTATTTGTTCTGAAACTCAGTGCACCTCCCATGTTCAGTGCATTTACCCCTATAACTGCCTAGTAAGCTGTGGAATGGAAGAATTATCATGAATACTGGAAAGATTAGGGTTTGCTTAGAAAACTATCTAAAGGAATGTCTCAACCTAGCAATAATTCTATCCCAGGCTAAAGGCTTTGTAACGTGCAAAACCAGTAAGCAGGTAAAATGAATTTATTAGCTCTAAGAGATTTCTAGGTATTAATCAATTATAGTGAAACATTACTTGGTCAAATCTTGGATCTTAAATGGCTTGAAAAAACTCATAACCAAAGTCCACTGAAATAAAAAAAAAAAAATTTGAAAATCTCAACCTAAATTTTTAATTTGGATTTGAGGTCAAAGAGAAAATATCTACCAGATAAAAAGCTCAATATGAGGCAGCTTTGTCTGAACTGTATCTTGACATATATGAAAGCTGTAAAGATGTCAGCATTGTAATCTTCAACCCACACAGCCAGAGTAGAATTCAAAAGTCAAATAATTGTGTCGTGTAGTTTACACCAGAGTACGACACATCAGATAGCCACTGGATAGACCATCATGACTCAGGGAACTGTTAATGGCTTTCTGTAAACCAGTTCTTGGTGCCTGGCTTTCCATATGTACAAAGGAGATTTTTACTTCAAAGTTATTTTGAGAACTACTGATGAAAACGCTGGACAATTTTGTTGTTGTTGTTGATGTGTTTTTTACTACTATTTAAACAGAACCATTTTTTATTCATATGGAATTTAGTTCAAAGAGTTCATATCTGTTTCTGTTTAGAGCTGATACAAAATATGTGAGACCTCCACCTTATAGCATTTTTTAATGTAGAGAAAATCCATTTAAAACCATTTTTAACCTGGCTAAAATATACTACTTATATTTTTTCTGCCTCCTAAGTTTTGAATACATGTGGGAACTTGAGAGATCAGATCTAAATTGAGGGGATCAGCAAAGTGTACTAGAGTCAATGAAGTTCTGCTGGTTTACATTAGCTAAAAGTATGGCCTAAAGTGATAAGGATTGGCAGGAGAAAAACTACAACCCATATCCCTTGAAACACATATTTTAAAAACTGCTATAAAATATCATTCTTTCTGCTAAATATGTAATATATGAAGGATATGTCAAATTTTCATGTTTTTATAAAGATTATGCAGTTTTAAATGTCTTTGCCAGTCAGACTTAATCTACCCAGCCAAAAGACAAGTTGTTACAATTGTTTACTGTACAACACATTTGTGTGTGTGTCTGTGTATTTGCATGTATGCGAACAAGAGAGAAAAATGCATTTACAACCATCGAAAGCCACTAATTAGGTAAATTAAAGTACACTTTTTTCTTCAAAACCTCAGATATTTTCTTTTGCCTTTTATTGCTTATTGGAAACAGTCCTTTCTATAACCCTACCCACAATGGATTTTGCAAATTTTGTGGCTTATGTTGACTGTTTTGCAATTTATACTAGTGTGTAAAATATTCCCAGCACATTCACTTAATCAAAACAAGCCCAATTAAGCTCAGTACTCCAGATTCCACCTCATTAGCTTTCTGTTCCTAAAATATAACAGATGTGATTGCTGCGGGCCACGAGTTAAAGACGAATTTTTCAGCTAAGCACTTACAATGCAACCTAAAGTTATATGAAGATTTAATTATTACTTTCATTTTCATGGCTTCCTGTAAAAGCTCATTTTTTCACTTAATAGAAATAGTATTCCACTACTGCACTTCACCCACAGTTACAGAGAAAAGTATCTAAATGAGGAAGAAGGGTGAGGTCAGAGGTCCTATTTCTACTCTTGGCCTCATGTATTGGATGGGTGACTTCACAAACTTGAAGGGCTTTTATGCTTCAGAACTATTGGAATTCAGAAAGGAGTCAGGATCTCAGATTACAGAATATCACTTCTGCCTAAAAACTCTCTGCAACTGTGCGAATGATTTTGCAGTGTGTTTACTTGGCATGCTTCAAAAAGATCTGATGGCTTAGTGTACCAGCAATAGCTGGCTAGTACTTCCCTCAAGTAATTCTTGGTACTTCTTAGCTGGATTTCAGCTGTTTAGAACTACTAGCTTTCATAGAATATCCAATATACAGAAAAAATATTATCCTTTTTCAGTAGTCAAAAGGCCAAAGCGGATTACTGTAGGACTGACAGCAGGGATACGAAGGCAAGGCCTGACAATTGTCAGTGGCTGTATTTCCTTTTCAATACCCTAGTGTCAAACTGCTCAATCTCTCCCACACTTTGTTCTTGTTGTGGGAGCTCAAGCATCTGGTGGATCAAGAATATTCTCCTTCAAAACCAAAACAACTCCAAGAATGATTCAGATGCAATGGTCTGATTTGTCTACAGGACAATTGATCATGGAGATTTCCAAATGAGCTTGCAGCTTCCAATAAATGAAACTTCTTTACAGATTCTGTACTGATGTATTACTCACACCATACTCTCTTCTAATTTCCTGGAAGAGTGAAGAGTCAACTCCAGGTAGATGAGACCCACTCTCTCAACTTGATCAGTCAGTAGGGTTTTTGGCTACATTGAGTGAGCAAAGAAAACAACACTCACAGGATCTGTGCAGTGCAAGATCTGTCCCAACGCCTCAGCAAACTGTGCATAAACTGTGCACATAATACACATTTAATCTTGCAAAAATGGGCATAAAATACTCCCATTAATATCAGGAAAAACACCAGAGGGCCTAAAATGGCTTTTAAGTACCTTCTTTGCATAAATTATTACATAAGATGCAAGGTAGGACTAACTATTAAAATCACACAAATGGTCCAATTCACCACTCCTGTCACATTTTCGTGTTGCATAACTTTTAAAAGTCTGTGGTTGCTCTCTCAGCAGCCTGTGTACCTGAGGTAGTTAACTGAAGTCAATGGAGCTACACAGTGGCACAAAACTAGCGTACTTTATAAGAGGTTAATGCTCAGAAGAGAAGCCAGTTTTTTTCTTGAAGGATTTTCCTATGGTTGAGATCTTCTCTTGTTTGTACTTTCCCACTGCATTATTCTTTCTTTTCTCCTCCCCAAAAGATTCATCAAAAAAATAATCATGGTTCCTTTGTGGTTTACACTGAAAAGAAGACACAGATTTTCTGTGTGTTAAAATGTGCAAGGAGATAAATAATGAAAAATTTCAAGTGGTTAGTCCCTAAGGTCTTTATTTATGGATCCCTGGCACAGATACACTTCGGATAATAGCCCAATTTAATATTTATGATGTGCTAGGTTTCTCTAAATATATAAATTTGGCAATCATCATGGGAGTTATCCCTTATTTATCTACTTTTGACTTTTAATTAGTTGGATTGCTATTTAATCATTAACAATCTCCCTTTCCAAAAAACACACTACCTGCTACTTCTTTGATGAATGTGTCCCCATTGTGTCACTACTCCTGTTACAAGATCTGTCTCGGTTACTCCAATGACAAGCTTTCATATAAAAACACTAGATCTACAGAAACAGTCTCTTGAAGTGACATCTCACACTGACTGGGCAGCCTGCAACTGCTATACTGTTAGGTACCCATCAGCCTTCAGCAGAACAGGCATTAATGGACGCACCAAGGTGACCAGTGACCCTTTGAATGCTAGGACCTTTTTTTTTTAAAAAAAAGAAAATATTACATGTGTGTGAGTGGATAGGGGAAAAAGAAGCCTCGCACAGCTTGTTTAATTAAACATAATAATATTCAATGTAAAGATTATCCCTTTTTCTTTGACAATATAAAATAGTGTCACAGAAATTATACCTTTGTTAAAAACTTCTCCCTAACATTAATCAAGTCACTTCCATAGAGAGATGAAACTACAAGCTCTAACATGCTAACATTCAGCAATGTGTTACTAATAGCATCATTAACACTTACCATTTATAGCTGCATGGAGTGTCTTATACTAAGCTAGTGCCAAGTCCCAGTTTGTCAAGTTGGGACATGGGAATGGCAAAATAATTTCATTCACTCCACCAGCTAATTAAGATGGAGCTTAAATCATGGAAGCAGAGAACCTTAGCAGGTCTGCTGTGCTATTCCTCCAGGGTGACTTTGTAAGGAATAGTAAAAATACTTAATACAGTCACTGTGGCATGTTAAATGATTGTCAGGGAAGTGCAGGTGGTACAGGTTGAATAGGTAAAGGGTGAACACTGTCATCATTGTGCGATTTCAGTCCTCCCTCTCCACTCATCCCTTGACTTGTATCTGTCCATGTTACTGTAAAAGGTTGTTTTGTTTTGTTTTGTTTTGTTTTGTTTTGTTTTGTTTTGTTTTAATACAAAGGCTCTTGACATTTACTTTAAAACCAGAATATCTTCCTATGATATGCTATTACCTGGTACGTATTGCACAACTTTGCCCTAAGAATGTGCGAGGGGAACTAGCATCCATTCATCTCTTTAGGTTTCCTAGCAATTTCCATTATGAGAGAATCTTCTGGTCTTCTCATTTGAGGAACTCTCTCACCACCCACCTTTACAGCAGTTGTTAACAAATGAATGAACGCTGTGTTCAGCTTCTCATGCGCTTGACTAAGTGGGTTATTTTTTAACCTTACACTGATATAATTATTCTAGCCCCAAATCTGCCTTGTAGAATCAAATTATAATACACTTTAGCCAACTGTGTGTTTCTCTAATACCTGCAGCAAGCTTACCGGAACAACAGCACTGCCTAACTGTGTCCCAGTTCTGCATGCAATACCCCAGAGTGCTGATCTGAGGGGCCATCTGTGAAATATCATGCAATCAATTATGAAGAGAGAGAAGCAGGTCTGCATAGTGATAGTGGAGTTCCCCCTGTACCAAATACATCTTAATCAATCCCCTTGGTAAGCCCCTACATGGTTGCTGCTTAGAACTCTGCCTTTAGGTTAAGAAAGTATTTGAGGTATGCTGTTTTCTTATAATTCCCCCATAATGGTGGCTCAATTGAAAGCATGTTGTATTAATTTGGTTTTACAGAACTGAAGTATATATGCTAAGTTAATCACCAAAGAAAATCTAACCTCAATTAATGCACAGTATATATATATATACACACACACATATATATATATACACACACATATATATATATACACACACATATATATTTAATTTCCCTTTTATTCTGGATATTTCATTCTGTTCTGTTCTAAATGTTTTGCCTATGTTTCTTCATGTAGAATTCTGGAGAATGCTAGTACATCTTCATGTAGCTGCCTGACTTTTGCTGAGGCAATTTTTTTCCTTTATTTGTATAAAGCTTGATTAAAAATGAAGAAACCAAAAATTTTTAAGGATACCTCATTCTGTTGACATGGTTCTTTTAAAGCCACTCCTGCCACATCATAAAACAGCGAGGAGACCTTTGGTCTTGTTTTTCTTTTCCACCAAAAACAACCAACAAACAAACCAGACAAAAAATTCAAGCATAAACCTAGTGTATAAGAAGAGAGGACACATTCTTAGTATCTGTTTTGATATTCTAGTTCCCACAACATTTCTTGTTAATTTTGATTTTATAATTTCTCAGTGTAATACCTGATGAAGAGTCACTTGCTGTGTAATTTCTTGCAGTTTACAACAGAGTCCTATGTATTTTGTAACACTGGCCATTAATGCCAAAGTTAAAGGTGCTAATGAAAACTTTTTGCTCACCTACTCATACCTAGGGTTGTAAAAGAGAAGAAGATATTTTCTTAAAATCCAGTTCTAATTTGTGATGCTTATAATAAAAAAACATATGGCCGGATCAAAGGGACAGGTCCTGAGATGATGCAAATCGACCAAGCAGCACTGCCGGTAGGGATACTGGATTTGTAACAGCTGAGTATTCAGCTTATTTGTAATTCAGTATAAGAGTTATCTGGCTGAGGGTATGGAAGTTAGAACCAAAGGTCCAAAGTTATAGCCTTTCAGAAAGTCATCATGCATTTTTCAGAACCTGAAAGTTCATAAATTTGTTAGCATTTTTGGACCAGTTCCTGTTTCAGCTTGGACTTCTTATTACCCATATTTTAGTTCTTTATAAAAATGAAATGCACTTCATCTCAGTCTGTTCATTCGGTAAAATAAATCTAAAATCCAGAACCATCTTAGAGTCAAAGAGAATTATTCTGCCATAAAGCAGTAATATGTTTCTCACTTTTTGGGATTTAAGTAGAATGAAAAGAAGCTACATTTAAATCTGTCTGGACAGTGTTAAGAATATACTGCAGAGAAAAATCTCGCAATGGGAAAGGACTGAACAGCCAGACCCATCAGCTGACCTTCCATCTCCAGCTGTTACAATAAGAACCCATGATTTAGTAGCTTCAGAGATGAAAATGATTGCTTTGTTTTTGGCAAATTGTAATGCAGCAAACAAAACATATATATATATATAGTTATATAGTTAGTTATATAGTTAGTTATATAGTTATATAGTTATATATATAGTATGTACGAGATTTACATTAGAGACAGACAAAAACAACCAGAGGGTAGATTCTCACTATCAATTAGAGGTACTACTTACATAGAAGGAGATAACCAGTTGGATGTGCATTGATGTGAAATAAAAAGATTGTGTGAAGAAAACGCAGATCATATGATTGTGGTTTAACAGCAAATTAAAGAAAAAAAAAAAAACAAACTCAAAATTAAATGACAGGATGAGAGAGAACAGAGGTGCTTTTGGTACTGCAGAAGAGAGACAGGTGTTCAGAATAAGAAAGTGTTATTATCATGACACTGTGGATGCTGAATAGGAAAAGTGACTCATGCTACTTCTGAATCTCTTGATCAAGTAGGAGACAATTTTTTGCTGGAAAAGTACTTATTAAAAATATCATGAAAATAACAATTTTCTGTAAAATCGAGAAAGAAAAGAAAGCTTAGTATCATCACAAATTAGACCATCTTCAGCATAAACTGAAGCAGCAAGAAATAAAAAGGTCAGGCATTGAAAGACTTCACAGGCTGGATCCAATCTAACACTTAAAAGCTTGAAAACGTCACTGTTGCAACAGTGTTAATGACAGGGCTTTGTGACATCCAGCACTTCAGGTGGACATGTAGGTACCCACTGCAGTGAACAGGGGACTTCAACAACCTCAAAATAATGTCAACTACACTCTCTACAGAGGCAACATAAAGGTATTTATCACTAGCGAATTGGAAAATACCAGTTTCCTTGTGGTCAGTCCCTTTTCTCTGGGGCAATGGTATTCAGCACTGAGGTGCAGAGCTAAACCAGTGTGTTCTTTCTCCTTTCAGGACAGGGAAATATGAAATCTTTTATACATACAGACACAGCTTGAAAAGGAAAAACAGATAAGTCCTTCACATGTTTATGAACATAATACATTCCAGTGGGACACAGGTAATACCCTTCTTCAGGCAGAAAACAGAATTTAACCTGGGTCACCTACTTAATGACTGAATACTTTTAAAATACAAGATTACTAGGGAAATGACTGCAAACTGAAAGAGGGTGGATTTAGATTAGATATAAGGAATAAATTCTTCACCATGCAGGTGGTGAGAAACTGGAACAGGCTGCCCAGAGAAGTTGTGGAGGTTTCATCACTGAAAGTGCTGAAGACCAGGCTGGACAAGGCTTTGAGCAACCTAGTCCAGTAGAAGATGTTCCTGTCCATGGCAGGGTAATTGGAACTAGATAATTTTCAAGGTACCCTCTGACTCAAACCATTCTATGATTCTATACTATGTAGCAGCAAATGGAGCAGTGATCTAGAGGGGCTATCCAGCAGGGGGACACTTCTATTGCTTAAACAGAAACATGTACACCTGAATGAACACCTGGAAATATTGACCAAATGTATCTAGCCATCTACAACCATCTAATTCAAAGTGTCCTTGTTGATGGAAACATAGATCTCTGAAAACATACACCAAACCTTTCAGTAGTATTTTCAAAAAAAGGTTAACACTTGCAATTCCATTTTGTGCAGACCCCAGTCCTTTCAGAAGGTGTTTAGAGGTGCTCTGCAAAGGGATAATGAATACACACATTCAGAAGAGATAGGCAGAGAAAAGTTCAGTTCCTGGTGTACACCAAGTTGCCTAGATGAGTATAACTGGAAGCACTTCTGCTGATTTGCAGACATCAAGCACGATAAGAATATGGAGGACACAAACTGAACTGTTTGGGATTTAAAGGCCTATACAGAGGGATGACAGGCAAAAGTGAAAAGCAGGGGTGCTCAGTAGCCTCTCTCCTACTATCCCATTTGGCACACTGTTGTGCCTCTCAAGTACAGAGAAGAGGTGAGAAGACAAGAAGCAACAGGAGGATGCAGTTAAAGCCCTTTCCGTCTCTTGCAGTTTTCCATTTCTCATCATCCTGCTGCATCAACAGACTGGCTTCAGTGTTGAAGGAGAAGCAGAAAGCTGGTCAGGCTGCATTTGTTTCTCAAAATGTCATGCTCCGGGGAAAAGCTAGCAGGACAGATAGAAGGATCCTTGGGGTTGGAGCTCATCTGGAGGCAGTCTGACTGACCTTGCTGACCTGCAGGCTAAAACCTCCTGTTCTTTACCAGCGAGTTGCCTAAAGGAATGAAGATAGTAAGTAAATATAGTTTAGGTTTGATTTAGGAGTGAAAGAAGGAAAAAAAAAATAAAAATCTGTGCTTAGCTGAATCGATATAGTTACTCAAGATGTGATTTCACAGCAAAGTAGTTTCATCAACTACTTGTATTAAAGGTTAATTAAGATTGTTTTTGTCAATATACAAATATGGGTATGTGCATTGCTGGGAATTTTCACCAACTGTAAGAATACATATGCTATTAACTGTTTCTGAAATAACACTTCGGTATTTTTGGGTACACATTTCTTAGTTCTTATTACTGCATTGTATTAGACAATGTGATCCTAACTATGGATAAAGACAATTTCATATGTAATCTGAAAAAATGCCAGATGAATCCCAGTCCAGTATTTCTGAAGATAAATACAGTTGTCTCTAATTAATTCTATGAAACAGGTTTAGCGGGATTCCAGATCCTCCTGAATATATAGCATGATATAAAATTAAGAATCTCTTGATAAATTTGTGAGTATGTCAGGATAAACAGAATGTTTCCTTCTGCCTTTAAAATTGTAATATTTCCCACTGTTATTTCCACATGAAATTCTGAGGCCAAATTTAAACTTGAGGATGATCAGTCTCAATCAAAAATTAATTGATAAGTGGGGATTGTTTTCCATGTTAACATTTCAGTTGTTACTAAAATTTCTTCAGTCACCATCTCTGGAGGTACTAAAAAGGTGCATAGATGAGTTTCTTAGGAACATGTTTTAGTGCTAGAGTTAGGTTATACTTGGACTTGATGATCCTGAAGGTCTCTTCTAAATAAAATGATTCTACAATTCTATGAAACAGTATATGTGGAATATACCACATAAATCCAGAATGCACCTGGAGGAAATACAAAATTTTTAATCTTTTTTCATGGAACATTTCGTCATCATTACCTTTTCTGTTTGCAGGTACATAAAAAGAGACACTGAACTCTTCACTATACACAGAAAAATAAAACCTTGGGTTTTATTTCACATAGGAAATGGAATGGTCTGTTCTTTCTATTTATTTTTATGAAGTGCAGAATGATAAGACCCTACTTTTAATCCTGTGTCGTAATGAATCAATAAAGGTTCTGCAATGAAAAAAATGGAAGCCAAAAGTACAACAAAAATTGTGAAAGTGAATACTTTTCACAGCATGCTGGCATCCCTTGGAATTAACTCCAGCAGGAGATTATTAAGTCAAATATTGCTGAAAGATTTTTAAAGGACTGAATAATTTTATGAGTAATAGCAACAATATGAATGTTAAAGTAATCTATTACTATGCTTCAGAGAGTAAATTGATGGCTGCAGGGGTCAAGAAGTTAGTCCCTCTCCACCTTCCTTTCCACACAACTGACTATGTCCATTAAGGGCTTGACTTCAACTTCCCCTTGAGCATCAGACATTGGTCGCTTCTGAAGGCAGCAAAAATGTGAGACTCAACAAATGAGAAGAAGTGTAGGATTTGTCTGATCCAGTATGACAAATCCTATGCTCCTTCTCATAATCATTATCATCACCTGAACATACTTAACTTTAACGTAACAGGAGATTGCTTTTCTGTGCTTACCACCCCTACGGATGCAGCACAGGTACTTGGAAGTTTGCAGTTCTAAGCCACTTGGCATTTTAGTTCTTGCGTCTCAACACTTTCTTCTGGGACTCTAGCTCTTCTTATATTCACCCAGTAGATTTCATGAACTTTCCAAGCTCAAACTCTGAAGAAAGCTGAAAAGGGGAAATAAAAAACACATAAACAAAGAAAAACAAAACCAACAAAAAATAATAATAAAAACAACAACAACAACAATAAAACAACAGCAACAACCCTTGATGCGATGTTCTGCTCTTGTCACTGTTAATTTGCTTCAAAAGGAGGAGAATAACAGTCTCTGGACAGTATTCTGACCCTGCTTTTGGAATCTTCTTAGTGACCAGCAAGTATATCAGGTAGGGAGACCCAGGAACAAGTCTTTACCCAGTCTAAATTACTTTTGGTTGTACTGGCCTCAATGGTTGTCCCAAGATGCATTTTTCAGATATCTAAAAAAATATTTTAGACTTGTTTTCTAAATGTTTCATCTGTTAAAATCCAATGAATGCTTTAAAGGGACTTAAGAAAGCAGATTATTCAGTAATCAAATCATCTCACAATCACTTTTGAAGAGCAGTCTGATATAAATTATATCTCTGGTGACTGCTCACCATATATTCATTTTGGGGTTTATGGTGCCATGTCATTGATTCTGAGAGTTTTGTGACCTACTATGTTTTATGGATGTGGGACAAACTAATGATTCAAAGCACAAGAGCAAAATAACGGCCATGGTTTTGTCATTGTTGTTGCTACTATTTATTGCAAGCTTCACAAAAAAACAACACAGTAACCTGTACAAACCACATGAAAAATGGCAAAATTCCAAAAATCTAAGATAATGACTTTTGCAGAATTTTTTCTCAAAAAAAATTGTGAAGAATTGCAGTTTCTAGATTCACACCTAAACTTGCACTTGAGCCTGTCTGTGGATGACATTAGCAGTTTTTCAATATAGCTTTCATGATGTATATAAATAGCTGAAAGATGTATTTCAAATACAGGATAGATATGTAAGGCAAGATTCCCAGTATCTGCTGAGGTATCTCTGAAGTACACATCAGAATTCTTGAAAACTAAATAGTTGGCCCCAGATGGATCTCCTGGTTAGCTATCTAGGCTCCCTGTAATCTAGTGGGGAATTGAATGTTTCAGAAGAGACCTGAACAGAAATCACGTACAGATAACCACACATCTGATCTATACTTCTCTACAGGGCAAGGCTGACTGGAGGCTGCATATGTAGTATTCATATTTTCCTAAAAGTCAAGACCTAGCTAGGTAGATCTCAGCTTCTAAAAACCATCATCAGAAGTGGGCAAGGTAGTGGTAAAGTCACCAGCTTCCATATAACAATTAATTAGCCATATAGTAAGGACAAGAGTTGTTTTTTATCTGAGGTTTATTGGTACCAATATTTGGCAAAGAGGGAGTAAACTTGGTTTCCAGTCCTTGCTCTCAGAAATCTTTGGTATCCTCTGAGCAGAAACTACATGTGACTTCCCCAACAAAGTGCTCTAGTATTGCTATTCTATGGCTAGTTTAACCTCCTCAGAAGGTGGAAGCAGAAATCAGATCTCCAATCTGTAAGGAAAGTGCTTTGACCAAAAGACTTTTTTGACAATTGTGGTGTGCTGACTCTGGTGGCATGCTATGTGCCCATCAAAACCACTCCAGTACTCTCTCTCCTCAACCAGAAAGGGAGACAAAATATAACTAAAGACTCTTGGGTCAAGATAAGGACAGGGAGAGATCACTCAGCAATTACTGTCACAAGTAAAACAGGCTCGACTTGGGGAAAATCAATTTAATTCATTACCAATTAAATCAGAGTAGAAACATGAGAAATAAAACCAAACTTAAAACACCTTCCCACCATTCCTCCCTTCTTCCTGGGCTTAGCTTCACTGCTGATTTCTCTACATCTTTCTCCCATGCACCACAGAGGGCCTGGGAATGGGGCTTATGGTCAGTTCATCAGGCGTTGTCTCTGCTGTTCCTTCCTTCTCATATGGAGGACTCCTCACATTCTTCCCCTGCTCCAGCATGAGGTTCCTCCCATGGGAGGTAGTCCTTCACAAACTTCTCCTGTATGAGTCCTTCCCACGGGCTGAAGCTCTTCATGAGCTGCTCCAGCATGGGTCCCTTTCACAGGGTGTAGCCCCTAAGGAACAGAGTGTTCCAGCATGGGTCCCCCATAAGGTCACAAATCCTGCCAGAAAACCTGCTCCATCATGGCCTCCTCTCTCCACAAGCCCACAGGTCCTGCCATGAGCCTGCTCAATGCAGGCTTCCCATGGGAACACAGCCTCCTTTGGGCATCCACCTGCTCTGGCGTGGGATCCTCCCGACCTGCAGGTGGATCTCTGCTCCACTATGGACCTCTATGGGCTGCAGGGGAACAGCTGGCCTCACCGTGGTCTACATCAAAGACTGCAGGGGAATCTCTCATCCAGCACCTGGAGCTCCTCCTGCCCCTCTGCCACTCCTTCTTCACTGCCTTTGGTGTCTGCAGAGCCATTTCTGTCACATTGTCCTTACTCTTCTCTTCTGCTTCATTTGCTGTTGTGCAGCAAGCTTTTCCCCTTCTTATATAATTTATCTCAGAGGCACTACCACTCCTGCTGATGGGTTCAACCTTGGCCAGCGGTGGATCCATCTTGGAGCCAGCTGGCATTGGCTCTATCGGGCATAGGAGAAGCTTCTAACAGCTTCTCACAGAAACCACTCCTGTAGTCCCCTTGCAATCAAAATCTTGCCAGGCAAACCCAGTACAAAAATATGGATTTTATGCATATTTATACATTTCCTGCCAAATTTAAAACTGCCTGAGAGTTTTTGGTGCCTTTTGGAACAAAGTCTTTCTTGGTTATTGTTTTGAGACTTGCCTGCATTAAGTGGTACTTTTAGTTTTGCCTCAAGTGAGTCTTATAGGCTGGACTTTGACTCTTGTACTAATGAGACAAGTGACACTTACAATTATGCTTACTAAATTCGAAGTGGCAATGTATGAACCTTAAAAGATCATTTTGCACATATCAGGTATTGCTCTATTTGACAGCCTCAAATGCCATCAGTGCATATATTCAGCAGCATTAAGCTCTAAATCTCACAAATGAGAATATTTACAACAAAGAAATAACTGATTCAGAAAAGCATAAAACATCGTCAAGAAATTCATATTCAAACTGATCTTCAAGAAAGTTTATTTTGTTTCTGCATCAATGTAACAGTTGTTTGAGCAAGAGGATACATTTTTGTTTTAGTGCATTGAGCTAAATATTTCTGATAAGGTAATACAATAGCTTTGTTTCAGTGATCTGAAGGGGAATAATAAACATGTCAAGGTTTAATGTTGGAGTTCTCAGGAAAAGTACTATGAGCAGAAGGGATGCAGATTGGAGTCCACACAGCATATTTTTGTATCATTCTGCCACTGTGGATTCCTGTTGTGGTTCCCATACCAGCATGAAGCTAGAGTAAGACATGGAAGATAACTGAATCCCAGAAATAAGGGAAATAACTCCAACAGGTTGTATTTCTTGAAAGCAAACAAAATTTCTTTCATCAAAATGCTGATTTTTTTTCCACAGTTCAGCATCTATTAAATTGCAGATAAATTACTCCTAATTAAAGAGGTCGGATGCAAAGTCGAAGATCAATCTGTAAAGTCAAATCTCACTTAGTACCCATAATTTTTTCTGCTTCTGCTAGTTTCAAAGCTTCACATTGCCAAGATATATCCACTGCCATCTACAAGCTTTAAATAAAACCTGTCATGAGTTAAGGTGGCTGCTTAGTGACCCACACTGACTTCAACTTTTTTCCCAAGTGCAAAGTATTCTTTCTTTTTAGAAACCTACCTGTTCTATGCAAGAACAGCATGAGTAACTGTACACCTCTAATAACTCCAAAATCCTCTTTTTTATTTTTTCTCTGGAACTCTTGGAAGTTTTTATCCCCCCTGTACAACACCATTCAATTCAAACAACTTCTGGAAAACCAAGACCACAGATATATTTCTAACATTAAATTGGGTGTTTGGACAAAATTATCAAATAACCCTCTTGAGTTCTCAACAATAGGAGATGTTTCTTCTTTTACTTCACTTTACATCATTGAATGGTCTCAAAACTTAAGCTATAGTAATTGTGCATTCCAGTTCATTACAAGAAATAAGACTCGCTCAAAATTATCCCTGACTGTCGATGGCTTACCACCACATCAGAGTGACCCTATTTCTGATTCCCTGTCTTTTTTTGATACCTTCAAACTCCTCATCTCTCTTCAGGTTCACATTCAACTGGTAAAAAGCCTTTTAGTGTTTAGTACACTTAGCTGCTCTACTTTTTTCCTTAAAAGCTATTTTCAAATATTTCAGTGGAATCTTTTTATACATATGCAATATGTACAGCATAGAAAATAATAAAGAAGAAGATGCTTAGTCCTTAAAAAACAGACAAAAACACCCCTCCAAAAACAACAAAAAAAAAAAACTCAACCAAACTTACTGGTTTAATTTTGTGAACTAAGGTTTATATTCTACCCATGTAGATTGCACTTAGTAAACACTTGTATAAAACTCTTCTGACAAAGGTCACCCTCCAGCTTGATTGCTCTAGGAACTAACAGACCTACCAAGAGACAGAATAATGTACTATCAAAATAATTAGGAAATAAAATCCATCAAGACATAAGCTACTGACAAGTGTTGAATTCTTCCAAGCATAGTCAGGTTGGAAGAAATGGGCACTGGAAATACTCATTTATCCTAGGTACATCTCTGTCACCTTACCATTCCCAACTCCAACATCATTCTTCCTTTCAGAGTGACTTCAATGTAAACTATGTAAGTATCAGTGCCAGAGGCAACTGTGCTCCGACCAGAGATATGTGTGCTGGAAAAGTTGTCAAGAGAAGCAATATTCTTTTGCAGTCCTGAGAGAATCCCATCTCATTCAGCTACAGTTCTTTCCAGATCAGTAAATAAAGTCTATTCATCAAAAGCGTCATCTAAATTAGCTTTTGGGATGGACCAATAACATAGTTTTGAAACAAATCTCCGGTGACTACATTTATTGCATATTGTTTCAGTTTCAGAGAGGACTTGCTGTACATGAACAAACATCCTTTCTGAGGAAACATAAATGAAAGATCTGTTTGAGGTGTGTTACAAATATATTTCAACCCTTAATGTGGACATAAAAGCCCAAACCAATCCCTGGTGCTTCAGTTAGATTTGAACAAAAGTTTGTGGACATTTTGTCCAAGGGCTCAAACTAAATCTAGTCCAATGTTTATATATGCTGGAACCACATATGAGACATACGAGAGTCCTTTAGCCTTAGTTGCTTTGAACCCCTCTGATGGTTTATAACCTCTACATTTCCATTTCCAGACCTGACATGATGTATTTCTGAGGTTGCTGCCAAGCCCTCAACCTCCTCACACTCAACTCCTCACTCCTCACACTTTGACTCACACTCAACACAGTGTGAGTCAAAGATCCTTTTCCAGTGAGGTATTGAATGGTTTGGTGTCCTTCACCCCACCTTCATAACCAGTGCTTCCTCACCTGCACTGATGCACATCAGGTAATTCTCACCTGACTGAATTTTGCTTTGCATTTTACTGCCTACCCCTGGTTGCCCACAGCTCCCTGGCTCTCAGGGCTTGGTGCTGCTCAGGAGCCTATTTTTGGCAGCAGATGTGCCAGCTGCTGTACACCCATGTACAACCTTCTATATTACATGCTAAACTAGACATAGTCAACACTCTTCACTCTCCCACACCCCCATGGAAATAGAACGCCAACTGGGTGAATTAACAATCAATCCAGTAATAACTTCAGCAGAAACAAACATCTTCATTGCTTCCTTCTTGCTAGTCATCATGGTAGGTACAGCAGCCACAGGATCACTTTATTCATTCACAAGTGTGAACAGCAAATACATAGGAACTCATTGATCGTTAAGCTTAGCTGACTCTTTAATAAAAGAATAAAATGATGGTAGCAATATAGTGGTCTGCTTGTAGATAATCAAGGGACTGGCTCAAACAGCCTTGGTAACAGTTTTGTTGTTGTATTTCAGATGTTTTCCATTGCCTATCACAAAAGCAGAGAAAAAGGTCTGTAAATTTACTTCTCTGGATGTTCAACACTCAATTTTAGTTCCTGTGAGAGTAAGGGATGCACAAAATGTCAAAACATCTGCCCAGTCTCCCAACACAGTGCATGAGCAGAATAGGACAGCTGATAGTAAAATACATAGAAACTATCAAGGTGAGTGTTTAGGTGTCTAAATTAGGTAATAGGTAACTGCAAGGAGAGAGAGAGGAGGAATCCTAATGCCTGTGTCTCAAAACAACATTCCAAACCAGGCACAGCAGAAACTTAGCAAGTCTCTTTTACTTAATCCATAGAGTGTTTGTAAAACCTATGAGGGATACATGCCGTCTATTCAGCCCTAGAATGAGCAGTCTCAGGTTGTCTTGTATTCAAATCCTAATCTTTTCTATACCTTCTGAAATCTTGTGCAAGATAAAGCCTGTAGAGAAGATGATCAAAGCAGGATTTCCATGTCAAACAGCTCAGTGGCACCTGAGTGTTTCTGTATCTGTTCAGGTTCTTACAGGACTCTGAATGCACCTGCTGACAGATGTCCTTAATGCCCTCAACTGAGGGACTTAGAGATTTCAGAGAAACTGAAAAAGTGTTCAATTGCATCTAAAGAATTAGTTATCTTCAAGGGTTAAACGTACACAATCACATTTAGCTTTGAGAAACAGTAAAGGCTCTATGCCATTTCCCACCAGATGGTCTACCCTGAAGAATCTGATTTCAGTACTGAGAGCAATTGGATTCGGTCATAGTGCCTGGATTTCTTCTCTTCAAGTTGGAGAAGTGATTTCGTCATGGGTGAGGTACTTCTACTTATATCCATGTCACTACGCTACCACCATAAATTAGGTTGTGCTCTCCAGAGGCCTTGGCTCCATGTGAGAATGTGCTAACATTGCAAAGCCAGGATTGCCCCGATAGCGTTCTTCATGATACAGCGCAGCTGACCTCTTTCTCAGTGTCAGGTCAGTTCTTGGAATCAACAGACTTTTGAACCAGCCCTTATTTCGGAAGCTTCTGTGTCCTCAAAAAAGTCAAAATCCTGATAAAAAGAATCATGCATGCTTCTGTCAAGAATACCTGGGTTTATTCTATTTTATTATTGGCCCTGAAGTTAGGTAGGCTGAATCTATACCTCAGTGATGGGTATTACAGTTATAACGGGGCATTACAGCCACTGTCTCAGCTGGGGAAACAGTTTTGTTGCGCATTTACAAGAATCAGTTTTGTTGAAGGCTCTTTAGGAATTATCACTTTTTCTTCATGAAGACCTCATTTCTTCAGCTAATCCTAGTTTAGAGAAATTGCTGAGTAGCGAATTATTAATAGTACCTAATACTGTAATTTCTCAACTTTTCCAAATCCAACAGTTGTGGCTTTCCCAGACACTGAGAAAGAACATAAAGAAAAGTGATACAGTATGAAAAATAGATTGGATTGCTATACTGATCATTACCATAATTATTGTTATTATATACAGAAAATTAGAAGAGAGGAAGATTTTTATATATACTGTTAGGTTTTTATTTTTTTGAATGATGGATTTTTCCACTAATAAAGTAGAATAAAAAAGGTAAACATGGAACATGTTTTCAAGTAAACAAGAAATTCATTTCAAGACACCACCATTTACTGTTCTCTGACATGAAAACTTCAGATTGGTACAGTGATACACATCAAATAAGGTCAGAAAAGTAATGGAGTAACATCAAACCTGCTGCTGCCGGAGAGCTGATCTTACAACAAATTCCATTTGAAGAACAATTTTTTATTTGGTGAATACGTGATATCTGGTTGCATATATAAAGCTGAAAATCCCAAACCTCCTCTGCTTCCACACCATGTTATGTAAAAGCATTGCCATTGTACAGGAGTTCAGGTCTGGGAAGGACCCGTTGGCTTGACAGAACCCAATGCTGATAGTCAGGGAGAGCAATCCCACCAGTCTTAACAGTATTTTGATGTATTATCTTTATTGTCACTATCAAACAGTAAATTAGGACAAAGGACTATCAGGAAAGATTCAGATGGGATAAAGATCATGTGGAATGAGACTTGAAAACTTGTCTTAGTGGCAAACGATGCATAATTTTGTGGAGGGACAAGTTTGTATAATCAGGTGCATCCTGTAGTGAATTCCCATATTAGCAAGCACTATAATACAAGAAAAGCAAACAAACAAAACTCCAAAACAACCAAAACCAAAACCAAACCAAACCAAGTCAACCAACCAACCAAACAACAACAACAAAACAAAAACAAAGAACCCCCAAACCTACAGTAAGAATCTAAAAACCTCTAGATCTATCTAAACATTTTAAAATATTCAGAAGGAGAAGTAAGGCATTTGACAAGGGAATATGCACTTTCCTTTTAAGACTCCCTGATTAAATGCAGCTTTTTCATATTCCCAAGTAGGAGGAATAGAATTGTTGATTTCTCCTTTTTTTTCCTTATGTACGACTAAAAGGTCAATAGCTATAAAAAGGGAATATAGTCTAACGAAACTACTTCTGCCTGGAATCATTTATTAAAGAAAAGATTTATCACACACTTCCCCCGATGTATGGTATTAGAGACTAATATTTGAACTAATCTAATTAAAGTCAATTTGGGGGTAGTGGTACTTCTCTAATTGTTTCTGAGACATACACATTAGCAACAGAGAGTGTTATGTTGTCATAGCAACAGGCCTGTGGTAATGACTTCGGAAACAGAATTGAATTATGTTACAATGGTGATTTGGGAAGAGCTGCTTCTGTGTGAGTTTGGTGATGAGGGACAGAGAAGTGTATTGGCTGTAACGGAACCATGTCATGGTGTGTGGATCCCAACTTTCAGTGTATATAGATAGTCCACCCCCTATAAGTGTTTCAATGCTTGGCTGAGGTAAAATATTTTAATCGTGGATATTTAATTTGTGTTATTCTGCAGTTTGTGCAAAATCTTTTCACAGGTATTGAGCTTAGTACTTCATTCAATGTTGTAACTGCATGCAGCGGTAGATCTGTTGTATAGGTAAGGATCTCTGTACATTTTTTTTTTCCCACACATGACCAACAAATAAACAAGAAACTAAAGAGTGTACCTGTCATATTAAAATTCAGGAAAGCAATGTACTTCATCAAATGGGCTGGCACATTGAGTGGAGTATCTTAGGGTGTTGTGTATGAAGATGTATTCCATTTGCTTTCAGATTAGCACTTGGACTGAGCCACATGCCTGACCTTACCTTTCTTTATTTCCTTTCCTTTTTTCTTGAGTATTACTGGCTCTCCACTATGAATTCATGGTCTGGAAAAAGTGAACTCAGAGCAAGATAAAAAGTTATTGTATTCATTAATTACATGCTATTAACTTGACAGCTTTGGTTGTGACTTAAAAAGGCAAATATCTGTCCAGATTGCAACACTTAAATTCACAGCATGGCGCAGCTCTTGTAAAGGTGATTCGAGGTAGTTTATAGAAACAGGGCATCAGATGGTAAAGTTAATATCCAAATTGTCTCCCTTAGTGCTAATGTAGGAAAGGCAAGTGAATGTAAGAGTCCAGATGTTGTAGAAGCCAGAAACTGTAAAGGAAACTTCATTCTGACTCATACGCGTCCATATCCAAGTATCAAGTATGAACTGAGTATTTCTAAGTTTCTTGGGTAGAGGAAAAATAAAACAGGGTAAGAATATAAAAAGATAAAAATAGGGTTGGGTATTTAAAAAGATAATACTAATGATGAAATATGCATATGAAAAGTGATTTAAACAGTGACAGAAACTTCTTAAAAAACTAAAAACCAATAGTATCGTGAACAGAGAAAGTAAGAAATTTTTATTTCCTATGGAATCTCCAGTGTCCTTAGAAGACAGGTCTTCCACATAAAATTTATTTGATGGTTGAAGTTTTCATAATGTACTTCTTCCATGTGTATTCCCAACTGTTTAATAAGGGCTGAGGTCGTACTGCAGACAGCTGTATATTCTCTCTCGAGCACTTCACTGCCTGTTTTCACAATATGTCTAGGAACAGACTATTTTTGAAATGACTGTGTCTATGTCAAAGTTCCTTGAACTTGGTGGACAGGTTAAAAAATTATGGACAAGTAAAGGGTAGGAATAGATAGATGTACAATATGATAATATAATTTTTTTTTTCTCTAAAAAAATCTCACTGGGAAAAACAAAACCAATCAAACAAAAAACCAATAGCTTACTGGAGACATCTGAGAAACAGTAAAAACATTTCCAAACAGAAGTATTACACAGGATTAACACTTTGAGGTTAATTTTAAGCAAATGGCATAATCCAAGTGTATTTGGTTTTGTAACAGATAACAATAGACTGTTATTATAACATACCATGTTTCATGATTTCATAGCATAGATGTCAGGAATACTTCTTGGGAAGACCTACTATCACTGAGAGTTTGGTTTGAAGGGATGAGACAGTGATTCTTCCTGGGTTGACAGAATTCTGTTCTAACGTCTGTTTTCAGACCCTATTTCACCTGATGACCCTAGTGTGAGTGAGAAGTTACAGTGAGAGCGATCTCCTATTCATAACTTGACCTGGTATATAGTAACTTTCCTATTAAACCACTGGTGTTGGTGAGGAGGAAGCAGTTCTGATATGGGCATTAAAGCACTTTGGTGATAAAATAAGGCTGTGGGGTCTTTGGCATAGCCATGATACTGCTACTCCCTGACTGTGACACAAGACCAATAGATTGTGGATGAAGCGGAGCAAACCAAAGGACGTTTGTATGCCCCAGTAATTTTAATTACTTTGTATCTCTTTTAAATTCCTCATTGGAAGAAAATCTGAATCATTAAAACCACTGTCTGAAAACAGGATTTTATAGGAATGCTTATATACATGCTCTGTAATCTGGGTTTCAATCTGTTTAAGTGTGCTTGGATTGCAAGACACCCAGGCTCAAATTTATGTTTTCCATGATAATGAGGTGTTCATGGCTTTGTGAACATGAAAACAGTTTTCTATATTATTCTTTTTATTTTTTTCTTTAGCAGTAACCAAAACATTACATTATAGTTTATTTTTTATCTCGAAGTCTTCACAGACCAAAACAACTGAGATGAGGAAAGAACTGGGGAATTATGATGAATATCTCCAATTACTGCACATAAGTTTTGTGGAAGAGTCAGGTGTGTTTCTGTAGTGTCAAGAGTTTAGTTTGCAACTCTTGATAAATGTATCAAGTACAATCCATTTTCCTGTTAGAACAATCACACTGTTTAGACCACTGATAAGGTATTTGTCAGCAGCTGTCAACATGTTCAGCTAGTCAAATAAGTCCTGACAAAATAAAGTTACACAGAAACATGTAGTTCATTGAGCCCAGCTGTCTCATTTCAAACATCTTGGATTTAACAAGTTTTGCTGACTGCAGAGCTGGGTTTACAGGAAACCATTTTAATTCCTGGTAGACCTGCCATAGGGACAGGGATCTCACAAACTATAGGATAGTTGAAGCAGATTCATACAGCTGCTAAAGAGCCAAATCCTCTGCAACTGCCCAGTGGAATGATAGTATCATCAGTTTAATGGTGGAGATTATTTGGGAAATTGATAGGAACACCAATTGCCCTAAGCAGCTACAATATCCAAGAGCTACCACTGGACATGTAGAGAAAGTAAGTGGTTTTGATTTAATGTTGACAGGAGACAAACTTTGATTTTCACTTAAAATGTCCCGTAAATTAGAAGTCCTGCTTTTTAACAAGTTCTACACTTAGACTTGAACTTGTTCTGTTACCAGCCTTCCCCAACATATAGTATGCCTTAGAAGAACCATCCACACAGAGTATTCATGGAAGGATGTCTAACAGACAAAGTTATCTACACTGCCTTCTATAATAATCACTGCTTAAAATAGGTTGTATTTCCTTGGAGCTACACTCACCACTTCCTTATCCTTCCTTACTCTGAGCAGAAGCATGAGTTTACAATTGTGGTCTGTACAGAATTTAGAAAAACTACATTTGTGAATTCTATCATGGATCTGAGTAAAATATTATGACTAAGTTTTACGACCACATGAATACTACCAGAATCATTGTTGCTTGTCTACTTATCCTCCTTCTCTAAAAAAGTATTGGGATGGCTTATACAAGTATTGAACTGTAGTACTGTTGCTGATGACTCAGCTGCCTGATCGAAAGAAGTATGAACATAAATTCAAAAATAACCAGCTGTTAAGAACTGTCTGTTTTCAAAGCACAGTGCGAAAATCCAGCCTCTAACTATATTGAGTCCAAGACTAGATATCTAGAGAGCATATGCAGAACTGGAAGTAGTGTTCTAGAAGTAAGAAATACAATATCCTTTCTAATTCAGATAAGATTAAGATAAAACAGATTTCAGGGATCTCCAACTTAAATAATACTCTGACATACAGTAAGATTAAAAAGATAGTAACCCTGTAAATATGTCAGTTATCCCAAAGTACACCAATTATAGACCAAAATTCTGCTTATTCCTTTTCCTATAAAAGAGTGGTATAGATCAGAAAGTCATTAGTGGGAGACATGCAAGTAAAATACAGCTATCATCATTGCTGTTTGACATTTCTAGGAAAGTTCCAACAATTACAATGTCCTCTTAATGTTAAAGTTATTCTTATGGTCATTCAGAGTTCATACCTGTAGATTTAAAACCACAAGCAACAACTATGTAGATTTTTTTTTTAATTTAAAATTAATGTAGTTTTTAAAAAATGTTTATTTCTCAGACACGTCAGTTCAAGTGAAAATATAAATTCACAAAAAAATGGCAGAGTCAGGATATAGTCATAAAAGAGTGAAAATCATTCTTCTTGCATGGTTTTTGTCCCATCTGTCTGTATCCATCTGTTGTCTCTCATTCTTATACTTTTCATATTAGAGACAGGATTAGTTCTTTATTGATCCATATGTGTCCAGCATCAAGCACAATGGGATTCCAGTCAATAATCAAAATTTTGAAACACTGTGGTTAGACAAATACATCTATAATAGTACATGAAAACATACCATTTATGAAACTGCAGTGAGTGGAGAATGTCAAAGAAAATTGCATAACTGAAAAGAAGCAGAGAAGGATGAATTTTACGACAATTGGCTGATGGGCTTACAAAATTTCTTCAGATTCCATCTACTTAACATGTTAAGTAAAGGTCAAGTTAGAAGAAGGCTAGAAGTAAGGTATTTAATGACTAAAGAAGGGAGACTTTCTTCCTTTTTTATTAAAAATTATTTAATCTCTGTTTAATTTCATTAGGTACTAAAAAGAATTGTGTAAGTATTGCGGAAGATATAAACAGCTAATGAGATGACAGCAGATAACTGAGTCCACCACTTGGGTAGCAACAACCCCATTGAACTCCAGACTCTCGAGGATGAGTGGCTGGAAAGCTGCCTGGCATAAACAGACCTGCAGTAGTGTGCCCAGGTGACCAAAAAAGGCCAATGGCATCGTGGCTTGTATCAGTAATAGTGTGGCCGGCAGGACAAGTGCAGTGATCATCCCCCTATACTCAGTGCTGGTGAGGCTGCACCTCAAATCCTGTGTTCAGTTTTGGGCCCCTCCCCACAAGAAAGACATTGAGGTGCTGGAGAGAGTGCAGAGAAGGGCAACAAAGCTGGTGAGGGGTCTGGAGCACAAGCATTATGAGGAGCGTCTGAGGGAGCTGAGGGTGTTTAGCCTGAAGAAAAGGAGGCTGAGGGGAGACCTTATCACTGTCTACAACTATGTGAAAGGAGGTTGTAGCATGGAGCGGTCTGCTCTCTTCTCCTAAGTAACAGGCAATAGGACAAGAAGAAATGTTTCGAAGTTAAGCCAGGGGAGATTTAGATCGGATATTAGGAAAATTTTCTCCATGAAAAGGGTTGTCGGCCATTGGAACAGGCTGCCCAGGGAAGTAGTTGAGTCACCACCCCTAGAGGTATTTAAAAGACCTGTAGATGAGGTTTTTAGGGACATAATTTATAGGTGGACTTGGCAGTGTTAGGTTAAAGGTTAGACTCAATGATCTTAAAGGTCTTTTGCAACCTAAATTATTTTATTTTTCTATGATTCTAACCAGAATATTGATCAGAAGCTTTTGGAATTCCTTGCAAAAGTGTTCTTTTAATAAATAAACGAAGCATAAAATGAACAAGCTTGAAGTACAAGAAGATATATCAGGAGAGTGTTTTGACTAAACAGGGAGTTCATCACTAAGCCTCAGTGCAAAAAATGACCTATCAGGAGGTGGAAATGAGGATAGGCTTCAGAAGACGAATACAGAAATGCTGCCAGAGTGTGAGGGATGATGTCAGGAAAGCCAAAACCAAGCTCATGTTGAATCTGATAAGGGTAATCAAGGACAAGTAGGAAAGCTTCTACTGTTATTTTAACAGTAAAAGAAACAAGCAACATGTAGAGCAGGTGACTCATTGCCAGTGAAAGAAGGTGACCAGGAAGAGCCAGAAGGGATTCATCAAGGACAAATATATTTGAGCTACCTGATTGCCTCCTATGATAAAATGACTAGTCCTGGGGATGAGAGAAAAGCAGTAACTGTTGTGTGTCTTGAATTTAGCAAAGTTTTAGATAATGTCTCCTGCATGTCTTGAAGTTGGCATGTTATCATCTACTGAGCTACTAGATGAACTACTAGGTGGACTAATATAATAGATGGGTGAAATACTGCTTACTGAAATAGCTGGGTTCAAATGAAAATAAATAATGGTTCATACTCTACCTGGAGGGTGGTTACGATTAGAGTTTCTCAGAGGTCTCTTCTGGGAACCATCCTGTTTAATATCTTTATCAGTGACCTGGAGATGGAGGCAGAAGTAACTCTCTTCACATTTTCAGGAGACACTACTTTGAGGAAGAGAGTAAAGGCCAGGGCTGCCATTCAGAAAGACAAAGAATGGCTACAGTCATGACTCAAGAAGAATCTTGTGAAATTCAACAAGGACAAATGAAAAGTTTGCACTCGGGTAGAAATAATCCGTTGTGTTGATTTAGACTGAGGACCATGTGAATGAGGATATCTCTGCAGGAAAGAACCAACGGGTCCTAGTAGACAGTATTCTATCTATGAATCAATAGTGTACTGTAGCAGTAATGAAAGATAACAAGGCACTGGGCTGTGTCAAGAAAATCACACCCAATCAACAAAGTGATTATTTGTCTTTCCTTTGCACTTATTCAACCATGTCTGGAATATTGCTTCTAGTTTTGGACTTCCCAATACAAGAAGGATTCTGAGAACCAGAATCAGATGGTGGCCCCAAAATGTTATGGCTTGAGCACTTACCCTTCGAGGAGAGGCTGAAGGATTTGGGTTTTTTCATTATGAAGAAGAGGTAGTTTTTGTGGGGTCCCTGCTCTGAGAAGGAGTTTGGACTAGAGTTCTCTGAAAGTTCCTTCCAATCTGAATGACTCCATGATTCTCAAGTATTTTGGAATATTGAAGACACAGGTCTGTAAAAAGAAGACAATAAAAATAAAAAAATATTGTGCTTTATAAAATTCTTCTGCAGCATGTTGTTCAGACACATTGTAAAAATGGAGGAGCAAGAGGATGTTAACACTGTGTTATGTAATAAGCTCACATGTGAAAGGCTTCAGGTTGAAGAGTGAAAGAAAAGGTCTAAGAGTACTCTAGATGTTCTGGAAGAGAAACATGAAATGCAGGTAAATTATATGGGAATAGAAGATTAACTGAGAGGGCTTTAGTACTATTCGAAAGAGTAAATCCTTGTAAGTTTAAGTCATTAGACTGCCAGCAAAAGAAAATTCAAGGAAGAAAGTTGTAGCAAATAGGTTTCACTGAGTTTTTTAAAAAAAGAAAAAAGAAAAAAAAATTACAAATTATAACTTAGAGAAGTGTGGGTTGTTTGGAGTTATTTTGTTTTGTCTTGTTCTTAAGTGGACAACTATTTGCTCATGAGACATTGAAGCAGCACAGAGGATCAGCAAGGTGCAAGTCCAAAAGACATCACGTATGGCCAGTCATATTAAAGAGGATGTAACAAGCTGTCTGGAGAAAAACCTGAATACAACTCTACAAGTTTAGCAGTGCTGTGTAAGATGTAAAGACTGCAGAAAAGAGAAAAATATTACTTTAGACCAGACAAGATTTTCTAAAAGAGCAAGACCATTAAAAGATTATAGTATTTTTCAATCATTACTTTGAAATAACTAAATAGGGTCCTTATAAAAAAGAAAGGGAAAAGTGTCTTGTCTAAAATTTGATTTTTTTGATGAGAATACTGACTTTAAAATACAAGACTAATAAATATAGTCAGTTATGTCAGGAGCTTAAAAAAATCCTTTGGAGTTGAAACTATATAATCATAACACCAATTCTTTGTGATGCTTTTGAACTATGCACAAATCTCAGTCACATTACATATAGGGAAAGATGGCTCTGTCATAAGCTATATTTCCTTTCTTCAACCAGAACTGATGGGCACTTGAAAATATTGGATAATTAATTTTCAAAATTCACCAATGCTTTGGCCTAAGTTAGATTCACATTTAGATTCTTTATTCTTGTGAAAATCTGTGTGGTAAGGATTATATTCCTCCTACTGCATCTAATTAGAGTAGTAATTAAGAAAAATCATGCCCAGATGAAACTGTGAGTGTAAGGACTTAATATAAATGTTTGCTACTTACTAGGTTTTCTGATAGCACTGATAACAGCAGTAGAGAGTACATGACTATTTTAAAACAGGAAATATCCGGCTGCCAATTTTCGTATCTGCTAACTGTGAGAATGTCATATCATAGTTTCTCTGTCTGCACACATGCACTACCCCACCAAGTATTATATCCACTTTATATACCCAGGGCTACTCAGAAGCTGAATAATTTCGTCCAGTTTGGTAGAAGAGTGATTAAAATCACAGTCCTTATCAAAACAGTAAAACATATCTCCATATCTTTCCACTCTCTGTGGCTGCTGCTTCCCACTCCTATTATCCTCAGGGGAACTGTCTCCCTGTAACTGCAGAGCTAATAGATAACATTTGGAAACGTATCCTAATTGATTCCTTAGCTGCTTAAGTCCCGGCTTAGCTGCTAGAGTCAGCGTCTGACTTTTTCATAAAAAGTGGGATAGGAAATTGGCATTGTAAGAAATAAGATATTTCCAGTCACAATTTAGCTCAAATGAAAACAAATACAGAAAAATGTTGCAGACAGTAAAGAAAAAAAAAGACAAACAAAACAAAACTTAGGTAATTAGGAATGAAGCAAGATATTCTGACCCCAAGAGCAGTTTACCCACACAAACTCAGAATCAGCAGAATGTTGCCACCCAGTTATAAAATATTTTTATTCTATTTATCCTCAAAATGTCACGATGCAGATTCTTTAGAAGGATGGAGCAGGAAGAATACGACTAATGTGTTAGAAACACAACCTATTTCCCGATCTTTTCCTACATACTATTTCTGAAAATGTCACTATCATGCTGAGTCTACTAATAGGATCATTAGCTCATCAAATCAGGCTCAGAAACTAAAACTGAGAAATGAGACACACTCACAAAATATCTCCGAAGAAATAGCTAATTAGGTGGAAGACGACATGGTCTTAGTTCTGAAAAAGGTCAAACTAAAAGTAAAGCTTACAGGGTAGAATCTTAACAACCAAAACATACTGTTGAAATATCAGGAAATAGGAATGTAATGGGCATTCACAGCCTGTAGCCTCTCACATGTAAAGTGGCACATGAAGAATCAGATATGAGACACAACTGGATTTCCCATCCTTGCCCAGTCTATCATACAGCTCTCCAGGGTTTCTGTTTTCCATGTTGGAGATACATGCCTAGCATAAAACCAGGGACTGCCACTGCCTCCAGGGCCCTTTCCCAAGTTCTACGATTTTGTGATAGCTCTAGTTGTTGTCAAGTGTTAAGAAACAAGAATTTCCTCACTGGGATTAAAAAAAAAAAGAAGGGAATTTGGGAATTTGGGGTAGTTAATATGAAAATGGACGTTGTGCAGTGAACCTCGAAAAGTGCATGCTATACTCAGAATTATAAATTGCGGTTAGAGTTACACTTGGACTATCCATCTTAATAAATTCACACTTGCTTCAGTCACAAATCAGTTCAAATTTACACTGTACATTTCTATCAATACATTTGTATATGCATAATGCATTCAATAGGATAATACAGTGAATCAGAGAAACCTGAAAATATTATGTAGTGACAAGTGAAATAAAATATTCCAAAGACTGGGAATTACTTCAATACATACAAGATGGCAATTCCAGTACACATTAGATGGTGTAGGAGATTCAAGAAGAACACAGCAGAAGGAAAAACTACTTTTCTTCTTAAAGCAAAGATGCAAAAGTATTACAGGGAGCAGAGGATTTTAATTGACTCCTCGAGACTGATATGAAGAGATAAGAAGATGATGGTTCCTGACCTTTTCTATTTTTGAGGAAGTCAAATGGTGCAAAAACACAAAGATGGAAAGAAAAGACATGTCATCTCTTTCCATGGGATATTTAAATACAGGCTAGAGACCTGTGAGAGGCTGAGATCAAAACATAGACAGGAAGGTTCTTATGGGATGTCTACAAACTGCCAAAATTTAAGGAAGACATCTTTAAAATCAATATTGTCCTCATTCATCTCTTGACTTCATCAAATTTGGGTTTCATATGGGCTTAACAGGAATCCTGGAAGCTACAAGTAAGGTTTTGCACAATAGAAAGGGTAGGCAATGAATTCTTGGAATTGCAAACTGAAGACAGAAATAAGAAGAAATCAAAGCATCATATGTTTGAGGTTCACTTTCCCATAAGATAGCAAAAGAACCCAGGCTTAATTTAAACTAGATAGGACTCACAAACAGCTGTAGAGAGCCTAGTGCAACCCAACGCATTTCCTCACTTAGATGAAGAAATGAGAAGAGACAGGAGCATTGTGTGTATAAAGGGCCAGAAACTGCCAGAAAACTTGCAATTCAATCCCACGCTGACATTAGCAAAAAGCGACAAACCCAAGTAGACAGTATAACATCCAGTTTATGATTACACCTCTGTTAGAGCAGCTGGCAACATAGCCACTGCAGTTAGTAGAGAAGCTGGAAAGTATCCAAGGATTGAAAGAGGCACAAGCACAATACTCACATGCTGTCACACAAGTGGAAAAGTGTGGATTAATATAAAAAAGAAGCTGCAAGGAAATGGCAAGGCTTGCAAACAACGATTGACCTTGTCATCAGAGACAGTCATGAGTATCTGTGGTAGGTCAACTGAATTCTCAAAACAAGTGGGAGATCTACCTATATATAAACAATATCTGGCAACATAAATATGATTGAAGGTGTTATGGTACACTAGCAAAACAAGCAGCTTAGTAATGCTGTTTATACCTCTGGAAGGAGAAGTCATTATAATTATAATGCATTAGTAGGGACTAATAACTCTAAATGTCTGCAGTATGGGTATCTATTTCTGAATTGGTTAGAGTCTTTTTATACTCCCTGGACAGGAAGGGTATTTGTAGAATGCAAGTCACCTCATCCCAAAACAGCTGACTCAAAATGGCCTTAAAAGTACCTGACAAATATATATTCTTTTCCTGAAAAAGAGGCTTTAAATATGGACCTTTGTAAACTAACCTAGTGTGTATCAGAGCCTGAGGTATAAAATTATTTAAGATTCCTAGAACATATGCAGTTGACTAAACACAGTAGCCTGATGCCATATGAGACTCTTCTAACAATACAGTTAATAGAACCTGGACAGCTTTTCTGCACACCCTAAAGAAAGTATGTAGGTCTTGATTCAGTTGAACTCACATAAACATGTAGCATTGTTATATGAAACATCCACAGATTTTTCACAGGTACAGCAAAGAAACTCTGAGAGTTCTGTGTTCTTCTAGAGAAAGTACTGAGGGTAGAAAGGGCTTGCTAGAGCACCTCAGGTGGAAGCAAACATCTATCTGGGATAACCACAGCACACCTGTGCAGGCCAGGAGGTCAACTAATATGCTATAATAATGTCCTTATAATTACTCTCTGTGTCCAAAAGAGGCTGGCACCATCCAAATTACCTGTTGTAATCTCTGCTCTGTGCTATGTCTCAAAGTGTGCCTGGGAAGGAATTATTCAGGTGAGCACTGTCTGGAATAAGCTGAAACCAGATCAAGGACAACAGTGTGGATGACTAACATCCAAAATCTGAGCCCACATGTTCTCTCTGTTTAATTTGCTCATACAAGTGTAGCTAGTGGCAATCAGCTTTCTAGACCCCAAGGACTACATCAATTATTTCTCTGTTAGCTGTGACAGTTTAAATGTTAGTTCTCATGAAGATAGACATATATACCTTGTGAACAAATAGGCTTAAGTACCTTAATCTAAAGCTGATTTTCACTGCATAAATCATGTTAGCCCTTCTTAACACAGTTTCTAGATTAATTATGAAAAAAAGAGAAAAAGAAATGTCCAACAAAATGCATGATATATTTCCTCACCTTTATAAGAATATGAAACACTGATAGTCATGATAGTATGATTTCATCATGCAAAAATACTTCTGAACAACCAAAGAAATGAAGTTTGTAGAAAAAATATATAAAAGTACAAAATTATTAGCAATTATTATCAGGTAGAATCTGGCAGAGTATGTGGCTTTGGACATCTCTCATTACTTGGTACATCTTTTATCAGAAAAGGAAAGTCAATCTGCTGTCTTTAAGTGTTAAATCCCAGAAGTGGAACTACTGCTTGAGTATAACTGGAAAGAAAGCTTCCACAATAGTGAAGACATGCTGATACATTTATTTATTGAGCAGCAAGTTCAATATGCAAACAAAAAGCAGACACTTTTGAAGAAAAATCTGATTGCACTTGAATCCAGAGCAAAAAAAAAGTCAGCTCAGATATACCAATAAAAACACATTACGTGAGACAAAAAGTTGCTTACAATAGCAATTGCCTTTTCTAAGTTTTCACTGAAGCAATTAACATCAAAGGGGTATTAGGAGTTCAGAAAACAACTTTAACTGCCCTTTGACTCTGACAGAGCTTATATCAAAATCCCCTTCCCAATCATAGCAAGTACTTACAGTTTGAAAATCATGTATCATTGCCTTGTGATGTGGAGCCTATAAAATAGTCTGATGATACAGAAGACAAGGTGTTCTTGTAGATGATTCTGTACTAGTTAGCATGTAACTGTAAGAAATACTGGTGACGCAACATTTCAGGTTAAAACTACAGTTTTTTTTAAAGTTGAAACATCTGGACTCTTTAGTCAATGAAGTGAATTCAGTGCCAGATCACAATTAAAACATATTGTAGGACTAGTACATGATAAAAACCAAAATCTGAACTGAGAGAATTGAGACCCCATCAGACTCATTTGTTCTAGAGGCAGAACACAAACCTGCTCCTGACAATTATATACCTATTCAGTTAGCCACAATGAAGACAACAAATCACTCTTATTCAGGAAATCCAATTCTCCTTGATCGTCAATTAAGATGAAAAATAGTGAGTAGTCACATGCAGTCCGCAATAGTGACCTCCAAGTGACCATACACTTCAGCAGCTCTAGACTGTATAGTTACAACATCTTGAAGCATAAGAAAGATGGAAATTCAGGGAAAAAAATTCTTATACATTATGCAAACCTCTAAAAGGATTTAATTTTATATCACCCCAGCCTAATAATGCCTAAAGTACATATTCATATTATTCATTCAATCTCTGTAAAATTTAAACTTTCTTAACTTGAGGTGTTTGAAGGCTGATTTTAAAATTAAAGTTAATTGTCTAGGCTACATCTTGGAAAGAGATAAAAATTTATAGAACATAATTTGTTCCATCTGTTCTAACTTCCTATTTTAAGATGGGATAGTATGAGTTCTGATGGCATTTAATTCTCATTGTTCACTATGAAGAGAAGTCTAATGACCTCCTTAGACTAGATGCCCAATTTATAGGTGACCAGAAGTTGAATTTCATCCTTACATGCATTTTTAAAAGAAGAT
Source organism: Patagioenas fasciata (assembly GCF_037038585.1). Lineage (NCBI taxonomy): Eukaryota > Metazoa > Chordata > Aves > Columbiformes > Columbidae > Patagioenas > Patagioenas fasciata. The sequence goes on along the minus strand of NC_092522.1, from coordinate 116,223,876 downwards.
TCAAAACCCAGATTTATGTACTGCATTTTTTGTCTTTATTTTTCAGAAAGAGCAAGAATACTGTTTTCTTCAAAGCTGCTGCTCTTGGTGATGCTGCCATATGCTCTCCAAGCATTAGACGGGGGGCTGGAACGCTCCCCCAGGAACTTGGAAATCTGAGCTTAGCCAGCCATTCTCAGGATAGTGTCAAAAACAACAGTTGTTCTGGATAACGGAACCCTTCCCCTCAGATGTTAAATATAGCCTAAACCTACAGAATTAATGAGCTCAGAAGAACAAGTCATTTTTTTACTAAAAAATTTTCTAAATAAAAATGTGTAAATTAGGGTTGAAGATGGGGACCAGGAACAATGGCGTAATTTTTGCTATTGTTGTTCCTACTGAAAGCTCGCAATAAATTTCAGCACTCAGAAAGTGAGATACCCCTCAAAAGGTATGAGAATTATTCCATATTAAAAAAACAAACAAACAAAAAAAAAAAAACAAACCCAAACCATTACACACACACCCCCCAAAAAAAAACAACAAAAACAACAACAAAAAACTTCTCTGTGTTTTCATCTTCTGGAGATCAGAAGAGAGAACTGCAGTATTTCAAGCTTGAAGGAAAAAAAAAACTGCCTAGAAAGCACAGCAAGTATAAGCCTAACGGTGTAACTTTGGAATTTTCTACAGAAACAGAATGGAAAACTAAAAATTTGGATGGTCTTTAGTCAATAGAAGTTCCTGGAAGAACGTTTCAATTAAATATGAATAAAAAGATTTTCTGAGTCTTTTGCCTTTTACCTAGAACATATTAGCTAAGTCAAAATGTGATCAAAAGAACTGGGCTTTTGAAGGGAAAATAAGATAACATTAAAAGTAGCTCAGGTACACTTTGAATCCATGTAGAGAATATTCTTAGGCCTGTAATCCAGCGTCAGCAAATAATAGCAATATAAAAAGTAGGGTAACCGCTGGGAATTCAATGTGCTTTGGAAAAGAGGATAGAAGAACACAGCAGTGTTTAATGTCTCAAATTATAGTGGGATTATGCTCAGCCTGGATAACACCTTTTACAATTGGTTAGTTAATTTTAATTACCACAGTAAGATTGCTACCAAAATCTAGGAATTCTTAACAGTAGAAATCCAGAATGACAGTAATACAAATGAAACACTTTATTACTCATTTCATATCCACAAATTCCATAGCCTGGCAGAATAAATGAGCAGCAGATGCTAAAGATATGTCTTGGGCAAAGTGACAAGGAACCAGTGTTCAAAAGTGTCCTTCTATAATTCAATTCAAACTATGCAATTTACATATTCATTTAAATCTATATATGGTCAGACCATCCACAAAGTGTTTGGATATCTTATTCTATTTAAGGCATCTTAAAGTTCCTTAACAAAACCTGTGGTGTGAAAACAGCTTAGCCTGCACATGTCATTTCAAGATAAACACATTCTAAACCAGGAAATCAACATGTCAGAAGAATTTATTAACTAAACAATTTAACAAAACCCAAGAATCTTCTTCAGTGTCAAAGGCAAAATATTTCCAGTCCACATCCAGCCAACTAAGCAAATTCGATCCATCTCAGACTCTCAGAAGAGCAAATTAGTGTGAGAGGACAGGCCCCTTGCAGTGGAACTCAATCATCTATAACAGATAAATACTGAAATTATTTTAACCCAAGCCAGTCAACATTTTGCAATAACAGGTGTATTTGAGAGGGTAGCCTGGACCAGGAATCATTCTCATTAGACACCTCGCATGTGGTCACCGTGTTTTAGAAGCTAACAGAGATTAGTTAAATGAATATGCTACAATTCTACTGTTTGGCTTTAAGGCCAGAAAGAAAGTCTTGGCACTGTTCAGTAATTAAAAAAAAAAAACACATAGCCACAAGCTATAACATTTTCTATTCATACTCCCTCTGTTTTCACTATTGCAAAAGCATCCTCATCTGTGGGTATGATTTATTTTTTTTTTATCAAGAATGTTCACCTCATTTGGTCTAGATTATAGTACAGCTCCTTGTCAGAGAAGTTGGTTTTGAAAGTTTTCAAGGGACTCTGATGAGTAAAAAGATATGGCATGTGTCATCTCTTCTTGACATCAACAATCCAATTATTTCAGAAAGCAAAGAAGTATCTTATGAAGCATATATACACATTATAAATAGTGGGCTTGAATCTGATCTCACTCAGAGAAGGATTTAATAGCAATCTCTCTCAAGAGAGTCAAGCGATTGTACAAGGAGCAAGAGGCTGAGTGTGTGCATGTGTATATATGTATACACATCTGGGAAAACTCAAAGCCAGTCTTAGAAGTGTTACATGGCTCCTCAGAGAGTTCACAACTCCATCAGTTCTTCCAATAGAAGATCCAAAGCCTTAAGAGCAATAGAAAAGTGTGCCTCATTATATGGCCTGGGAACACATAATAAATTTTCTTATGTATGTTTGACTGCAATGATAAAATGTCATCAAGTTGCCTTGGTTTGCTGAGGCCCAAAAGAACAATACACTGGTATTTGTGTATCATGGGAAAGTATTCTTGTGGGTATGCAAGCCGATTTTCCTCATAACAGGAATTTAAAGTTTACTGTTAAAGCAGTTTGTTAGTTTTAATTAGTCTTTTATGAGACAAATCCTGATTGTAAGAACTCAATTTTTGATAACATACATTTCCCACCATACTAATGCCAAGAGAGTGAAAGAGGGAACAGGACACTAAGGAGGAAGTTCTTGTGAGTACTGACTCTGACATAAAACTATAGCTAAGACTAATGTTAGGTCACTGCAGATAAAATGTGTGCAACTAAAAAGCTATGTATCTAGTAAAGATTGACCTTGCCATAAGAACAAAATATAGGAGTACCTAAAAAAACTGCAGTAACAAATAACATCATAAAAGCTCTTAAAACAGCATTGAGGACTAGTTGAAATGTCTGATTTGACCAGAAAAATTACCACATTAACTAGAGTCACAGAAGCATAGTATCACTCAAATAACCCTTTTTGAATGCTCAACTCTGCTGAGAAAAGTGAAAAGATACATTTAGAAGATATATTTATTTAGAAAATAAATATTTAGAAAATATTTAGATATATTTAGGAAAAAAAATATATTTAGAAGTTCTGGAGATGCTACTTACGTTTTTATAGACCTCGTACAAAATTTGATTTCTTCATAGATTTTAAAATAAAATCCAGTTTTTGATCCACTATAGTCCCTAAATCCATTTTGTAGTGTTATTTCAGCCAGTTCTCTCACATCCTCTATTTGTACACTAGATTATTCTCACTTGAGAATGACATCTTGCACTCGTTCCTACCAAATGTTGTAATTTTTTTTCTGAGAGTCATGTCTCTCCTGTTTTAAGATCATTTTGAACTTCCTTTGCATATCCCATCATTGTGACAATCCCTTTGACCTCAGTTACTGGCAGATTTAATACACTTACTCTTTATGCTAATGTTTATTCATAAAAATACTAACAGATACCACACAAGATAAATCTGGGCAGAGACTATCTAGGTGTATCCTTGTGTTCTGAATATGAGCTATTGAAAACCGCTCTTTAAATTCAGCTTTGAAACATCTTTGCACTTACGTTATACTAATATTATGCAAACGATGTTTCCATAACAAACTTTTAAGAATGCTACAAGAGACAAAATAAACAAAAAATACTCAAAACTGTAAAGATATATTGCAATGGGATCATATGAAAATAGGAGTATGATGTTTCTCCTCTTCCCACAAAATCTGCTACCCTGCTGTAAAAAATGAACTAGATTGGTTTGATACAAATCACATTGGATAACTCCACAATCCTTATTATTTACCATTTTGTCATCTTGTAGGTACCTAAATATTGTCTGATTATCTTTTTTACAGTATTTTTATAGGAAATTAAAAAAGTTTATTGATTCATCTGCATTTCTACAGCTCTTTTTTTTATTTCCTTTGTTGAACATAGGCATTCTACTTGCTTTTTTTCAAGACCTACTATCTAGAAAAAGTTCATGGGTTTCCAAAAATAATATGACATAATAGAGTATGAAGATCCAGGAGATGGTAACACTGAATATTTTATTAAATGAAACTCTGAAACTAGATCAACAAGAAGTAAAGAGAGAAAGTCACAAATACTGGGCCTAACAACAACAAAAAGGTCTGAAAACTGCAAAAGAGACGCAAAAGGTTTAGTATACATTTGACTATGGAGTTCTAAGCAAGAGTTTCCCAACTGGATTTATATATATGCATACGTATATATTTGTAGTTACATACACACTTCTACATGTTTTTTAAATCATATCACTTATCTTCTAAGTAACACAAGAAAATATATTGAAGTTCATGAAGAAGAGAGATTTGAAAATTGGGCAAAGCCCTTAGTGTAGGTTCATTTTTGTTTAGTATTTTGAAAAAAACAGAAAATCTTGCAAATGCTTGGAGTCTTGTTGTTGTTGCTATTTTTCTACCATTGTAAAATCTTGAATACACATTCAAAATCAGACCTCATTGCAGAAGGTGTTTTCTATACACTTAGTGATAGAAAATATCCTTTTCAAGCAAATTAAAGTCTAAGCATATAAAACAGAAGAAGAATGGGATCAGAAGGTCATACAGAAATGTAAAACGACTCTTATCACATCAACTAGTAGATTGATTTTAATGTTAGAACTTCAGTCCAAGTTTCCTGAATCCGAATACATTTTTTTCCATTGTACTGAACTAAATATTTATTGTTATGTAAGAAAAGTTCAAAATACATGGACTATGTGAATCTTCATGAAGAATATATTTAATTAGCTTTTAATGTGTCTTGTTATTTGATACCCAGAGAGATTTTGTAGTATTAAATTTTATTTGACAATTAGAAATAAATATCACAATCATCGGAAGAAGACAGTTCAAATCTAAATAAAACAACGAATACAGTTGAAATATGAAATAATCGAATTTGTATAATACATAATTGCCATACTCTTGTTAGAATCCTTCAGGATAACTTAAGAGAATTCTTCAAGAAAAAAGCTCATTAAACAAAGTAACACATTTTTGAGGGCGCTATATAAGGTGACATACAAACTCAAATCAACAGAAAAAATCTGAGGAAAACAACCACAAGAACTTTTACCCTCAAAAATTTCCTCATTGCACATCACAAGGAAAATTTCAGTGCACCGTTCATTAACATTCAAGCTAAGCAAAAAAGTCATTAGAAATGCATTGAAGGTCCTAGGTCGCACCTGGCTGCAAGTGAATGCTTAGGCAACTTATGAGCCTTATAATGGAACAAGCAAAGGAGAAAAATCTGGTTATAATTCGAGTTTGTTTTTCTGCTTCCATATATTAGAGCTATTGATTAAATGAATATAGTTCCAAATATTTAAAAAATTTCAACATCTACACAGTCTTCTGAGTATTCTAAGGTGAAGCGGGCCATAGGAATAATCTTTTTTATTTAATTAGATATTTCCTTTGAAAAGAGCTAGAAATACATTTAAAGTTGTTGTGTGACTTTGTTGTAGACTTTGGGAGGTGACTTGTCAATAGCACCTGCTTTCTTTTCCATGTGGTGTGTTCTTTGAGGGTAGCACAGTAAAAGAAGGTCTATAACACTAGGGCAAGCATGTCCATATAAAGATAAATACTTCTTTACTATTATCTTCTTTACTTTTTTTTTCTTTTGTCTTGTCCCTCTCGCTTTCCCTCTTCTCTCTTTTTCATCTAATTCAGAAGCTGAGTTCCTCAGCTTCTTGAGAACAAGAACAGTATGCAGAGGGAAACCTATTTGATGGGATACAGCTCTTGACAAGGAAATTTGGTGTTCTAAAGGACACTTTTAAAAGACAAACAATCTTAGTAAGGTAAAAGTCTAGGAACAGAACAAGCAAAGGGTCAATTCTGAAGTCAGTATGGTTTTTTGTCTGTTTTCCACAGGAAGGTAGAAAAGTTGGCTGACTAACAGAACCAGATGTCCTGGGCATAAATGCCACTGAGGCAGCTCTTGCCTTGATATGTTTATTAATGGTCCTTGTATTCTCTCACCGCACTGCCAACTCCAAAAGCTCCAAAATAACTACATTTTTTCCAATTTGCTTTGTCTTTGGGGAAAGAGTTTGAGTTCATTGCTAGAAGATACTCTGTAGTTTCATCTTCCCCTGGTGAGCTCACTCTGACCACACTGTGTGTCAGGATTTGAATGGGTGAAATAAAGTGTGGCTAATTATCCCAAAGTGAGAAGGCAAGAAGGGACTCACATCAGCTCCTTGTGCTGTGGAATTCACCTCTCCTCAAATTTTAGCGAATTCACCAGCACTTCTCTCCTCAACCACATTTACCTCTACTCTAAACTTGTCAATGACACATTCTCTGTACCCACTTCAGTCAATGCCTGCTCTGCATAACATATCCCTTCTGTCAGCTCCATGTGAGGACTAGTTGTGACCACTTCTTATTGCCTTATTTCTCAATCCTGGAAGAAAACACCAAGAGTGAAAATTACTTTTTTTTCATAGAATAAAGTATTCAGTGTTGAAAGGGAAGGGAGTTAAAAAATGATAATACCTCTATGGAAACAATGGTATATGTCAAAGATCACAGTGGGAAAACATTGATCTGAAAGCAGCAGGTTCATAAGTTCAGAAATTCTGAAAAAAAAGAAACTAGTAAAATTTAGCTGCAGTTCTAACAAGGAGTCTAACAAAGCATGAGAATTCTGTCCTAAAGGCACTTCATCCAGGAAATGTTAAAGATTTACTTGATATGACATCAGGTGGTTTTAACTTAATACCTGTCTTTCAGTATTAAAGGACAAAAGTGAATTAATTTTGAACACATAGGACCACACACAGATATATACATATATATATATATATATATGTGTGTGTGTGTATCTACGTGTATATGTCCATATAAATACACATATGATTATCTGACATATGTGCCCTCAATGTTTCTTCTCTAAATTGTTCCTAGTCTTAGCCATGTAACTGAATTTAAATAAAAATAAACTTTAGGCCATAGGATCCCCAGGTGAATTAGCTATGAAGTCAGTTATGCACAATCTTTAATGCAAAATGTCTTTGCTTCAGGAAATCTGAGATTTAAATGAATGATAAAACATTTTCAATAATATGAAAATGACACTAAAAACTTGGAAAGACCTTGAGCAACTAAAATAGATAAATATCTGATTACAGCGAAAGCGAGAACATGTTGAATTCTATTTAGAGTTTTATGTGGGCGGTATGAGTCTTGTTCTGTTCCTATTTGTTGAAACAACATATTTACATCACTATATACGTAGTGGTCTCCCTTGGGATACTGTGAGTAGGTTATTTGGATCGACAGAGCAAACCCTTTACAAAATGAAAGGGATTCTTTTTACCACTGGAACTACTGGACAAAACACTCTGTAAGGAAATACTTTTGATCTTTAACTCTGCAATTTTTGGTGCCAATTTGGAAGAATTTCTTCTTCTAAGTAGCTTTCAGGAAGTGCTAACTTTCTGGAAAATGTTACTTTTTTTCCTTTGTAAGGCAATAGACTTCCTGGAAAAAAAAACATGATTTAGGGAAAAAAAGACCTACAGTAAATCCATCGTCTTATTACAATTTAACAGGGAAGTGAAATTCATAGCTATGAAATTAAATTATAAGGATTTTTAAACTCCTGGGTTTGAGATTATACGAAAAAATTCTAAGTCAAAGATCTTTAGGAATAGATATGGTCTTTAAAGTTTTGCTCTATTTTAAGCCTCAGAAGACAAATACAATTGGCCGTCTGACTACAAAGTAGCATCACAACTTATATATTTTAGAGTATTTTTTTGGTGCCAAGCTTTAGAGGAATTGAAAAAGAAAACTGCATTTTCAGTCATGAAAATACAGTGTTTTTCTGGATATTGTAGAGACTGATGTATTGAGAAAATAATGATCCTGTACTGAAAGTCAGATTACAGTATAAGGCTCTGGATTAGAGTCACTCCCCATCTTTTTATTTTCTCTGAATTAATGCTTTAGCTGGTTCTTTCTCAGCCTACTCTCTCTTTCCTTAGAATATCTAAAGGTCAGATGTACACTTAAATAGTGTTTTTTATCAGCTGTGGAAAATGATAAGAATTTTCATTGGCTATAAAACCATAAATGCCAAATAGAGACTCACCTGGGGCTTCACAGCTCTCATGAGGTCACCCAGATCAGGCAAGTATAGATGATTGAATGTAAATGTGAGACACTTTGGCAATGTATTTTTTCTAACAGCAACATATATATTTGCTTTTCAAGTCAAGCTAAAACTTCCTTTGTCTCTGAAACCTGCAGGCTGCCAGTTCAGTGACTTTTGTGTGTATCTGCAGTGGGTGAACACCTGTAACGTACACTGATGCTGTATTCACTATACATCTTAGGAAAGGAAGCAAGAAGCAAGCTACCATATCTATTTATCCATTTGTCTGTCTGTCTTTATTGTCTATAATGTTAAAGAGGTATCTTTTGTTCACTAACAGTAATCCTCTGACTATTCCTAATGTGTGGTCTATACCTTGACATTATAATAGAGTATGAGTATTTTTCAGCTCATCCTTGCTATTGTTACTGTATTTTAAAAATAATTGTGCATATAATTGCCCACTTTTACTCTTTTTAAAAATATATGCTTATACTTTATAAAATCCAATAAAAAATTGATGGACTGAAAAGGAAAGAGAAACTAATTTAAATTAAATTTCCAAATTAGATAACTAATACTGATAGATCCACTTCTTTTCACATATAGCACTCAACAAAAGAATCAGTAAAAATGCAAATGTTATTTCTCTTTATAATGAGATTTCATTGTACACTAGTTCTTTTCCTAACCCTGAAATTGCTGTAGGCATTGTAGTTGCTTACTTGCTCTCCTTACCTTCTTGTTATTTCTTTCTTTATTAAGCAATACTAAGTGCTTTTTAATACTTGATGTTAAAACAAGTTATTTACCTCATTAGATTCAAAAGAATAAGGCATCTGTTTCATATGGTCATGATTTGCCATTTTGCAGGACTAATGTCAAAAGTTCTCAGAGCACTTTACATCAGTAAATTGTATATGTTTGATATCCTTCCATCTTCATTAAACACTATTAATTTAATTTATGCATTAGGTGAACAAGAACAATGAAGCCAGCTGAAACCATATTGGACATAAAAAGGATATGTTTATGTCAGGAAGTAATTCAGTGTAATTCAAGGGTATACTTTAGATAGATTTACTCTGGTCTGTTGGACCAAACATCCCCAATGGATATTTCAAAGCTGTCTCAATATTTGATCATTTTTTCTTCTGGTGTCTATTAGGGGACAGCAAACATGAATCACCCATATGGAGAAGAATTTCTCATTTAGTTGGCTCTGACAGAAGGCTACTTCCTACGTTCCAAAATCACTTTGCTAATCAAACGAAAACAGAGAAAATGGATGTAGTTGAGATACTTCAGAACTGTGTTACCACTCTGAAGCAAATCTCTAATGTGGGTGTGGGTGCAGCTGGAAGACATGTTCAAGCCAGAGCAGAATTGAAATATACCTGCCTAAGGCTCAGACAGAAGTCAGTGATTCGCCGTTTGTGACTGTTGCATAGTAACACTGCAAATGGGAATGTGATAACATGTTAAGATTATCACAAATCAACCAGTGATATGAACTGTTAAAGAAGCTGAAGTGGTTTGAAGTTACAGGTAAATGCCTTTCCCTGTTCCACATTTAAACTTCAGTTAAAACAAACAAACAAACAAACAAACAAACAACTTCTGCAGTAAAATGTCCAGCTGATATTTTTATGAATCATCTACTGTTGCTTTTCTCCTTAATAATTTTTTCAGTAATTTGTCCTAGACTCGAGCTCCTTTAAATAAGATCTTTGTCTAGTCTTCTTGAAAGCAAAGCACTTAACACATATGGTGTGCTACCTACAAAGAAAATGACAAAATAGATGACATTTTGGATATAGAGCCAGATATGGAAGTTGCCATTCATTCCACAGCCAGATTTATCACTGCAATCTTTGTATTACACAGTGCTGTCAATGGGTTTTCATATACAGAGGTCTCCGAGTAGTTTCAGAAAGGACTTTCATTAATAACTGAATCAAAATTAGTTTGCTGTATTGCATAAGGTCAGATGATTGATTAACATATGGACAGCAACTGAGTGGGGGAAACATTTTCAAAACGTCCAAACATTTTCTCTGTAACTAACTATAACTCCTTTGCTTCTTTCCAATCATGGAAGTTTCTGTCACCTACTTAGTAAGCAGAAGCAGTACAATGGTATTTAGATGGTCCAGTTACACCATAAATGCAAGTTAGAGGAAGTAATCCGTTTAATTAGTCCAGTATCTGAAAATAATTTAGCCAACTTCCTGATGAATATAGGAAGTGCAAAGCAACAAACGCTTAACAGAGGAAAAAGGAGATGTATCTCAACTAAACGGAGTAAGAATTTAGCCAGCTCAACATATTATTTGCTATCTAATTTGTTTTTCAAAGAAGTAATGTTTATTTAACACAGTAGCATTTTACTACATGTGGTGCTAATGGAGGTTAAATAAAAGACACAAGGGCAGCAAAATCGCTCACTTTTTCACACAAGGACAAAACTGCTATGTGAGAGAAATGCAAATTAATTTCTCAATCCTCACAGCACTTTTTTGACAGCGCTGGCTATGGGTTACCTCTAAAGTATTTGAAGATTTTAGTCGGGCTGACTGATTTAGATTTGGATAGGTTTAAATCATACTTCTCAGTATGCTATTAATTTTTAACCACAGTCATTTTTTCTCTAGACCTGTTAATATGCTAGGCAGTCCCAGAAAGCATAAAACTTTGACCCATGCTCTCCAGCATTTGCATACAGAACTTTCTCTAGGTGCTTTATTCTGTAATCAAAATTCTAACTATCTCCTCAACAGCATACAGATACAGGAATCCACAGTCACAGATAAAAGGACCTTCAAACTGGCCATATGATTATCAGACATACATTCTTTCATGTTAACTGGTCTTTTCATACTCAATTGAGATGAAACATAAGAACTTCAGCTGACTACTAACTCTGCAGACAAAACTCTTTCTCCGGAGGTGCAGTATGATGGAATATGATTTTTCCTTACAAATCACCAATTATTTCCACATATTTTCTTGAGATCTCTTTGGGAGTCATGTCAGTAAGAAATACAGTAAGGCTAAGATCACCACTGCCTCAGCACAATTGCAGTGGTTTAATCCCAGCCAGCATCAAAGCATCGCACAGCTGTTGCAAACTTTGTTTGAGACCTTTCTCACAACCCATTTGGGAAAGAATGCAGCCCCATCTTTTCACAATTTCAAAACGGATCACTACACAACCCCAAACTGTTTCAAGTTTTCAATCTGAGACAACATTGTGGAAATAATAGGAGGATTTTGTTACTATTGGTATAACAGTGGATTTATTTTTTAAAAAGCTTGATAGAATATACTTGCAGACGTCAAAACCGGTAGGTTTTCATTTGAAAACTCCCACTTCTACATTATCTTCTCCAGAAATACTAATCTTACTAACACTAAAAGCAAGTAAGCAAGTTTTCTGCATGGAAACCGCATTTCATCTGTACAGCTACACATTTATCGAGGAATATCTGATCAATAGTTAGCCTCTGTGTTAGCTTTACTGCTACCACTGCCCTCAGTTTTTCCTTTCTTCCCAAAGTCCCTTTCTCTGGCCAAGAAATACAATCAGAGAATCAGAGAGCTATGAAGACCTCAAAACAATAACTTTTTTTCAGACACTGTCAATAATACTCTAAACACCCAGAAAGGTGCTTGTTTAACTTTTTTCTTTAAAAAACTCTTAATACAGATTCTGGATCCTTCTCTTGTAGGTTGATCCAATGCTTTAGCATATTTGTTGTACATTAAACAGACTTTTTTACTCTCCTCGAACTTTGGAAAACAAGCAGTTCATTTTATTTTCATAAGAGATATTTTTTAACTGAAGAAATGCCAACATTAATGCGCCTTTTTTTTTTTCCAGACTAAACTAACTGTATTTTCTAAATCAGTTGTGATATTTTCCATGGTCTCCAGGTACCTCTTAAAAAAAATTCAAAAATGTAATTTATTTTCCATTTACTATCATTTCCTCCTTCATTCTTTCCCTTTTCCCTTTTCCCATGACATTTATTATTTTCTGCATCCTTATCCAAATCAGGCTTGAGGCAGCCTCCATTGCTTGTGTCTCATTTATCAGAAACAAAATATATATTAAAAAAAGAAGAAAGAATGTCAAGTTGTTGTCTTTTAAGTATCAAACACATCCGAATAATTCTTTAAATCAGTAATAATAACAAACATTAGCACAAGTTATCACTTCCTCCTTGAAAACTCACTCTTAAATTTTAGGCACTGTAATTATAAGATTTCATGTTAGTATCCTTACAATAGAAATTTAACATTTTGCCACAAAATTCTGTATTGTTCATTATTGAAGGTTCTATCTTTACAAAAATCTCAGTGAATCTTTGATTTTTTTGCCACAAAATTCCCTGTTGTTAAAATTACAGCAGCTTGCTTTCATTTATTTCTGTTTTATTTTATTTTATTTGAAACACTTTGGTGCAAGAACTGTCTCTTACTCTTTGTAAAGTACATAGTAGAATGGGGCATTAAATCCACTTGGGGATTCTCCTGTTGTGTTTCTATTCAAAATATTTTAACTTTAAAATCTCCAATAAAAATATTTCTCTTGCTACTGCCAGTAATAGCTATTTCAGGGGAAAAGAAAAATAATAATAATAAAAAAAAAATCTAAAAAATTCAACAAAAAGTAGAAGTAATTTGGCGACATGTTAAAACTTTCATCTTTATGGTCAAAAATCAAAAGATTTAATCTGATGGAAGACAAATGGATTGGGGAAATAACAAGTGCATATGAAATATGGCTTGAAAGCTCTCCTGTGAAAGGCTGGAGAGGACACAAAGCTCTTTAAGTGTGTGGGGGGAGCACTTTCTGTGCCATTAGTGCTTGATTAGATAGTATAACAGATAATGTAAGTGAAAATTAGACTCTGACAAGAAGCAATTGAACCTTGAGTTTTGACAGTCATCTGTTGGACACCTTATCACTTTTATCCTCAGGGCCTCTTAGATGCCACATAAGGACTTTATTCCAGAGGATAATTATCATAAGTGTATAGTGAAATGTTATGCCTTTTTTGAAAAATGCATTGGTTAGCTTCAAGCACTGCTGTGGTGGAGTATTTTTGAGGGCCTGATTTTGTATGCTCTACAATATAGCAACTGTGGTCTTTACTGGGCCATAGAAAAATACAAAGGTCATAAAATCAAGAGTTCAAAAAGCAGAATAGACGTCAAGTCTTGACCTGTTTGATTTGTAGACAGCCCTGAACTTTCTAACATAGATCAGAAAGAACAGCTATTGGGTTAGTCTTGTCTTCTGCATGCAATCAATTTTTAAGTTATATCAATGTCCCAAGTCAAGCAGTGTCTTACCATGAAGTGCTTAAAAGAAGCAATGAGGATTCACCTCAGATTTTAGAAGAAAATAAAAAAAATACTTTTGAGATAAAACTAAACATGTTGCAGCTCCTGTGAAAAGCAGAAATTTACCACATTACTTAGAGAAGGTGAAAACCATGGACTTTCAGTTGTAGCCCCAAGTTAACCTTCCATCCAGGCGTAAATCACATTTGTATGTAAAACTGTTCACATTCTGCCCACAAAGATCACTTCCAAATATTTCAGTGAGGTTGCAGGAATCTCTTTTTCTAGCCATGTATTGAGATACCAGGTTTTCTGAAACAAATGGATCAATGAGCATGCAAGTGTTAATCAGAATTTTATATGTGAGTGCTGTTTAGTTTTCATACTTTCAAAAGGTGTATGAATGAGCAGCTTTATCTAGGATATTAGCAGCAGCCTTCCAAAACAGCTTGCCATAGAAGGTTTGCTTTTCAGAAAATCAACTGGCTTTGTGATGTTATTGCCATTTGGGAGATTTAAATATCATATTAAATCTAAATCCCAAGAAAATTTCAGTTTCACATTGTGAATTTAAGGCTAAATTTAGTCTCTATCCCCACAAAACTGTTAGTTTTCTCTGTTATCATTAAAACAAAGGATAACAATAAAAACTGATTCAATAATGACTTGTTTCTAAATTACACATGTTCCAAGGACAAGGATTTATCAGACTACTGTGCTTTTCACTGGCAATAGCAAAATAGTTATAATACTGTAAATTAGTTTATTATTGTAAACAGAAGTGATTCAGAATAATGTTTTGGTGGGGTTTTTTTTGGTGGTTTGTTTGTTTGGTATGGTTTTGTTTTTACTGTTTTTAAGTAACCAGAGCGCCTTTGATTTCAGGAAATCCTGTTTGTTTTCTGTCATGAAAGGAAGAACGTCCACACAATTTTGGATGTGACTTCTTGATGTCATGATTCTCTCTCAAACGTGTTCCATATGGATTTGTCCCAAAATGCAAATTTGGATGGTTTGCCAAGTTTCATGAAGGGTCCATAGTTCAGGTACATAGTCTTCCATTCCATATGTCAATAAACTGAAGCACTCCTGACCAGAGTATGAGTGGTTTGCAAAGGTCATATTAATGATCTGTGTAGAACAGAGGTAACACTTTAGTTAGCACTATCTGATTTTAATTTTGTATTCTATCCAACACAGGTATTTAGTAAGACAATAGGTAAATTCAGACAACAAAAAATAAATCACAATATAAATTTGCAAGGTCAGAGTAACTGGGAAAATATTAGAGGTGATTTCATTGTTATTCATTTCACTTCAAAGTTAAATGTCAGTTCCCATGACCCAGTAAATGGAGCGTAATTACTGAAAGTATATAAATGATATAACTGAGAAAAATCTGACTCCTGTAGATGTTCTTGAGAAAGGCTTTTTTTCATACATCTGGGTGATTAAAAAATTGAACTCCTGGACAGCAAGATCGGTCAAATTACTTCCCCATCTCCTTACAGAAAAAATACACTTTGAGGGGCCTTATTAAGCAATCTATCTCTATTGAGCTCATTAAGTTCTGGACAGCTAATAAGAATATAATAGAAACTTGGATGTCCTCTATAACATAATCTGACAAGTTGAAGCTCCACTCCAACTTCATTTGGATGGGCAAACAATGAACCATATGCTAGTTTCAAATTCAGCTTAACTTCCTTCTTGCTTTAGTAGGATTCATGCATTTGTAAAGACAGCTTAAATAAAAATCAGAGTGGTTAATTCAGCATCATTCTAACCTCTCCTTTTTTCTTGTGAATGCTAACTGTCACAATTCATCTCACTTCTTACTCTACAAAAGACAAGTATAGCCACTTCCTAGAAGATTCTTATAAACACCTGTGCACAAAAATCCATTTTAGTGCATAACAAGAAGTTTGTTTCCGTCTCACAAAACTTAGCACTTAACTATGCCTTCATGAACAGCATCTCCTGGTACTTGATATACTATGTATTTCTGTACTCACATTCATAACTCTTATTTACAAAGCCCCACTGCAGGCCGTATATGGATTTAATCTATTCTTCTGCCCATTTTCTTGCCCTTTTTTGAATATGTAATGCTTTGACTTCTTGTTCCCTTCTTTTTCCTATTGGATCAGAAATCAGTCTTGCTATATTTAATCCTTGCTCTAGTACTAATCTACTTGGTAATAATGCTGCCAGAAATGCAACGTGTAAGTCACCAGCCAGTCCACCTAAGTAGCTAACATGTTTTTTCAAGCACAGCAGCCTCAATATCCATGGCACTCAAGGGAGAGAAGGCAAGTAATGTTAGCAACCATTCACTGTAGCTCCTTAGTTCAAATGATCATATTATAATTCTCAGTGGTGAAAGCTTCTCAGTTTGCAAGACAAGTCTGAAGACTCAAATTCTCACCACCAAAGTGAGAGAGAATTTCCCTGAGCTACCAGCAAACCCCCACTGCTTTTCCTGGAGGGAAAGAGATCTCCTTGCTCCAAATGTCACTGTGTTATGTGTTTGACCCTAGCTGACTCTCTTACAACTGTGCTTCTCCTCCCCTTTTCTTAGGACCTAGTACAAAAGTTGAGGTGTAGAAAGCTTTCCCAACTACGGAACTGGTTGTTGGGTTTTCTCAAAGCTCATACTCCTCCCTATCCAAACAGCTCTTACGTGATTGTAGCGCAACAGTGAGAAAAAGTGGTGCAAGGCGTGTACAGCCCTTCTGTCACTGTCAGCCCTCCACTACCAACTCAGCCACTATGCTGATCAAACGTTCTGTGTTGCTCATCAGATCATCTGAATGTACCATTCTGAGCTAACTTTTTTGCACTAATGACAAAGCCTGAGGGTACCTAAAGGCGTAAAACTCTAGATTAACCCATAGGATATATGGAGAGTAACTATTTGTAAAAGCAATCCAAATAAACTGGTTGTTCAAAGGAACAAAACTGTCACCAGAGGTCATTCAAGTCCCTGGTAATGTCAAGGGGCATTAAATGAGAGAGTAAATGAGAGAAAAATGTTTACAGTTGGAATTTCTGAAATTCTTTTGACTATAATAAAGTGAGACTGGTATCCTTCCTTGGATTATATTTATGAGTTATTGGGACTGAATCAAGCTAGAAGAAGAAACTTTTATTACCAATGCAGCTGTTCTTGTCTCACAGATTTCTGTGAGCTTCCACAAAACTACTCTGACTTCATCAGGCAGGTCACGAAATGCATCCTGACTGGAAAAGGACAAAGGAAGGGAAGCAGGTGTTGTAACACATCCATTGCCTGTGAATGTTGAATATCATCTGTAACATTAAACTTCCCCTTTTCCACAGCTTCCCTTCAGCCATGTATTTATAGTCATGTATTCTTTCAGCTAATACTCTTTGTTTTCTTAGAATCAAATTCACCTTTTCCAGTGCTGCTAACCTGTGACCAACGTCAAAGGAAGCACCTGTTTGTACAGCCAAGCAACCCAGTGAGTGTGTCAGACCTCAGTGTGTATGATCTGCTTCTCCCACAGCAAAGTCTAAAGTAAAAATCAGCCCCAGAGACAGAACCTGCATTTGTATATTTAGTTTTCTTTTATCTTCTTGTTTAGATTCAGTTGTTTTACTTTATCTAACAGGAGATAGGAACAGACTTCAACTGCAAGATTTCAAGCTGCCCTAAACTTTCTTTTCTCCTTTCAAAGAGAAAAGAAAACAAATAAACAAAAACATAACAAATGTATCCAGAGGTAACAGGAGTTGGTCTTTTCCTGGCTTTAACAGACAAATCAGTGACTGAGTGTCTACACTGTAAGACCATTGTCAAACATCCTCACAAGTGTTGCCAATTCTTCTTCAATCCTTTGGTATTCTGGGAACATACTCTGTCTCAATTGCACATTAAGGATGCTTTGCAGATAAATTTATATTTCGTTGCTGAAGCTTCCTGAGATGCAGCTCCAGGATCTTATCTTAGTCTTATCTTGACTTCTACAGCAAACCTTGATTCATATCTAGAGCACATGTAATTTTCCTTTTTCTGTAAATCAGATTACATTGAAGTCTTACATGAAGAAGACCGATGTTAGTATGTCCACTGAAGTCCACTGATACAGATGTCATCCACCATTCCCTCCCATTTTATCATGAAAGATCCCACTTGTCCTAATGGGAGCTATTAGGCCTGTGTACTGTCTTCATGGTGGGCTGTGAGGTCAAAAGACAGCTAAGCCGAGCCTAGCCAGTTAGCCAGGATGATTCCATCAAGAAGTTCATGTGACAGGTTTGTGTGTAGAGGAGAAGAAATTAGAAGTAAATTTAACAACAGCTATGCAATGATGGGAATATAGTCTTTAGCTATGTCAGGCAGAGAATCCTCTGAGCTTAAAAGAAACAGGAAATGTTAAAAGTAGAAAAAAAAATTGATTTATTTTGCTGTCAGATATTTTTTCTGTTGTAAGTAAATGACAGCAGTAATTTGACCTGAAACGCTAGACCACCAGTGGCTATTTATGCTTATAGCAGTAAGAGATTCGTTAATGTTCTAGCCTTCAGGGTCCTGAGATCCCTTCTTATTACAGCATCAGTCATCTGTAAAAAAAAAAAAAACAAAAACAAAAACAAAAACTAAAACTAAAAGACTGAGATACACCACACACTTACTGTTGTTTTCTTCATGGTGGTCAATTTCATTGATACCTCTGTAACAAATTACCACAAAATGACACTTCACAGCTGAACATTCATGAGGAGAATCACTGACTTAAACTAGATTCTCTTTCTTTTTTTTTTTTTTTCCCAGTCTATATTACATCCATTCCACGTGCTCCTTCAGAAGGTGAAAAATGTAGCACACTTCTATCTCTTCTTAACTTTCCAGCTCAAGAATAGTATGCACTGCTTCTTAATTTGTTTGGTTTGTTATTGATATTTTTCATCTCAATTTTTATTTTGCTCTCATTAGAGGCAAAAAATTGTTTCTCCAAATAGCTGCTCTTTCAAAAAGCATCAGATTAATCCCACAATTCTACCTGTTCATGCATACATATAGTGATATAAATATATAATTTGTCATACAATACCTCCTCCTCCTAATAGAGCATGCTGTACCCCGTGAGGTGTGACTGGACATCACAAGTAACTCCATGTGATTTTTCATAATGTACCACCCTCTGCTGCCTGCAGTACAAACCACACAAGATTTAGGTGGCAAAAAAAAAAAATCCACAAAGACAAAACTTGACAGAAACAAAACAAAATGGTTTTATTACTTTATCACTACCTGAACTTAAGGTCATGGTTTTCTTAGAAATCAGAATGCACCTTTTCCTCGACTTGAAATGAAACTATGAAATGAATCATGCAGTGGTTTGTTTTACATGAAATAGTCTCCCATGGTCTCCTGGGAATGTCAGTGAGCCGTACCAGGCACTGCAATTTTTCATTGGATACTTGCACTTCTGAGGAAACAGAGCCTTACATCTGCTGTACCCATAGCCCTTGACAGAGTTACTTGATCCTTGGTGCTGTGGATGTGCAAAATAGCTGGCAGCATTCCTCTAACTCACAGTTCAGGAAAAAAAAAAAAAAAAAAGAAAAAGAAAAAGAAAAAAAAAAGAAAATGAAAATGAAAATGAAAATGAAAAGAATAGCTCTTGCCTTTACTTTCATTTTTTACATACCCCTAGAGGATAACAACTTTCAAAACCTCTGTCTTACAATAGGGAAGACAATAAACGTCTGGTTTTGATATAAGAGCTGTTATATCTTATTGAACTTTGAGAAACATGTACAGATTTGCAGGTTTATGCAGTATATGTAGCAGACCCATGTTTTCATGATCACTACTGTGTAAACAATAAAAAATAATGCAGCAGAATTTCAAAAGATTTTAAGTTTATAACCATGACATTGTTGGCACACTTTACACTGAACTACAGACTATGGTCTCTGATTTACACCCTGATTTGCTACTGCAACATATTAATAAGTTTTTAAATGATGGAAAATTCAAATGTATTTATAAAATTATTTTGGAGGAAATATTGTCTGGCTGAAACTTTAGAGTCTAATAATTTCATTATGTGAAAGCAGTAGGCTGCATGTTACTAACATTTCAAAATTTTAGAGATCTCTATCAAGTGAGCTAAAACACTTGTGCATTATAAAATTAAGCTAGTCTTGTCAAAGAAGGTACCTGACCTACGTAGCTGCTACCTACAGGATCTTATGACAATTCCAAATTAAATTCCTGCTTGTTATTACTTATGTTTCAAGCCACATCATTATTTTGGTATGTACAGCTACTCATCACTGCCCCCTGTAATCATATGGGACTCTGTTTTTTTGAGAATCCTGAAGTCTAATAATTTTGTTATTTATTTATTAATATTTATATTTCATTTCCACACATTTGAGTGGAATTTAGTTTGAGACAATTCATACATCTAGGTATATTAATCAAGAACTAAATTCCATCCTAACGCAACCTCATCATCTGCTGTCAAGAGCTGTTCAACTGTTCGTATGATTCAGAAATAATACATCACAAGACCAAAGGTGAACACTATGTTAGAACTGTCTTCCAAATGTCTTCTTTGCGTACAAAATTCAGACTTTAAATGTGTCTTTATTTCTAAAGGGGAACAAAAGTCAAAATCTAAGGTTTTCTTGCAAGGCACAGTGTTCTAAAAAACTTTGTTCCAATTGTTCTGAAGCATTACATTTCGATAAGGTAGAAATCTGCTGTTCTGATAAAGTGGGAAAAGTTGCTTCATCTTTTTACTTTTATCATGTATTAGATGATAATATAAAATAAATTTCAAAATGAAATATTTTGACCTTATCAAAATCTGTCATTTTGGTAATTTTCCCATCAAGATTGTAAATTAAATTGGTACATTCTTGAAAAATATTCAGGTGTTGTTAAATTGTCATTTTCTTCTGGCAACCTGTTGCACTGGAAAAATCTTGACTAGCTTGCGTCAACAGACACTACCAAATATGACAGTTTTCTTCTGTAGACCTGTATGTCTATTTGTTCCGTTTCAAGCTCTCCATGAGGCAAATTTACCTTCACTGAATTGACTGAAGTGACTTTTTCTGAACCATGAGTGTGAAGAGGTGAACTGTGACTTGTGCTGCCTGTGGTTTCCTTGTAGCTCCCAAACCAAATCTATTTCAGATGATCAATGATCTGACATAGTCATGCTGGGTGATTTTGGATCCCTAGTATTGGGAAGAAGCTGATAGGAGCTGTAACTCATAGCCAGATGCTTATCTAGCCCAATTCCCCTGTGATGGACTAGAGAGTCATCACTGTCTCTCCTCTTGAGCTCTCTGAGCATATGCACATATGGCTGTTGACTGCAATGGCTCTTAAGCACAGAGAGACTCTGTTGTACATCTCCTCATATGACTATTGTTGGCCTATGGGCACTTCAAATGGTTTTATTGTTCTACATCCCTGAAGGACAGCTGAGGCATAAATGCTTGGATGATCAAATTGTTTATTTAGATGTATTTAATGGGCTCTTAAAATATACATTTATTGTTTATGAAAAACATATAGTGAAAGCACCCAGAACTGAAATTCCCTCGGGTGAATCTATGGCCTGGGCAATTAGAATTTCTTCATAACAGTGAGCTAATTTGATTTTATGCTGTCCTGTGGGACCCCGAAATAAAAGCCAGAAAGCTGCATAACGGAAAAAGCATGCAAATCATGGCCAAGTACAGAAAACAGTGACATCAAATAAAACCATCGGCACTGACTGGTGCATCTTTCAGTGTTGGTAGGAAGTAAAAAATCTATCATCAGCTAACATGCACTCTATAAAACACTTTTACTATACTCCTCTTAAGTTCTAACTTCCTCACTCCACTTCCCATCTCAATTAAAAGACTTCCATCTTCACAAATGTTTTAGTTGGAAAGTTAAATTCCTGTTCCTGGAAGGACAGGCTTTAAGTTACTTTGACTTGACTGTAAATAGGAGCAGCAGTGAAAAAGATAGAGATGATAGAAAAATTGACCTGAAGAAAACTCTTAAGTAACTTACGCAGCATTCTGCATCATGCAGAATGTTTAGAAAGTATATTTTGAGCAAGGTTTTTCTTTTTTGTTGTGCACAGAAGGCATTCCAATCAAATGCATTTATTCTACCTGAAACTCTTACAGAAAATAGTATATTAAAGGATAGAAATAATTCTGGTTCAAGTCAAATACTAAATACTAAAAAGAATTCCTTATTCCCTCAAAATCTCTTGTTTCACTGCAACATGACAAAAATGTTATTTGGGTTTCAACACTGGTAGAGACGATGGGAGTGGATGGCAATCAATTTTATTCATAAACATACATTGGAGACAAATGGTGCATAATTTAAGCCCTCTCCTGGCTTGTTGAATCTGCAGGCAGCCATGCTTTCTGTTGCATTAACATTTTGATTGAATGAACAGGGTCAAAACCATCACTTTTCTCATCTAGGGGAGAAAAACTATTCTGAAGCCAATCATCAATCAATGTATGTAATAAGCCTTTTTAAAGTACCTTAGGCTTTACAGATACCTGTCTCTCTGTCATAATAAAATCTAAATATCAACATCTTTTTCATTCAATAGCCCTACCACATACACAATAAAGTGTTAAAAGGCCAATAAGGACCTGAAATGTGTTTTGCTATTAACAAGATTATTCCAATGGATTTATTCCTAAGGTTGCACCACTTCAACTTCATGACCTTTGCTATGTTAATTAATTTGCATATAATTGTTTATACATTACTGTAAGGCATAATATAGTCTTGATACTTTGTTCTTTTTCTTGAGGTTAATGACTTTTAAAATAAATCCAATATAGTCAAAGAAATTCTTGCTAGTATCAACCAAGTATGCCTTCCAATATAATTCAGCAGTTACTCTTTAAGCCATAAAAGCATCATGCAACTATCTTTTAACAAGATAGTGGTCTTCAACAACGTACTAAAGCCATCCAAAATTATGTTGGTGGTAAGTATTAGATCAGTAAAGGTGGTTAGTAATTACATGGCAACTTTCATTTGCAGTGCTTCACCAAGGATATCCAATTTCAGATTGCAGCTTTTTTGACTATTGAGATACCTCAATCGGACCAAATCACTGCTTCCTCTGTTAACTTGAACATCAAATAACACCTGACAGTTACAGAAACCAGTGGAAAACTAACTTAAGAACTCATGAGAGTCATATACAAAATGTATGTCCAAGGGTAGTGTATTCACTTTCACAGACTAGTGTAAGATCTAGTTATCATGCAGTAGTAAATTTTTGGAGCACATAACAGCCCAAGCCAATAATTTTAATGCCTTTGAAGTTCATATGGCATTACATCTTCTATTTGAACTTGCTGCAGAAAATGGTTCTAAAAAACTCTAGTAACATGCTGTTCTCTGCCACAAATAACCTGATTGCTGAATGGCACATCACTAGACATCTCTCTCACTGTAATTGCAAATCAGAGAACTTACTTGTGATAGTTCCTGAATCTCTTGGACTTCCTCTAGGTCCAAGGTCAGAAAGTAGACACCTAATTGTTACCCTGCAGATCTTGGACCCACATGTAAACATCTACCATTCATAGCTTGGAGGAGTATCATGAACAGTTTAATTAAAAAAACCAAAAAACAAAAAACAAAACTTTAAACATGTAATAGTCAACATTAAATGTAAGAGCCTAGCCTGTCATTCTTGTCAGGTGAATATCTATATCCTTAGAAAGTTGACAGAGCCATTATTGGCTATTCAAGAGAGTAATCAGATTTTCTGAGCATCAATCAGCAATCATGAAGTCAGGAACATTTTATCAGGAAGTCAGGAATACAGAGGGTTTTCATAAGCTAATCAACAGACATCAAATAGACAATCAATCTAATTAGTGGTTCACATTTGCGTGACAATCACAGCTGCCAAACCAAGACGACAAATTTCATTAGTAATGAAATCTGAGAACTATGATTTGTGAAACCTATCATCAGAATGGAACTGTGTTTTTTTTTAAAAGCAGTGTCGTTACCATAGTTTGGGACATTTGAGGAATTTAATGTTCTTGATGGGGTTCACTTAATGGTGTCCTTTTTGTTTTCAAGGTAAATCGATATCCAGGGTCACAATTTTCAAAGAGTTCTTCTCTCAGTGTGGACTGTAGTTTCAAATAAAGTTAGTGTTCAACATTCAGGCACTTCTTTCATTTCCAAAATGTAAATGAAGCTTTTGAAGATCCTGATTTCCTACAGAGTTCTTTAAAATACTAGGCCAGAACTACTTATTCCGAGAGTACTTCTAGTGCAGTAAATATTTCCAGAGCTGAAAATTTAAGACACATACATATGTACATATTCATCCATAAATTAACCACCTACAAAGAAAAAAATAACTAACTAAATCAAAAGGAGAAACTGTTCCTGACACACAATATGCCACGTATTGAGAAGAAGAAGAGAATAAATCCCTCAAGGACATGCATTTTTTTCTTAAGGAAGCAGTGTCTCTTGTCCATTAAACATGGATATTTGCTGAGTTACTTAATTTGGCTATATACCATGTCCTAGTCTTCAACACATTGTGTTATTATAGGTATTGTTGCTTTTGCCTTAGAGTGACAGGACTGACATGAGATCTCTGAACCTGTTTTACTAAGACTCTATAACATACCTATGTGTTATTGTTCTAGGGTCTAGTCTCAGCTAGTATATACCAATTCCTTTAATCAACCGGTTGAAAATATATTCTTTTATGTCCCTGAAGTCTGAGAAATTGAAAGAAATACCTGGAAATTCATGTTTTTACTGTCCTAGATGTTGCAGTTGTGGAATCTGAAAAGAGATAGTGACCATGAGGAGGACTCTGCTGTGATGCTTTTTATGCATTTAGGGTCTGTCACCCCTGCATGATATACTAGCACCTTACCACCAGATTCACCCTTTATTGTAGAGCCTGTTTTAACAGTGGTACGTCTTTCGGCATTATACTCACAGAATAATGGAGGTACTTGATATACATGGAAAAGAGAGATATATATTTAAGCTAGTTCATAAAATGCAGTTGAAGCAACCTTATCAATCAGCTTTGAATATTGGATCACTATCTTATATGAAATGTTCATTGATACTGACTGGAACAGTCCTGGAATTCTTAACACAACTAATCCAGCTGCTGCTGACCACCATGCGGATTAACACTGTAATGAGCACAATGCCCACCATTATATTAAGACAAAGATAAAACTTTTTACTTTATTTTGATCACATATCTATTTTTAAAATGATAATTTTAGCTCAAAAATCAGATTTCTATGTCAGCAATATCTAAACATTAGAATCAGACCTATGTTTGAAACAAATTTGAATGGATGGAGACTGCAAGGAGGCTCCAACGATTTGAGCTTATCCAAGATTTCCTAGGAAAATTGCAGATAAATCTTTAATCATTAATTTTATATTTTCTCATCTTGCAGTTTACATTTTTGTGGCATGAGGTTGCAATCCTGATTTTAACACCCTTTCCTTACAAATGCACAATGTAAAAAAAAAATGGCAGAAATACAAAATATTAAGTAAAAGTTTCTGTAGAAGGGAATATATAAGCAGTTTGGACTTTTTTTTTTTTTCTTTCAAACTAAGAATCATAGTGTGAATCGGACTAAATGCCAAGAATAAAGTAACAGCTTAAAATGAACAGTTGAAATTAACAGGTGTTATAGCATATGCTAGGTTTAACTGCCAAGTATTTCACACCTTCATTAAAACCTTTCATGTCAAATTTAAGGCAATGTTAAAATAAAGAGGAAAAGCATAGCTTAAAAATGAATAGCTAATTGTTAAATTTCAGAATCAGTCTGTATGGTGACAGAGAAGTTCTCAGTTAATTTTACGTAGGAATATCTTTTAAATGGGAAGATAATCAACTAGAGTGTATCACACCAGATTTTAATTCACAAAACTTTGTGTTTAAGCTTTAGAAAGTAACATAAACTACAAAGCATTTCAGCAGGGAATATAATGGAAAAACAATGCATTCCTGTTTCATGGGGGTATGATAAAGGCAAAACACACCAAGAGCACTTAGATACGCAGACTGAATGCTGAAAGCCCTGGAAACCTGTGATCCAGAAGTCCAGTATTGTTTTTGGTAATAACAGCCACAGGCTTTCCACTGAATTTGCAAGGTCTCAGGACCTGTCAGGATGATGTTATATTAACTTATCAATGTAATAGCAGATTTTCTCCTGACCAAGTGGCTATGGCTAACTTGTTTAGTTTTTGCTTTTCTCGTTATTGTATGGTATAATCAGATTTTCATACAGATATGACTAACAAGTAGCTTTGATGTGAAGAATGAGGTACTTCTGACTGTAACAGTGTCTGTAGAGAAATATAGACCTAGTATGATAGCAGAGGCTTTGAGTAGTGAAGACACAGGATACAGTGCAGAAGTGTAACAGCATGGGATGATAAGACTTGGCAGAAGTTTGGCACTAGAAATCACACTGCTATAAACAACTCACCAATGGTTAATTAAAGAAAGGCAGACCTGGAGCTGGACCACATTGGTCTTAGGAGTAAAAAAAGAAAAATACTAGCTAGCATACATCAATGACACCATATATAATAAATTCAGGTGTAATATGGAATTGAAGACCAATGAAGAAAAAGTGTGCTAGCAAACCTATAAAAATAACCCCAAGTGGATACTAGTCACAGAGCTAAGGATCCTATGGAAGAAGGGGAAGACTGAGCATAACTCCAGGAAAAGGGGTAGAAACAGAGAAGTGTGCGTATAATAGTATTAACTTCATTATTATTATTACTGAGACTTTTCAGCATAAAAGTGTTCTTTCTTTTTATGTAATAATTATATCTGAATTAAGACTAATTCTTGGATAAGGCCATTAAGATTTCTTTTGTACAACCAATGAATTATTTGCTTTATGAATAAAGAGTGTTTCTTCTTTGCCCATACACAAGATTTTGAACACAACAGAATCCATAGAGGAGCATAGAATCAGCTCCCTGAGAATTGTATGTTTTCCCATCCATAGTGAGACACTTTTTAAAATTCCACATGAGTTTTGTACATGGTGAAATCATCACCAATGAATTTTTAAGAAAACATTTCCTGTACAGAAAAGTTTTCCCCAAGTTTTTGTTTGTTTGTTGGGTTGTTTTTTGTTGTTGTTTGTGGTTTGTGGATTTGTTGGTTGTTTTTTTTTGTTGTTGTTGATTGGTTGGTTTTGTTTGTCTGTTTGTATTTAGAAAGTCATGTTGATAAAGATGTCTAAACCAACGGGCAGTACATGCCTACATTATTTATAACCTTTCATCTGCAGCCTGGAATCACAGTTAAAACTTGTTACAGACTGACTCCCTGGATCACTGAGCCTGGAGTTGTTTTTATTCTGAGAATGTTATTCTGAGAGGGAAGCATCAACTTTGTATTGTATCATACTAATATGGCTTTTCCTTTCTTTTTCTCTTCTTTTTTCTTTTTCTTTCCTTTTTTTTTCTTTTTTTTTTTCTTTTCCCCAAATGGGTGTAATAAGGAGTATTGTCATTTATTTGCACTCCAGAAACACATTGAAAATTAAAGCTGTATTGTTGTAGGTATTGTAAAAATATATAACAAAATCATAACAAAAACATGTCACCAAAAGATTATAATCTTAATTGAAGTAAAGGGATGGGATTCGGCCATTCGATACAGATGAGATGAGAGTTTAACAGATATGGGAGAATGTGTCACCAGCACACATTGGTTGTTTAAGCAGCCCAAGTATTTTAGAATTTCAGAACTACAGTAGTCTTTAAATTCATAAGGTAATAAATAAATAACCGAATTATGATTTCTATGTCAGAAAGCTTCAAAGTTAATAGGATTATATAAATGTAGCACAAAATCAAAGAATACCTTACCATTCACTGTGCTATTTGCTTTCTGGTCTGTGCAGCTATGCCAAAGGACAAATCAGAAGCATAATATCAAGTGTCTTCCAAAAAATAGTTAATTCAGGGAGTTTTCATTCCAACATTGGAACTTGGTCTAGAACCCAGTTCCTCTGGTAACTATATGAATGCATTATGATAATGCAATTTTAAAATATTTATTTTAGCTAACAGCTATTTCCTTTAGGTGAATACAAACTGTGCTGAAAAGTACTGTACAGAAGAGACTAGGAATGGAAAAAAAAAAAAACAAAACCACAACACTATGTTAGTAATTTTGGATTTTGAAAGAACACAAAGTATTTTTTTTTATTGCAGATGGATACAATACATTGTCCTTAGCCAATTATGAAATATGAGGGGAATGTTTACATAAGTAGCCAAGCGTGAATACATATCTTTACTTCTAATAGTGTAGCTTATTATTTTTCAGTTTTTGATGAAATCATAACATTGTAAGTTTTAAGAGGTTATTGGGCAAATTTTTCAACTTCCCCAGTTTTCTCTGACTGGTCTTTTAAAATAAGTGTATGTTATGATGCATGTTTTCTATTTTGGGGTGGGTTTTGCTCTCCTTTCTCCCTTCCATTCACTGATTTCCTAAAACTGCAGAACTGGACAGCAATTTTACTCAGTGGAGCATGGCAACATCTGAATAAAATCCAATAACAATACAGATATATAGCTAGAGGTATTTTTTGAGTTAGTGGACTGTTGAGTGCATTCGTTTTGTTGAAAAATTACCATCATTTGAGGTTGAAACTGCTTCCATTTCATTTTTCCTTTTTTTCAATGGAAGTGGTAAACAAAAAGTAGTGTTCTGCCAGTTCATTCTTTTTCTTCAGCTTCATTACTTTTCTTCTCTTTTTCATTCCACTTTTTCAACTTGTAAATGGAGAAAAAAAAAAAAAAGGAAAAGGACAAAAAACTGAAGTAACAAAAAAATGGGATGGCAATGTGCATGCTTTATATATTAAAATATATTGTACAACTTATACATTGCCACTTTCACCTAAGATTCTCTCAGAAAGTAAATTGTTCAAGTAGTCTACTTTTCTACTATCTTAAAAAAAAAAAAAAAGTACGAGAAATGACTGAATTTAATTCAATGTTCTGAATCCTTAACCACTGACTGAAAGTCTTTGCTACATTATGGTTGGGTAGTAACCTAAATAAATAGAATTATTTGTCTCTGCCTACTTGGTAGCAGATAAGGCACACATAACATCAACCATCTTAATAAATAGTACTCAGCTTTTACGAGAACACTGCCAAAGTGCCAGAGAAACCCATTCACACAGAGGGCTCTTGATGGTCAGGTTTACAAGCATTTATACTTTTAGAGATCTGAATTATAATTGCACATACATCACATGTGGCTAAACAATAAACTTAATTCCACCATTATGCCTTTATCTTGCTTGTAAGTACTAAATTTGCAATTAAATTATTAATGAAGGGAAGGTCATCATCTCTGTCTTCTCTTGTTGTCTTTTTTCAAGAGAAAGGAGCCACGGAGACAGACAAACCTGACAAGTTTGATAGATTTCAAAATGGGGGTCTCCATGTATGAAGATTTCTGTGTGTATGTGTAAAATTACAGGTTGGAGCCTTCAGCTAAAATCTGAGCAGTCTGGTTTCTTAGTCTTTTAAACAGAAACTGGACTGAAGAACTGACCACAATAAAACAGACCTTCAGTTCTTTACTGCCAATCTAAATTCATCACATGGAATTGCGTATTTCTAAGAGCAATTAAACCAGAGTACAAAGAATCCACATTGCCTTTAAGAATCAGTGTAATTCTGTATTTTGGCTATATTGCATTTTAAATTAATTTGTATGTGGCTTCTGAAAAAAAAAAGATCCTTACGAAAAATAATTTAAAAAAAAAATCAGGTTCATGTCTTCTAGCACCACGCTTTGACCTGCAATAATCCTGGACAATCATGAAATAAATTGCCTTCTGAATGGAAAACACACCAGACAAGCATCCTCTGTGTTACAAAAATGAGTCACAGGCTACTCACAGCTGGGTAGCTTGATGCTGCCAAATTTTTTTTAGG
The DNA here is from genome assembly GCF_037038585.1 of Patagioenas fasciata. NCBI lineage: Eukaryota > Metazoa > Chordata > Aves > Columbiformes > Columbidae > Patagioenas > Patagioenas fasciata. The sequence goes on along the minus strand of NC_092522.1, from coordinate 116,194,312 downwards.
ATAATTAGATTCTAGTTAGATACTGGAAACATCATATTTTTTTAACCCATCCTTTGTGTATAAATTATATATTTTCCAAAATATCATCATTTTCTGTTTTGAGTTTGGATGAGTAACCCGTGTTTAACACAGTAGGCAGACCTTGTGCTGTTATGAGCCAAAACATGCCTAGTTTGTAGTCTTCTTCGGAGAGAAGCCTTCACCATAAGGTTCCCAAAGAGCAGTAGTACTTCTGAAAGAACCCGCACACCACAGCCCAATGATGTAAGATTTCCCTTTTTGTAATCTCTGAAAAGCTTTCTCTTGTTTTCATAGTGACTCTTAAATCAGTGAACTGAGTGGTCCCTGCGTTCCCCTAGGTCAGGGGCTGGTGAAGGGAGGACTTCACATGGAACTGCAGATTCCAAAAAGGAACTTCCTGCTAAGCCCCAAATTGTGATATATCTGTTTGGCTCCCTGTTTAACAGAGAGCAGAGGAAAACAGTCTGCTGTCCATGAAAAGCAGATATCTTTCTTAGTATTGAAACAGCAATCAGGAGAGATTTGCACCCAGCAAGGGCCATTAATGCAATTTGTTGAGCTTTAAAGAGGGAAAGGAATGATTTGTGCTGCCCATATTTATCTTCCATGAAGGTGCATAGTCTCTGTTTCATTGTTTTAGGCTTGCTGTGCTAGATCCTTGTCAACTCACTACAAGGATGCTGAGCAAGCTGCTGCTCTCATGACATCTCAGACAGCCCAACTGATGTGGTTGCAGAGCTCATACTCAGCCATGCACAGTGAGTGCTGCCACAGGAATGACCCTGGCCTGACAGGGGTGAAGATCTGATGCAAAGACAAGCAACAGTGCACTCCCAGCTTAAAAGAAAACATTAAGAGACCATTTAAAGATTTTTTTTCTATTCTCTGGTTTTCCAGGAAATAACTTATTCCATTCAAATTGAAAGGTCACTTTCTAGCTTCATGCACACTTCGCTTACTTTAAAATCAGTCAGATTTCTTAATGATGTGAGCACATCTTGCTGATTTGTTCTCACAGGAACAGAGATGATGGCAAAGGAGGCAATCCTGGAAAGGCTAGGAGGCAATCCTGGTAAGACTAGCATCCTTGGACATGGATACCTGCTTCCAAATTCCTGAGTGTTGCTATAAGCAGTTGAGATGGCAGTTTGCGTGCCTTGAATCCTTTACAGCTCCTGCTTACAGAAGTGCAACTTGACTCTGAAACAGCCCTGCGGGTATGGAAGGAAATGAGTTCATCTTCACATCTTGTGCTTTAAGCTTTGTCTTGGGGCTCGTAACAATTTCTCTGTTGTAGGTTACATGGCTGGGCACCTCTGGGATCCCTTCCCAATTTAAAAAGGCCAAGGGAGCAGTGTGTAAAAAATGAATTCTTCTTGGCATCTGATTGAAGACATTGCATAGTCACGTGTTCCTCTATGTTTCTCTCCAACAGGGAATAAGAGAAATATACAGCCCAATAGCACCTGTGAACATCCTTGCCATCAGATGGAATTTTCCTATTTCCTGCGGTGAAGAACTGATGGGTGGTTTTGCCTACCCACGAGCTCTGTGAGAAAGTGCCCTAGAAAAAACACTCACTTCTATAAATATACTACAATTTTGTTGTAATTAGTCTTAATTCCCTTTCTGATTTTCATGTATGATAGCCCAGTACTGCCTCTTGTTTCTACTGCTCACTTCATTAATGCCCAGCTACTGTTACTTTCAATCAAATACCTTGATGAAAGATATCAGTCTTGGCTGTGAAAGGCCTTGAGCTGCAGATTGTCACCCATGTAGAATGCCAGATGTGGGAGTTTTCACAGATGTTGCATACATACATACATGTGTCTGTGTGCATGAATCACGTCCTAAGATTATTTTCTGTGTTCAGTTTCGGTCATTACTAGAGACAGTATGCTAGACTATAAAGGCCTATATTGGAGTGGTTTTACACAGTAGAACAGGTTTTATGCATCTGTAAGCAGAAAAGTGTCAAAATAGCAAATTACTGCTTTTCAGCTCTTTTGGCTTATGTACTACTCATTTGTGGTGCTAGCCCTTGTGCAAAGGACAAAGTAGCCTCTTCTGTGAGAAATGTATCCTGGTAGAGGAGTTTCAGCACCGAAAACTTCTTCAAAGATGAGTCAAAGTTGTGTAGGTTTCTATTGCCCTTTCAAAAAATAGAAGATGAAGAAATGTTGTTATACTTTACATCTCTACATCTCTTAGACAAAAGAAAAGCATCACTGTGGGTTTTTTTCTCCTGTTTCTCCAGCAGCTTCTGTGTATAAATTATACATTTTCTTAAATATCTGCATTTTCTATTTCAGGTTTGAGCTGATAACCTGTGTTTTTGCACAGTAGGCAAACCTCATGCTGTCAGAAGAGGCGGTGATAGAGCCTCACATTTCACTTCCCTTCATTCCAAGGAACCCTTTACTATTATGTCATTAAGGATAATGCAAAGCTTTGAATTGAAACACCATAGACACCAGTGATGCATGACAAACGAACTAGCCAATGAAATGCCACTGTACTGGGATTTGCTCAGCCACACAAGTCCTTGTTGAGAGGAGATAATAATTTATTTAAAGAACAGTGTTAAGCTGTAACAGCTACACCAGAAGGAGCTGAAGGATCTGTATGTTTCTTCTCTGAGAGGATGGAAATGTGAATGCATCAAGATTGCAAAATTTACGTACATGCATTAAATACATTTTGAAACAGTTCTTCCTACAGTGTAATCCCCAAAACAACTTGCATAGGATGTGCAGGGTGACATTGCATGCGTTCTGTGAATTGTTTGCATTTTGGAGCACAGAGGCTCAGGGGCAAAGGTGCTGCCATGATTTTCTTATTGCAGAGCTCAGAACGGCTGTAAGCTCTATGGCACTGGGTGCATAGATAAGTGGCAAACTAAGTATTACAGCAAATGATTACTATTAAATCTTCAAAATCTTTTATGAAAGATACAGAAGACAAGCAGACAAAGTGTTTGTTATGTAAAGTATTCAAGGAGACTTTCATTTTAACAGCATCCATTATTTCCCTTTTAGCTGCAGAGCATTTTTATGAGGAAAATTCCCTGGTTCATAGTATATTTTTATTCAGTATGAAGATGATATTAACTCTCTCTTAGGGAAAGAAAAAGAAAATAAAAAGTAGCTGAGATGGGCTGGAGCTGTATTTGTTGTCTGTTTTATTAGAATCTGGGCCTGCTCCCTCGTAAACAAAACATGACAAGCACATACACAAAGAGAGTGGGGAAAATAGCCAACAGAGAAAAAAAATCTTCTGCTTGTGCTGTTGACTCTGATTTGTAACCTTGCTGCTGGAGAAAGACAAGCACAGTACATAGTCTTATCAGCCACTCCAAGATGTGGCAAGCTTGAACCAATGTCAAACTGTTTAAGGCATTGCTCTTAGCTGCCTTTCTGGTCACAGGGTTAACAAAACAAAACAAAACAAAATGGAGAAAACAATCAGACAAACAAAGGTGAGAAAAAGAAGAAAATAAAGAAAACATCATCATAAATAAATAAACAGGCTTGGCCAAGCTAAGTCAGATTCTATCTAAACAGAAAAGGGGAGGGGGCAGATAGAGAAAACAAAGATGAGGAGGGACAAGGCTGAGAGTTACAACAAGGGCACAAGTCTCATGTTGTAACCAGATTTCAGGACTCGGCCAAAGCTGATGGAGGAAATGCTCATTTTCCAGTCTTCCTCTGTGTGTCTCTTGTCCACTTAGTCCATGTTTTCTTCTCTGATTTCTCAGGATCAGAAGCGCAGAAATATAAATTGTCACCACAAATTCTGAGCTCCTAAAATATAGTAAGCCTGGCAGCTGAAATGAAAAATGTTATTCCTTTCTGGTTTGTTGTCCTCCCAGGAGTACTGTCAAACTATCACTGCCAAGTATGGCAACTGGCATAATATCCTCTCTTCTCATCCTTTTATTCACTTGTTAAGTTTTGACATGTCGCTGTTGCTCCATTGCTTTCTCATCATTGTTCTTCTAATTTACCAGACAATCAGAATCATCTTCCAAGTATCATGAGGCTTCCTTGTTTGAACTGATTTCATTATTTACATGTTAGTTTTATTTACTTTTGGAAACAATAAGAAGTTTTGTTGGCATTTTGCTATTTTGAATGATGGAGACCATAGATTTATTTGCTGCAGCCTGAATGAATTAACAATTCCAATATGTTGTCCATGCAGTTCTGGTACAGTGTACCTAAGATCAACATTGCAGACAAACCATGTAGTATTTCATGCATCCTTTGAAGCACCCTTGCAGTGCTATGGGGAGCGAGAATCTTCCAGAGTACTTCACACTAATTTCACTTAAAATAAGCCCTTGAAAAAAATAAGATATCTATGTTTGATTCATGTCTCTGTGAATTGTGCAAGGTCTGCCAGGTCTTCTGTATGATCCATTTGGCTTGATCCCTGTGTTTGTTCTTTCACATCCTGAGCACATGGAACATGCTGGTCCCAGCAGGAATGGAGAGGTCAGAACATCCTTAGATGGCAGCTGATCATGGCCTGGAGGTCTTTGTGAGTCTCAGTCCATCTCTGAGAGGCAAATGTCATGTGTTTAGATTTGAGAACAAGAAGTTATTTTACACTCACCATCAGGAATGTATTTCTGTACGTTACAGCAAGTCTGTTTTTTTTACTTACTGCCCAAATCATCTTTATGCCCACACGAACCTCATTAGGTTCAACAAGGTCAAGTACACAGCTCTGCACCTGGGTCAGGGCAGCACCCAGTATCAATACAGGCTGGGAGAACGAAGAGATTGAGAGCAACCCTACAGAGAAGGACTTGGAGGTACTGGTGGATGAAAAATTGGACGTGAGCTGGTGATGTGTGCTTGCAGCTCAGAACGCAAATCGTATCTTGGGCTGCATCAAAAGGAGCATGTCCAGCAGGCTGAGGGAAATTATTCTGGCCCTCTGCTCCAATCTGGTAAAACTGAAGTATTGAGCCCAGTTCTGGAGCCCTAAGCATAGGATAGATACGGACCTGTTGGAGAGGGTCCAGAGGACGCCACCAAGATGATCAGAGGGATGGAACAACTCTGCTGTGAGGACAGGCTGAGAGAGTTGTGGTTGTTCAGCCTGGGGAGCAGAAGGCTACAGGGAGATTTATTGCAGCCTTTCAGTGCTTAAAAGGGGCCTGTAAGAAAAATGGGAACAGATTTTTTAGCAGGGTCTGTTATGATGAGATAAGAGGTAACGGTTTTAAACTAAAGGAGAGGAGATTCAGGCCAGACATGAGGAAGAAATTGTTTTACAATGAGTGTGGTGAAACACTGGACCAGGTTGCCCAGAGAGGTCATGGATGCCCCATCCCTGCAGATATTCAAGGCCAGGCTGGATGGGGTTCTGAGCAACCTGATCTGGTTGAAGATGTCCCTGCTCATTGCTGGGGGGTTGGACTGGGTGAGCTTTGAAGGACCCTTCCAACACAAACTATTCTATGATTCTATGATCCTATGATTAATTATTACTTCCTCACCTTCTTCCCCTGTTTCCACCAAAATACACTTGTATCCTGTCCCTAAGGGGATAGTAGCCCCTCACCACATGAGTATAACACATGTCAGTAAGGTCAGATTGGAGGTTCAGGTAAACCAGATAAAAGAGATGGAGAGAGGCATTGGCAGCATGCTTTGCATTGGCCTTGAGAATAACCAAGTAAGGGGGGTAGTCGTCTGCTTCACCCCATGCTGAGCACCTATCTTCCCTTTGCCTACGACAAGTAGCATGACTTAACATGGTGACAGGGAGACCAAGAGGTGGAGAGAGAGCAATAATGTCTGCAATAAGGGATGACAAGGAGATCTATCTCTCCTAATTCATGTCATCCTTCAGCAAAACTAGATTTAATTTGTATCCCTGAAGAATATATTTCTGATGAAAGGAAAGCATGGAGGACAGCCATAAAACCCATGGGGTTCTGTACAGTGCTGATAATATCTACAACGTCAGATTAAAAAAAAAAAAAAAAAAAAAAAACAAAACCACCAAACTGAAAGAACCAGTTTTATATTACATCAGGCAGGTTAGACAGTTCTGTGCATAGCATCACTTGACTCATTCCAGATAAGTTAATATATAGGATTCATGTAGCATTCTTCTGAAATGCCCCTCTCTACTTACTTGATTTTTAGGAAAGTTGATGTCTAGTGGATAGATCAGATCTCATTATTCTTCTAAGCAGAACTTCAAAGAGCTGTCAATTAGTCTCCACCATTATTAGGGATGTTATGTCCTACACATCGTAAATATTTTCTGTGAAAATGTAGTCTCTAAAAACCAAATCTGTGAGAAGATTCAGATGGTTGTATATTTCTTCCTTTAACTCTAATATGGAAAAATTCTATTTCAGCCATTATATTTAAAAAAAACATTTCTACCATCATGTCAACCAGTGAATAATTGTTTAGGTTTTCCAGTCAAGTGCTTCAGTACTGAGTCTTTATTCTAGCTTTTAAAGATTTAGATTTAGAGTAACGGTCTTATATTTAATCACTTTGTAGTGTGCTATCTCATTTAGGTATTTCTGATAAGAAAGACTTTTAATATCTCTACCTTTCTTGCTGTTCCTTGTTCAAAAGAGAGTAATCGTGATTCAAAATGAGATTGTCATCACATAAAAAATAACCTGTTTTTCTTAGAACATTTAGCAGTTGTTTTCTCTCTTTCATAGACTTGACAATAAAACAAGATAAACGAAGTCAAAGCAAGAAAGTAGTTCAAGGAATGGGTCTGGATCATGTGGCACACTTCGAGTTACTACAAATGACTGGTGTAAAACTGTGTGTCACTTGACTTTACCCCAGTATCTACTCTGGAATACAAAGGGAGTCAGTAAAAGGAAATGGGTCTAATGCATTTATATATTTCTAAGGGTAAAAAAGAAGCTCAACAGAAAAGCTAATCATGTAGTAACTTTTTAATACTGTCTTGTTTAGCTCGGTTGTCAGACTGAAAATCACTTGTTTTTGCTAGATGCAGAAAGAAAAGAATCAAAATAAACATGAAGGGGTCACATGAGAAAGGGGCAGACAGTGAGGGAAAGGAAGACTTATGTGAGATGCTCAGAACATATGAACTGTGACTGTTTCTCTCTCACTTCTGCCTGAGGGCTGCAGTTTTGGATTGGCTACCTCCTGTCATTCCTGTTTCTCAAACCACACAGTGAAGAGACTCATCCTTCAGTAGGTGCTTTCAGTTTCTACATTTTTTTTTTAACATAAGCCTAGAAACCATGTGTTATGTAAAAATGCAAAACAAAACAAAAGTTAGCAACATGACTTATTCCACTGCATATTTCAATATTTACCTTTTCCTTCTTCTTTTGTTGGCATCCCTGCTTGACTAAATTTGGGGTTTTTGTTCAAGAAACGATCATACAGTCAGGCTCTTTATTTATTTAGAGTCATTCAAAAAGCTTTCTTAACAAGTCTTCAGCTGTTGGGACTTTAACATGCCTCAAGAACCTTTCTTCAATCTGTGCAGGTTTGCTGAACTGAAATTACTTACTGAGGGCCATGATCCAAATCCTGTTGAAGTCAATGGAAGTCACTCCAATTACTTCAATGGAGCTGGATCCAGTCCATAAAGCATTGACCGCTTGAAGTTGTTTTGCAAATGTTGAATCCCTCCTTATGTACAAAGCACAGTCGGTAATGAGGAACAGGCTGTAATGGGGCTGAGGGACTGTACAGTATATGTATACAGCACTTAATTAAACACATCGTTCTATACCGTCATAAAGCATTTCCCACACTAAGTGTTGTTCACATTACTCTTAGGAGATTAAGGCTTTTGAAATCCCACACAAAAATGTCCCAGTTGTTCTATAGACTATATCTTATAGTACTTGTCACTGTGTGTAGGAAGGGTAATTAACCTAAATAATATTATATTTCACTGCCAAATGCTAAATGTCAGTATTATACATTTCTTAATATAAACAACACATTTAGAAACAGTAGGAGAGATAGAGATGGAGTATTCTTTGAAAAGGTATTTCACTAAGGGGCCGGATGGACGAGGTAATTGTTGCAAGATATCTTAAAGTAATCTTTTCAGATTCTATAGTGTCTAACAAATCAGTAGTACCCAGCTGTGATGGGAGGTACTTGAGGACTTAATGCGGTAGATCTGACTGCACACAGAAGTAGTCCTGTCTTTTCTTAGTCACACACTGTTATTCATAAAGAGTTTAATTCCTTTGTGAATTCTATGTTCTTGAAATGGTTGAAATATAAAATTTCTGTCCAGTGAGACATTTCAATTTTTTTTTAACAAATGTATCTCAAGTTATAATAAAAAATTGTTCCATAGTTTTCAGTATTTGGGTTTTTTTGTGTGGTGTTTGGTTTTCCTTCTGGTTGGTTGTTCTGTTGTTGTTTTATTGTTATTTATTTCTTTATTTAAAAAATAATCAGACTTCATTCATTTTGTTCTCTAAAATCAACCTCAAACTTACTCTTTTCAGGTGTCCCCAGTCTCTCCCTTTTCCCAAAAAATGTTAAATGAACTTTCACAGATTGTCAGAGGTTTTGGCAAGTTGAGTTGAGTGTTTCAGAGTCAGGGAACAGTCTGGCTATAGGAAATCCACAGCTCAAAGAGAGGTACTTTGGACTCCAGACATTGCTACTGCAGAGTCAGGAGAGTAACTCAAGAACCTCTGCTCCAGCAAAGACCCTTGGGGCTTGAAGACTTCTGACTGCAGAAGACTGATAGGAAGCTCTGGATTGTTCGAGTCTGTTGTGATCAAGTTTAGTGAACCTCTCCCAGACCTGTAGATTATGAAGTCCAGTGTTCAACAGGAGCTCAGCTGGGTCTTTCAGACTTTGACAAATCAGTTCCCTGAAAATGACATTCATTAGAAATTCTTTTTGACGAGAAAGCGTCCAGCCAACTCTGATATATTTACCTTTTCTTATTATGTGATCTTTACTATTTTTATAGGATTAAGTAACATAAACTTGGTTCTTGATATCACTATCAGAAGCTCAGTAGCCACCAAAAGTGGCCTTTTTATTTAGGCAGACCTTGCCTTATTTTTCAATAACAAACCTTTGCAGAATTCAGTAATGAAAGTGTAGAAGGCATTTCTGAAGAGATCTTTCATTCTGATTGAGTGATCCTGACTGCTTGCCCAGTATCTCAGAGTGCTTTACCGAGAGGGCAAAGAATTCAGGACAGAAAAAAAAAGACCAAGAAAAAGTGAAGGAAAGAAAAAAAAGAGAAACTAAGATGAGCATGAAAGAATAAGCAGGGTTCTGAAGCAATTGGATCTGACCGTAAAGGTAGGACCATCTATACAGAAGGCATTTCAAACTCATCCTGGAAATCTCTTATGCAAGATTAGTGTTCTTTCCCAAGTCTGATACTTTAATTAAATCCTCTGTTTTCTGATTTTGAACAATTCAAGCCGAAAAAGAACAACAAAAAAAATGCTCACTGTGATGAGGACTGACTATGCCCCACGGCACTCAGTATGCATTTTACAGGTGGAGTAGTTCTCAGCTTATGAAAGCTTGTTCTACAAACTCTCATTTCTGTATTTCCATACAATTTTTGAGAAACAGGTTTAATTCACAAATCATCACAATTTCATTTCAACAGCAACACCGCACAAAAGTCCAATAAAACTGACTTGGCAGTGATCTCTTTAAAAACAAGGGGAGAGTCACAGGTTTGGGTCTGTATTTCACATTTCTTTCTTTATTTTACTTCTTTTATTAGAATTCTCGCTGCAGTCAGGATTTTGAAAATGAGAATCCTGGCTATTGACAGTATATGCAATTATTACTGTGACTTTTCCGTGGGAATAAAAATGCAGGTACATTGTTTTGTACTTATTCATGTGGAGAAAAAGCTTTTCTCAGCAACATGACAATTATTTACAAGATGAAAATTACCAAGTAGTTCATCTCATTTTTCCAGCCGTCAGTTTTCTTCACTCTTTTTCTCCTTGCAGAGAGCAAAAGTTTCTAATACGGCTTCCAGTTCTGTCCTTAAGACCAAGTATGGAAGAAACAACTAAAAATCCTCTCTCCAAGTTTGAAAAATGTATGAAAATGTTGACACAAGCATATCACATGAGCTTCTTGTCACTGTTACAGAATTTTTACATAAAAAGATGCCCTATAAGACGTTTCATGTTGATACCACTGTCAGCAAATAACTTACAGCATTATCAACAGACTTTAAAACGTTTTAAGCAGATGTTTATGAAACTAGATGTTTTGATTACAGAGATCATATAACAGAGTACACCATAATGAAAATACAGAGTTTTCCAGTTTTATTAATTGCAAAATAATGACAGGTAAAGCCCTACATTTAAGATGAATTTTAAAACATAGTACAAAAGAAAAATGAAAAGATAAATTAACTTGAACTTTTTTATTTAAATGTTCTTTGAATATCTGTGAAAAGGATCTTTAACTCTGAATAATACATTCTGAGCAAATTTTGTCTCTTGAAAACCAAGCAGTTTCTACATAGTGATAAAACCTTCTTCTGCTACCTACAGTGTTACAAGTGAAAGGTTCTGACTGGCAAACCTTCTTCCCTAAGCTCTTGTTTACTCACTGATAATATGGGACCAAACATTTACAATAAACCAAAATCTGATATTTTGCAAAAGTCTTTCTTTGTAAAAGACATCAGGAAAAACAAGGAAAGACAACTTTGATTCAGGAAAGTGTTGCACTCCTCAGAGAAATTTGAGAACAAAAGGTATGCGTAAGTGCATAAATCCCGACACATTTGATATTCACATATATTTTCTGATGATCCTTTCAAAATGTAGGTCCTGGTTGACGAAGGAAATTAAAAGCTTATATAGCAACACAGAAGTAATCTTCTCAATAATTAATGACTGTTATCTGCAAGATTTCCATCTCGTTTAAGAAAATGATAACTTTATATTTCAGGACAGAATCAGTCTTTTATTGTTAATAGCATAACCTTTTATCAGCTGCACAAAAGTGACCAACTGAACGACACAATTTTGATCCCATTGTTGATCAGTGGTTGTCTCTGGAAGTCACTCATGAGTTTGCTCACAGATGATTCACATTTCATTCTCTTGGTCTATGGGAAAAGTTGGATGCCCACAGTATATATCACAGACATCATCAAGAAGCAGCATGCACCTACTGATATTGTCCTCCAATGAAGTAAAAAAGTGAGAGATTTTGAAAGGTATACTGTGGAAATATGTCTATCTATCTTCCATAAACTTATGGTGAGACCTTGAGCCCATGATTATAATTCTGATTTTTTTCTTACGTAATTCCTTATAAAATATGATAGCGGGGGATTATTGTCTTCAAGTTAGAAAAGTTTTGAACTCCTAAATATCCGTGTAACTTCATTCTTGTCAGTGAAACTTCTGGAATTTCTCATAGCCCTAAGTTACCATGATAATGAACTGAAAATAAAGAGAGCAGGTATTAATACATTTCCATCCCGAGAGTGACCCATTTATCAAAGAGAGTTATCTCAGGTACATAGGTCATGGTGAAATCCCTTCCCCTTTTATTTCCCCTAAATATTAAATTTCTTTTCATCGTAAGTAGACTTAATAAGAACAAAGTTATGCATCTACTTAAAGGCTTTGCAAGACTGAAGACCTCTTCATTCCCTATTTAACCTGAAGGTAATTCAAGCAAATCTGAATGACTTAGAAAAAGAAGAGCTGGAATCAACAGGGTTCTTTGCTTTCACACTGTATAAATTTATGCTGGTGTATGGGCAATGACATTTCATTCTTAGCTGTTGTCACACAATACTGCATAGCAAATCAAATGTAGCAATTAAAAATGTTTTGAAATTGCAGCTCCTACTCCATAAATTACTGCAGTCCTTTGTTACAGAACAACCAAGTCAACTTCCTGTTTGTGCTTAAACTATTCACGCCTTCAGCTGATGTCCTGCAGTGTCTTTTCCAAAGGTCACACCACAGTTTTCGATTCACACATTTGATTAAAAATATAAGAATCACAGTGTCCTGGGAAATGATCTGCAGTAAAAATAGATCAAACTACCTGCTGTTTCCAGAATAAACCAGGTTACTGCCTCTTTTCCCTATTCAGTTAGCATTGCAGAAAGAGGAGGCTATATGCATGTCTAAAGAAATCATACTGCTAAACTAGGGAATTATATGAAAGGTATTTGTTTTATGGTGGTTTTAATTTTTTTTAAGCACAGCTTCTCTAACTGTTAAAAATATGCTCAGGTTAAAATATGGTTAAGGAAAACCAAGGGACTTAAAACTAAGTGTACATCTCATTATTCTTCAACTGCTGTAGCACACTTTTGCACAATTTCATTTAGACCATATTGTCATAACTTTACTTACACAGATGAACATCCTCCCAAAAGTCCTATTTGCATTTAATGAAGTTACTACAGAAGAAACTATTCAGAGAGTGCCTATGTGTTGTCCTTTCTTTCTTTCAAGATCACATCCTTCAATATGTGTGGTAGGATAATTAAATGTCTACTTGTATTATCAGTAATCTTAATACTTTGATGTTCAACAGCCAGAAATTTGGAAACAGCATTTGCAGCATATGGTGCAAAATCTTGGCCCAAAGTGAGTGGAGCACAGGAAGAAATGACATGGTGAAATACATCTCTGTCAAATTACAAATTCCTTTGATAATTCCTTTCCATTTTCAACTCAGGAACTTCATTTTATGTCATGAGCTCAATTCATCTAATCTAAAGCAAGATTGTGATGTTGTCCAGAAAAGATATTCACACTAAACCAGATGACTATAATTAAAAAAACCCCATACCTTTGCTGTGTTTTCAGCTTTCCTGTTGCATTGTCTAATGAGAGGATGCAGAATCTCCTAAAAAGGAGATATCCGAATGTAACAATGAGCATGTGGGGAGAGGGTTGGTTTTCATGGCCCAGAAGCTGATCTGGGGAAAGCTTCCTTGAAAACTTCTGTTTCCCAGATTTGGGTAGACTCAGGACTGGAAAATCCTGACTAGACTTTATCCAGATCCTGTAGTTACACAAACTAAAACAGGGAATGTAGTGTTGAGACAATTTATAACAGACTGGTAAGCATTTTGAGTGGGAATGGGCCAAGTTTTAAGAGCAGATTTAGCACATGTTCTCTCAAATGTAAATTGGATTAAAAACTGTTCCATTTTACTTACTCTGCTGTGAAATGACATTCTAGTTTATTAGCATTAGTATGATTTTTATCTTAACAGTGACTCTGACAGGAACTTTACATTTCTTTGATGATTTTCATTATAGCTTTAGCTATATTTAAACTGAATTTTCATGTACATAGAACATCACATTCTTTTAAGCACAAAGAAAATATGTTAGAACAGATTGAAATAGCTCTTTGTGAGCCCTCGCTGTGACTATATGCTTGGATTGTTAGAAAATAAAGTAGAACCATGTCCAGGTAAACAAATAGTGGCTTTGATCTAGTCAATCCTGCTTTCAGAAACACACAATACTGGCCAATATCTGTGTTCCAGCAATAATCCCATCGCCTCAGTTACACGTATCAATCCTGGTATGGGATCTGTCAGTGTGGAGCTCTGCAAAATCTCCTTCACCAGGTCTCCTTTGTCTGGGTTGGAGCTGAAACACACAGTTTCATAATGAATATTATTAAGATGATAGACTAGATGTTAACACAATCATTTACATGGGTATTTGGTGAAGCAAATGTAATTATTTACTCTAATGGCTCCATTACTGTGCTGAACATTGGGAAAGTATGCACTGTCCCTTTCAGGATCTTTGCCTCAGAAGAAAAAATACTCCAAGTATTGATATTCTAGTTTAAATAACCACTTTTTTAAGTTATTCTCCTAAAAAATACATTTTTCATCTGCATTAAACATATTTTCCTTGGTCAACATGAAATCTCCAATTGCAATATTGGAAAAAGAAGCCTTGCAAGCCTTTACTTTTATATTCTCACAACTTAAAAATAGCCACAGCAATCTTTTTTGCCACTATATTTTCTGAAACTATACTGTATAACAACACTACATCGTTTTGATAGCTCACAATTGCAAGTCTGCTTTCCTGATCCAATTTCAGCTTGATATTTCTGCAATAGATCATATCACAAAAGCATAGCAGTCAGAGCAAAGATTTAGCATAATTCCCGTATTTAGGGTTCTGTCAACAGATGTTGAAAATACAAAGAAACTATTTTGAAAATAGAAGTCGTGGTAAATGGACATTTGTCTATAAAGCCTGAAAGTATGGCTGGCTACCTGGCTTGCTAATGATTGCAAACATTATTGTTCTTGAAGTGTAGCTTTAAATGCACTAGCATACAGTGATGCTGCCAGGAGAAATAAATCAGTTTGAAAGTAACCTACTTATTTCTTTCAAATTACCATTAATAACATTTTGCTTTTGCAAGATTAATGCACCTTAGCAGACAAAGATACAGTGAAACCAATTGTCTGGTCTGTTCTCTAGCTTTCAGTCATGTTGCTGTCTTTTTCTGCATTACTTATGTATATATATATTTCCAAGCAAATTTATAGGTAGGATATACAGTACGGAAGACAGAGCAGATACAGATTAAGCAGGAGCAGCAAAGTAGCTTTCCTAATACTTTCCTTTTAAGATAAAGGGAAACATTTGCACTTAAGAAACTGTCTCCCTCCCCACTGAAAACTAAAGTTAATGTGATTCTTTTTTTTTTTTTTTTTTCTGAGAAAGAACAGAAAAATACCAAATCGTGTGGAGAATGTCATGCCAAAACGTCATGGATTCAACCTGTCTTCCTCTATGACAAGGTAACCTGCTTAGTAAATGAGGAAAAGGCTGTGGATGTTGTGTACTTAGATTTCAGTAAGGCCTTTGACACCATTTTCCACAGCATTCTCCTGGAGAAACTGGCAGCTCTTGGCTTCGATGGGAGTACTCTTCAGTGGGTAAAGAACTGTCCGGATGGCCAAGCCCAAATAGTTGTGGTGAATGACATCAAATCTAGTTGGTGGCCAGACATGAGTGGTGTCCCTCAGAGTTCCATACTGGGGCCAGTTCTGTTGAGCATCTTGTCAATGATCTGGATGAGGGGATTGAATGCACCCTTAGTAAGTTTGCAGATGACACCAAGTTGTGTGGGTGTGTTGATCTGTTTGAAGGAAGGCTCTACAGAGGGATCTGGACCAGCTGGGTCAATGGACTGGGGCCAACTCTATGAGGTTCAATGAGGACAAGTGCCGGGTCCTGCACTTCAGTCACAACAACCCCAGGCAGCACTACAGGCTTGGGGAAGAGTGGCCGGAAAGCTGCTTTGCAGAAAAGGAGCAGGGGCTGTTGATTGATGGCAGCCTGACCATGAGCCAGCAGTGTGCCCAGGTGGCCAAGAAGGCCAACAGTATCCTGGCTTGTATCAGAACTAGTGTGGCCAGCAGGACTAGGGGAGTGATAGTCCTCCTGTACTTGGCACTGGTGAGGTCCCACCTCAAATACTGTGTTTGGTTTTGGGCCCCTCACTATAAGAAAGACATTGAGGCACTGGAGAGAGTTCAGAGAAGGACAACAAAACTGGTGAGGGGTCTGGAGCATAAGCCTTGTGAAGAGTAGCTGAGGGAACTGGGCATGTGTAGCTTGGAGAAAAGGAGGTTGAGGGGAGACTTTATCACTCTCTACAAGGAGGTTGTAGCATGGAGGATGTTGTAGCATGGAGAATGTTGGTCTCCTCTCCCAAGTAGCAAATGATAGGATGACAGAAAATGGCCTCGAGTTGTGCCAGGGGAGGTTCAGATGGGATATTGGGAAAAATTTCTTCATGGAAAGGGTTGTGAAGCAATGGAACAGGCTATCCAGGAGAGTGGTTGAGTCACTGTCCCTGGAGGTGTTTAAAAGACTTATAGATGAGGTTTTTAGGGATGTGGTTTAGCATCAGAGTTAAGCTATGGTTGGATTCAATGATCTTGAGGGTCTCTTCCAACCAAAATGACTCTATGGTTCTGTTTTATGAAGCAGTTGTTTTCTTGCCCAGTTTCCTGTCTTAATGCCACTGTAATTTTGTAAGCATTTTTCCATCTTTTTTGACTCTGCCTGTTCTCCTTCTTGAAGTGCAACTTCCTATGTAAATAAGCAAACCTTTGCCTGAGGTCTAGGTCAGCATGTCCAGTAGTGAGGGGTTATTTGCACCTTCACAGACCCATGTCTGGCTCTGAAGCTTGCAGCCCTAAAGCTGAAATTCATGAAGTCTTATGAGTTTTCAGTTCTATTGAAACATGTCAAGACTTCCATAGTGTCTTTTGTGAAACCAAGACGTGAGGGCAAAATTCTTGGGACAAGCTCCCATGATGGGATTCAGCTGAGCAAGCGTGGAGCAAGGATTCAGTTCAGGGTGAAAGACACCTAAGTAAAGGTATGTAAAGGTACATCTGAGGCCTCACCTTCACTTGTGGTTTATGGAGAACTACTTGATAGATTTCAGCCTGACAGCCACTGGGACCACAGCTCAGTTGCATAAAAGCAGACACCTAGTGCTATTTGAAATGTCCTGTGGTATGTGGGACATCTTTATACTGTTGACAGATACAACACAGGACCTGCATAAGATAATTCAGCCACTGCAAGGTGGAACATACCAATTCAGCCAGCAACAGGCACTACCATCTGAGCAACTGAATTCATATCTATGTTAGGGTGAACTACACTTCTTTTCAAGCTCCAGTGCCTGTATTGATTAGACTTCTGTTGACTATAAGTGGAGCTTTGGACACTTGCATACTTGTATTCACGTACTCATGGACAGCTATATTTCGGTGTTGACCTATGCACCTGCACATAGATTCCTGAATTTACATGTACAAATTTGTGAGATAACAGCATTGCTATATCTAAGCTAATCACCTGAAGTTCTCTTTAAAATAAGTTAGGAGAAATATTCACTTCTGAAGTGAAATTCAGCCTGTCTTAGCATGAAAATGCAGAGGTTAGATGGGCCTACTTATCTCCAGTGACATCTAGGGATCTTTGGGTAAATCCAGGGGTAGGTGTTTACATGTGGGACATACAAAGGGAGGGATTCCATTCTCAAAACATAGATTTGTCATTTTATCCCCTGTGACTTTCCTCCCTTATCTCCAGCTGTGGTTGTGGAAGAGCAACAGCCTACTGTAGGCTCTGTACCAAATCTGGAAGCCACATGTGAATGACAAAATGGTTTATTTTTTTTTCCAAAAAATATGCCTATTTTTTTCCCTGAATTGGACTTAATGGTCATCATTTTATATAAGAAAATATTTTTTCCCTTCAGTAGATGAGTATATGTATTTCTGTTATACTAGGTGCCATCTCTTGCATTTGGTTAGTAAACAGCTCTTTTCAATGAGATGCAGAAGTCTCCACCCCTCTCTTTGGTGGCTATTCAGCATTTCCCAGTGAAGAATGTATCTTTCACTGAACCTTAAATTCAGTAAATTGGTCTATACATTAAAAATTTATATGATATGAATATTTAAACAGTCTAGCTGTTCAGTGGAATTTATGTATATGTTTCTGGTTCTTCACTGAGACCAGGCACAATAAAGCACTCCAGAATGACAATCCATTTGGTGTGATTCCTAACCTCTTCTGAAACCACAGCATACAATGGCAACAGAAGTAGTTTTGACATACTTGACTTTCAGACACTGGAGAAAGCGTCACCTTTTGGCTTGGCCTGAAGGATAATGCAGGGTCAAGCTCTTTGTCTTCCTTTGCTGTAGAATTTGCTCATTGTCCAGTCATGATCATTGATTTATCTCCTGAGAGATTCAGAAATAATGTTAGAATGTGGGCTTGGAAGAATCCTGTGTTTAAAAAACAGAATAGATCTAGACTTTTTCTATTATCTCAATATTTCATTAATAATATGCAATTAAAAATGCTTCTTTGTCTGGCTGTCTTCATTTAAATTTATCACTAACTCTCTTACTAATGCATTTCTGGAATTCTGATCTCATTCACCCCCTAAGGTCTGCAGTTGCATTTGCAACCATAGGAATGGTTACAAATTTGTTAACCTTAAGAAGTACCAGGGAGATACTAGATAACAATGTTAAGAGCTAGCACTGAGTGGGAGCACTGTGCCTGAAGCACCCAGATGTGGAACAGCTGTATTGTTCCCTAAATCACCAGAACTCACCTGGGATGTTCAATGACTCATAAATTTCCTTTCCTTCTGTGGGCTATTCAGACTGTTGGCACCACAATCATTTCAGCATATCCCCTGCACACATAGATTTTTCTCCCTTGAAACTTTTCAGCGAACCAAATTATTTCAAAGCTCTTGCTGCTGTCTGTTCAAATGTTTATCTTCTCTTTGCCTTGAGAAGCTCATTGGCCTCCTCGCCTATGTATCTTGTCATTTCTCCCTGTCAACGTGAGCACCACTGCAGCTGCAAAGGACAGCAGATAGTAAAAGCTTTAAGGCTAAGTCGGTAAGTGAGAATGAACATGAAAGGACATTTAATTCAGCTTGACATTGTAGGTGACATTTCTAATTTCCAAAAGCCTTTCAGCCCTTGCAAAATGCAGAATGACAAAGTTTCTACAAAAGACTGGCAGACCCATCTGCATTGATATAAATGCTAACAAATTACATCTGTGATGAAGGTCAGAGAAATGCTGGTACTGTTTGTCAGAGAGGAAAGAACTGAAATAAAATGGAAATATTTTCTTCTATTGGGAATAAATGTCTGGGGGTTCATAATCTTAATGGATTACACAGTTAGGGTCCTCTTCACTTATGTTCTCCATGATTCTAGAAATCTTGCATTTAATGGGGTGTGAGAGTCTTGTTTGCTGAAGTTAAGACTGTCTCCTGGAAAATGCAAGCTGTGGGGCTGCATGAACTCAGGCTGAGGGAAACCTTAAATGCGTATTCTCTTGTCTGAATAAAGCTACACTGATCTCTGCAGAAACGACAAACTCCGTGCTGTTCAGGTTTTATATGATCTTTAGTGGAACCTCCCTGTCCTCAATACCTGACCACTGACAGCTTCCAAGTGTCAGCTAAACATCTAGATGTTATTTATTTCTCATGGCTGTGCTTAGGCTTCTGGGAGAAATTAATGTCCTAAAATGGAGGTGCTGCTAGGTTTTCAGGTTTTGAGTATAGGCATCCCTAGATTATAGCTTATCTGGACATCTAAATCCATTCTAGTTGCCACAATAGATAGTTTTCCCAGAAAGTAATGAAAGGATTTAGAGAATTTGTAATATGTTGTGGAAAGTTGCATGCAAAATATTGTACCTTCTAGAGCTGTGTGAAATCTAATTAAATATCAAAAGATATATTCTCCTATTTTTAAATTATACTTTCCCCAATACCTTTTCTTTCTTGCCCAAATTTGCATCTTTTTATTTTTAAAGATTTAAAGGAAAATACATCCCTGCAATCCAAATGTCTATGTGAACATGAATTTTCACATCCTTTCAACATGAATGACTTATCTATAAAATGTTATCGCTTTCACTCAGCAAGGCAGATAGACTCGTTTCTTCCACCTTCTTGGGTTACAATGTCTAATTTTACTTGAAAGTATGTGTACTTACTCCACTCAGATAAGCTTATGTTGATGTCTGTAATAAAATACCCAAAAACTTGAATTGCTACCAGCTTTGCATTTCATTACAAATTCTTTGTATGCCTCTGGTAAGTATTTGTCAGTTTGGATTTTACCCAGGCTGTTAGAGTCAATGTCTCTGATAACTCAAAAAAAAAAAAGACTGCTGGTCTTTATTAATAATGGTTCTTCAGGCCCAGGTTTACCTTTTCTGTAAGAGTTTCATGCTTCTAACATCGTGCTGTCACTGATTTAGTGCCTGCTTCCCCCTAACTGCAGCAGTGGTGAGATGCTTTGCAGATCTGCTGTCTACAGGTGTGATTTGGAGATCCTTGTAAATATGATTCTCATTGATTTCACCTTTTACAATATATATATAACATTTATAATTTGTATAACACACAGAGGCCCCAGACAAGACTGTCACTTGTTATGCATCTCATCAGGAATTCTTTGTGGACTGCTAGTAACTGTTCTCATTTGCTCTACAGCCTGACAATACCCCCAGCAAAAGACAACTTTTCTCTAAACAGCTTACCATGCCAGTTGGAAGAGACCAACAGAGGCCCAAATAGTTCCCAGGATTACCAGATCTGGGTACAAAACTAAACCAGTCTGTGTTTCAAGCCAGTTACTCCGTGACTCTTATACATTCCACTCTCATGACTCTTTTTTCTCACTTTCACTTTGTTCTTCAAGATAATGGCATTTTCCTGTGCTTTGGTAATATAGTAATACCAGGAAGGTATTATATATCTTTGGTGTGAATGTAAAATTAAAAGCATCACAATAATTATTCTGCTCATGAACTGATAGACATGTCTAAGTACAGATCTGTTCAGACCCTTTCAGACTATTTCACACATCTCAGCTCTGGATATATACATATACAGCAGTTTCAGATGGAACAGTTTAATCTGAATTAACTCAAACTTGATATTTTGAAAAAAAAAAAAACAGGAAAAAAATCACGATTTCAAGTAATTTTCTAACAGCCAAGTATTGTTTGTTTATTTTTTTGTTGTTGTTGTTGGCTGGTTGGTTTGTTTTGTTTGGGGGGCGAAGGGGCGTGTTTGTATGTTTGTTTTTAGAAAATACAACTTTTACATGAGGCTAGTGAAGTTCTTTTCCATAGTTTCATCAATTTTAGAAATGTTACTTTAACTTAGACCTAGAATGTTTTCAAAACCTGTTTAGAATGATAATAAGAAAAAATCAGATAGACAACTTCTTGTAATAACGACACTAGTTTTTAACTAATGGCATCTTACAGTTTAACTGTTCTGTGTGAAAAACGAAGAATCTTTTACATCCATATAATTCGAATGAATGTTATTGCATCCAGTAATAACTGAATTCCTAACGACAGAATAACAATTGTTCAGTGTATGTAAAATTTCCGCTGATAGATACAGATTGAAAAATAGTAAAAGCTTCAGGCAAAACCCCATCATTATTTATTTGAAAGATGCATAATCAAATTTGTTGAGCTAATTAGAGTGATAGATAATCTAAGACTTGGCAAGACACCCCCAAATTTTCAAAGATTTACAGGTGGATTTAGCTCTTTGCAGTTGATAGGAATCACGCAGACTAAATTACATACATTGCTCTGAAAATGTAAGGAAACAGACATTGAAGGGGAAACAGCTCAGGGAATGCTGTATAAGGTGATGTGCTGTTTGCATACTACTATATGGAATTGCAGGCTCTGCAGTAACTCCTAATGGGGGAAATTTATCACTGCAGAGAGGACCTGTCAAAGCATAGATGAGGACTGACAGACTGTTTGACAAGGAGGAAAGAAGTGACCAACCAAAGCTTGTTCCACAAATGGAGGACAATAAGGAAGAACAGCACAGGGATTTTTGTGGGGAAATATGGGCATCAAGAAAGATGTCACTGAACAGGAATCATTGTAGCAGTCTGCAGAAAGTGGGAGCAATGCACCCAGAATACTCAGAAGGATTGATCAGAGTGAGAACATAAGGACCACATTTTATATAATCCAGCAAAAGGATATGAGAGGTACAAATCTGACAGGTTTGAGGTAATAGAGATGAGATTTATCCCTCTGAAACTAGACCAATACTTCAGTCATTTGCATGACAATGTCTTCTTCAGCCTTCCCAGACCTGATCCCAATGCTCATCACCTTGCTATAGGTGTTGCATCAGTGTGGTGGGTTAATCCGAGGCAGCAGCTAAGCACCACACAGCCACTCACTCACTCCCCAATCCACTGATACTGGGCAGAGAATAGGAAGAGCAAAAGAAATAACACCCATGGGTTGAGATAAAAATAGTTTAATAAATAAAGCAAAGAAGGAGAAAAAAAGTGGTGCAAAGGCAATAACTCACCACCTCCCACAAGCAGACCAATGCCCAGTCATCCTCTGAGAAATTTTTATCACTACCAAAACTCTCTTTCCTCTGTTTTGGTTGCTCAGCATGACATTATATGGCACAGAATATCCCTTTGGTGAGTTGGCATCAACTATCCTGGCTGTGTCCCCTCACAGCTTCTTGTGCACCCCCAGCCTACTTGCTGGGGAGACAGTGCAGCAATAGCAAAAACAATGTATCAACATGGTTTTAGTCCCAAATCCAAAGCACAACACTTTATTGGCTGCTATGAAGAATCATAGACTGGAAGGAACCACAAGGATCATCTGGTCCTACCTTCCTTGGCAAAAACGTGATTTAGATGAGATGGCCCAGCACCCTGTCCAGCTGAATCTTAAAAGTGTCCAACATTGTGGAATCTATCATTTCCCTGGGGAGATTATTCCAATGGCTGACTGTTCTCATAGTGACAAATTTCCCTTTTGTGTCCACCAAGAGTAACTTGTACCCATTACCCCTCATCTTTTCTATGTGACTCCTTGTGAAACAGGAGTTTCCATCTCATTTGTAGTCACCCTTTAAATACTAAAACATTATAAGAAGGTCTTCACTAAGATTTCTTTTCTCAAGGCTGAAAAAACTCAATTTTCCCAGCCTTTCCTTATATGAGTGCTTCCCAGTCCTTTGATCATCTTTGTGGCCCTTCTCTGGACCCTCTACAGCCTGTCCACAACCTTTTTGTATAGCAGGGACCAAAACTGAACACAGTATTCCAGGAAAATTAACTCCATCCCAGACCGACCTGGCACAGTCAGGTATATTGCTACAGACGGTACCTCTAGATGGCTATTGCTAGATACACTGCTCCTGCTAAACGAGAAATTGCAGTTCCAAGTTGTGCCTTAGCACAGGTCTGACATGACTCACCTTCTGCCATCACTCCATCACACTCAGTTCTGCACTCAGTTCTGCTTTAGAGAAGTCAGTGGAAAGGATGTGTTACTCAAAACTCAACCTGACAGTGAGATTTGGTCCAGTATTGGTCCAGAGAGGAACCAGGAGCAAACAGAAATTAGGAAGGAAAGAAAGGAAAAATATCCGGCTTTAACACCCACGTCAAACTTGAAGCGAATAAAGCAGGACAGTGTTCTGAGTCTGAGCCAGAGACAAAAAATAAAAATACAAATAAAAATAATAACAATATAATTAAAGAAAAAAAAAAAAAGAGCTTTCCACTTCATTTGGACAATGCGAAGTTTCAGGTAATGGGAGGAGAATTAAGAAGAGGTGTGAAAATCATAGACTTAGACAAATATTTAAAACATACTGGATTTGAACAGAGAGCAGGACCAGAAGCTGGAAAATAACTTTGTGAGACAGTATCAAAAATATGGCAACAGAATGGTGTGACCTGGTGAGATTACAAAAAGCAGAAGTGAAAAGAGAGTTATATATTCTTTTCCCATTTTACAAATAGGGTTGCTGACTTGATATACTGTCTGCAAGAGTGCCATCTGGTGACCCACAATTACATTACAAAAATGACCTTCTCAAGTAAGCTACAGTTAGAGCTAGAACACAGAGATTTCAGTATCTCAACCCTCTCTCTGCTGGTTTCATTAGACCGAGGCACAATTATGTGCATTGTACTGAGAAAATAAAAATCATTAGAACTCACAGGGGAAAAGACTGGAACAAACATACTCAACATTTCAAAAAATACAAGCAAATGTTTAGCAAACCTTGCAGAGAAGCTATGCATGCAAAATCCTTTTTTATGCTATAAGCATGGAAAGGTGTTTTATATTAAAAGGAGAGTTTGGGGGAGTATTTATATAGGTTTTTAACACTCTAGTTAAATCTTCACTCTAGAGTATATAAAATGCTAGGTAGTAAGCAGTAAAGGCAGATTCAGTAAGGCTAGCACTTTGTCTTTAGAGCTCTTTCTAAATTTACTTTAGTGTTGTTCAGTTTGTCTTTTAATCTTTATAACTAAAATTTGCTGTCACTTCCATCTCTGCCTGAAAAAAATCTCAAAGCCAAAGCAGTTATCTTTGTTGTTTTCATCTTACACAAAGATTGAGAAGAAAATAAGAATTTGAATTAGTGTCAATGACTCCTTCATTATCACAAGGGGAGGTTCCTGTTTCTATCAATTTGGTGTTTATGTGACCTAGAGGATTCGCTTTGTGTAAAAAAGGAAATGCTTCATGCAGAAATTTGAAACAGAATTGATACATTAAGAATACCCAGAAATGGTGTAGGGAGGAAATTTCTCATAAGAATTACATGGGTGTTCATCTCCACTGTCTAGAAAGTAGAGACTCTATGTCTACACCAACGTGAAAGGCTAGGTTAGGGTTGCACCCAACTCCTAAAACACCACCCTAAATAAGAAGCACTGCATTTTAAACTCTCTCCTGCTGCAGTAACATCAGCTCTGAGCACAGACAAGATATCCAGAAGGGAGAAACAGAGGTCTGATGTTAACCCGTCTAACCAAAGAGTTTGACAGCTCATTGGTAAATACGGTGATTATGATGCTACTTGTAAGAGAATGGAGACATCGTGAGATAAAGTGACTTGCCAAATATAGAGTAAGTCCTTACCAGAGCTATTAATAGAGTCCACCTAAGCCTCTGGGTCTGAGCCTGGCCTTAGAGGTTAGACTACACTATCTTTCCACAAAGACCTTTGACATCCCAAAGCAGAATTTGAATCTGAGTTAGGAACTGCAAACCCTGGAAGAATAATTTCCATAAACAACACTAATTGTCAACTTAATCAGTCACATTTATCTTCATTTAGATGTAAGTGAAGATTAGGTCTCTCCAGGGAGTAGGAAATAGCTGAAATAAACACAAAGCATTGTCTTTTGAGACACTAACCACAAGCAGTTGCTCATTAAAATCAGCTATATTGCAAAAGACTGGGAAGTAGTAAATGATATACCTAGAACAAAAAAGGAATAGATTCTAACAACTGCAGTCAGAACAGATTTTCTTCAGTACCTGGTAAAATAGCCGAAGTACTGATTAAAGACAAGAGTAACCAAACTGCACACATGAACAAGCAATTAGCGGGAATTAAGCAATATAGCTTTGAGAAAAGTAAGTCTTGCCCTATACATGATAGAATTCTGTTATTCCATTAATAAAAGAATCAGTAAAGAAGAGCCAGTTAAAATAGTTTGTTGGAACCTCCTGGAAGCCTTTGATACAGTCGCTTATAATAGGCTGTTAAAAAGACAAAAATCGACTCCACTGGGACCGGGAATTTGCTCCAAGGAGTTCGAATGTGCAGTATTTTTAGAAAATGGCAAGGCCACAGAAAATCAGCTCAATGGAGAAAGGATCAAATTGATGAACGGAAAGAAGTTATCAGTGAAACACTCTGAACTTCCAGGTTTGGCCCAATGTTGTTGAGTGATCCATGTGGAAAGAACCACTGAAACTTCTATAAGTAACATATATTTAGGTATCTAGAGAAGTTGGAAAAACTTGAGGATACCTAGAAATTATACAAAAATGGACACAAACATTAGGTAACTTAAATTGTAAAATAGATTATTTGAACCTTCTACTATGTTTTAAATTAATTAACGCAACTAACAAAATCAACCACTCGACATCAAGGACCGCTTCATCTTCCTAAAACAGAAACCCAGACAAAAATCATATTCTGTTTCTGTTGTCCTTCACTGCTGACCAATTTTTAAACTTACACTAAGGAAAATGATCCCTGTTTCCTACATACGTGTGTTCCAGAATCCATTTTGCAGTAACAATAATAAACTGTAGGCTCACAATTTTGCATATAGTTGGTGGTTTGGCACAGACTTTTGGATATTTGTGCACACAAGTTCAATACATGCAAATCCTTGAGTGCGGTGATAAATGGTTACGAAAACAAATCTTCCTTTTCCTTTTCCTTTTCCTTTTTCTTTTCCTTTTCCTTTTCCTTTTCCTTTTCCTTTTCCTTTTCCTTTTCCTTTTCCTTCCCATTTCCCTTTCCCTTTTCCTTTTTCCTTTTTTCCTTTTTCCTTTTTCAGTTGAATTTACAGTAAAGCATGGCTTGGAGACAAAAATGGCAGGGGGATTAAAATCTACAAACTCTAAGTATAGAGATATCAATACTTTATCTGCAGAACAACATGTATGCCATCAATGAAAATCTCTTTTTAACACCTCAGAAACACTGTTAGGGATTCTCATTTTTGCCTCTATGAGATCTTGATTGTCGTCTTCACAACTTAGCGCTCTCTCATCTGTGTTATTGGAATGGACTAGTATACAGTTATATACTTTCAGAGAGAAAATTCATAGTCTAAGCAAGTGATTTCGGTGTTGATGTAAGTTTTCTGAGAAACTTTGCTAGGTAAAAGCCTCTATTGTTCAAGTTAAGCCTTAATTTTACAATAAAGGCCCATTATACAATAACTGGACAAATCTGCAAATAAACATTAACTCTGTTTAAAGAACGCTTAATGTAATTTGAAATATCAAATTACTATGACATAAAAAAAAAAAAAGAAATGAAGGCTGATAACAAGAGGACAGTTCATCAGGCAGTTCTATACACAGGCTACTGTTTGCCCCTTATTGGAAAGACTGTTTCCTACATGGGTGCAAGTAAGTTAGGACACAAATCTTATTGCTAACAGAACTGAAAAGGCCCAAAGGTGAGACAAGAGGAAGAACTTTGAATCATCCACATTATAAATATCTATATCTATGTATATATAGATATTTATACATATACATATATATTTATACAGTCGCAGTTACTATAAATATACACAATACTTCTTTTATGGATGTATGCAAATATGTATGTCCTACGTGTACATCTAGGACAGCTAGGCCCATGTTTCTTGGAATTCCAGATGCAGTTAACTACGCTGACAATGCAACCATATGGCCACATATGTATAAAATGCTCAAATGGATTCCAGCTTTATTCCTGAAAAATTGTGCACATCTCTCTAGAGATCAAGCCCTGGATCTCCTTTTCTCTCATATGAAACCAGTTTTAAAGAAGAATGAGAACTGTTTCAAAATTAATGAAAGGTAACTCCTATTATGATGGTGGTACTGAATAATGGCCATGGTTAGCACTGCATATTTTTCTTTTCTTTCAGCTCAAATCCTCGAAATGATGATAAGCCGAAAGCTCCCCTGAGAGCCATTCACAGGCATTTTATTCCTATATTGTTATCACACTGTCCCTCAATCCCAGCAAGCCAAAACTACCATCACCTCGAAGTTAATTGTAACTCATTGTGCCTGTTCTCCATCAAGAGTGAGGTTCACGTATTTTTCTCATATTAAGTGTTTAAAGATAGGTTCTCAGACTGTCTATTTGTATGAAACATATATTTTCAGTGCATGAAAGGTTATGTGCCAAGGTTTGAACTATGCCCTACAACTCCTCATAGAGTCCTTCACTCACAATAGGTAAATGATTTCTTAGTAGTTGAATATTAACTCCTCACTTAAAATTTGCATTCACATTCAGCGAAGACTTTCATTTCCTGGCCATGAAATGAATGGTTTTTGTCTTGTGAGAGACATCAGCACTTCTAAAGCCAGAGAGGAGGAGCCATTAACCCTTTGGCGAAATGTTAAAATTTGGTATTTGGATTAAGATATCAAGTGAAGGCTTAGCAAATTATTTGTGGAAAATTAAAAACTGCTTAAATGTGTGGACCTGTCCTAAGAAAAGGGATTTGAGAAAAAATAAATGCTGCCATCTGAAATTATGTTTCTTTTTGGTAGAAAGTACATATGGGTCATTTTTTTCCCCAAGGATTAGAGCCAACTGCTACTGTCATAAATTTATTCTCATGCATCACAGTTAAGACACCAGTGAGCATCTTAATGCCTGCATCTGTTTGGTACCATAGTTACCATGAAGAGTTGTCATATTTTGATTTACACCAATTGCATGTATATATATGTGTGTACATATATATATATATATATATATATACACATATAGGTATAAATTTTCACAAAACTATTGCCATGAAATAATCATTTAATTTCCCTGTGGAAAACCCTCCAATAAGTGAAAAATAAGTATGTATGGTATATAAAATGACAAATTCAGCTGCTCTCTGAGAGGAACAGAACTGAGCTATAAATATTTCTGGAGAGAT
This sequence comes from Patagioenas fasciata, assembly GCF_037038585.1. Lineage (NCBI taxonomy): Eukaryota > Metazoa > Chordata > Aves > Columbiformes > Columbidae > Patagioenas > Patagioenas fasciata. Next base: position 116,166,184 of record NC_092522.1, on the reverse strand, counting down.
AAATGTGAAGAAATCCTGTTGATTATGATTTCCCTGTGTATTCTAGTTTTTTTCCCTAAGTTTGGTAAGAAAAAGAAGACAGGTTTGGCTACCAGATGTGAATTAAGAGAGGTTATTCTCTGAAATGATAAAAGAGGCTCAGAAAATGGGATGTGCTCTAAATTTATGAGATCTGGAAAATTATATTTGGGTAATTAGTTCAAATTCATTCTGATTTTTGAGTCTTTAGGGGGAACAGAAACCATTTTTTCTAGTTTTCTTTGTAAGGACTAGAAACTTCCACATACATATGCAGACATTTTATTTTAATACATCCAAGCACATATGCCTTACCCGCTCATACATAAACACTTCACATAATGGTTAAATCTTTATGTTAACATCGTACACACAGATTAAATAATGCGACTCCCTAAACTGCTGCTTCTGAAAAATCTCAAATTATTGAAGTTCCCTCTTGCTGTTTCTATGACTATTTTTATTATTGTGTAAGCATGTCTAGGCTCTATCAAGGGTAAATATTGTGCATTATAAAACTGAAAGTCAAAGATACTCCTTGTTTGAAGAGTTTATAACATAAATATATGAGACTTAAAAAGAAGTGAGAAATAAGAAGTTTTGTCTCTGTCCTACCAATGAAAAACAGAAGCAGAAAGATATTAAATTACTTCTGTGAAGGAAATATATGACTGACCCAGAACAGAAGCTGCGCAGAGCACTGAGGATTTAGTAACTAAAGCACAAGACCATCCTAAATTTCAGAACTTATTAAAAACCAATCTGATCATTCTGCCCAGATCTTGATTTCAAATCTGTCAAGGTTCAACCACTGAAAAAGTAATATAACAGAAACTTCTTCATATTTTTGCAATTCAAGAAGAAACTGTTAATGGCTTTCTTATAGATTAAATTTGTGATGCAATTTCTACCCTAGTTTATAGCATTTTATCTAAGAAAATCTCTCAAGATTTCTTTTAACTTTGCTTTATATCTTCTTTTTATCAGTGCATTAATGCTATGTCCTTCTGTCCACACATTCTTCAAACCAGCTTCTGCTCCCATAATTTCTGTAACTCAGTATGAAAATCAGAGGGCTAAATCCAGTGAAGCAAACAGTAACAGCAAAGACAAACTTGTATTCATGTCAGTATGTAATGGATAGTGAGACAAGCTGGAATTCTGAGACTATATGAAATGAATAAGTAATTTAATAGTAAATCCACCGTTGAGCTGAATAAGATGCATGCAATTAGACTGTTGCCTGAGGAAGAAAAAAATAAAGATCAGTGTCAAAATCCAGCCACCTTACCACTAAGAACAAGCAGGTAATGCATCTATATCCATGCTTGCATTTATGTATCTGTACTATTCATATATATCATTCAACCTGGTTAGGCCATTCTGTAGGCTCAAGAGACTAAAACAAATTCATTCTCTCCCTAAAAGCAGCTCTGTATATTATTGTAATACAAAGATGTTTGGACATGTTTTTAGAATACTATTGTGTTTTGTATTTTGAGACAGAATGACATTTAATATTAGCATCAAAATGTATGAGCTAGATAATTGTGATTTATTTTTAAAAGATTCAGCTTCTAGGTCATCAGAACAGGAACAAATTACTGATTATAAATTTTTCAGACTCAACTCTATCACAAGCTTCTCACACTCATAATAACCTCAATTCTCACGCAGTTCCAAGTTCCTTTTTTAGAGTCATAACCATGAACAGGACACATCAGGATAAATAAAGAGCATTTGATACTTGTCTAATGCAACATTAATGGAAGGGAAACGTAGGAGTAGTTGTGCTGATACCACAGATCTGGCCTGTACCCAACACCAAACAGAGTTCAAGGAATACACCACCAGTGGAGCCCAAAGGCAGTACCTTGACAAGGTGTCACACAACGTAATTTTGATACGCTATGTGGACTCTCCCACAGCTTTAACACAAGGCTGCCACCATACAGGTTGATAATCCTATACTTGTGTAACCTTACGTCTATGAGCAATCACACAGGAGTCACCACTGTTACTCTTGTGCTTAGAGGAAGTTTGGGAATTGATGAGATCTTGTCAAGTCTCCAGCATTAATCACAGTGTGAGTCATCTCACCTGCAGTGTCTCTGCTTGGATACGCGCTAGTCATCCTAAATCCCTTTTATATTATATTTAAATGAGGAAAACCAGGAATTATTAGGGTGTGATTCAGGTGGTCTGTTTGAGAAGTCTACATTTGTTCAGAGGAACTGGTGGCAGCTGTGTAGAATTTACAACAAGAAGAGGTCTGTTTCTGAGCTCAACGCACATTATCGCTAGAAAGAACAGCTTTGGTCTGAAGTCCTCTGTTCCTTTTTCAACCTGAATTCCTGCAGGCCAGAAATGAAAATCAAACTCCCATCTTAACCAAAAATCTAGAGATTCCTCAGATCACAGCCTCTCCCTCAATTTCTCATAGGAGACATAAAATCCCTTTGTACCTTTCATCATTCTCCCTTTTCAAGCTGAGATTGATCCTTACGGTATTTCTTACCCATCCTCATGTGATTCCTTGCACACCCAGCCTCAAACTTTCTCTTTTGAGCACATCCCAGGACTTTTTTCTTCTAGGAGTGCTTCAGATGGTCTCTTCTTCTCTCAGAAAACCCTGCCCTTGACATTCCACACAAACACACCAGGAACAAAGGTCGAGCTGGGACTGAGTCCAGGTAAAGAGGTATCTTGGCTCACAGACTGGCAACAGGTAGTCCCAGAGCACATATTTGTGTTGGCAGAAAATACAGAGGTGTTTGTGAGATAGCAAGATGCTGCTGCCACTGGTGATGTGCATTTGCAGAAAGTATCTGGTGCGATGAATGTAATGATTTGAGATGCCAGATTTGAACCTCTGGGAGGTGGAGGTAGACTAGCAGCTTCACTTTAAAAAAAAAAAAAAAAAAGGTGAATAAAACTCCCTGGTTTCTCTTTCCATGGGGGACATGCTGGTGGCAGGATCCCCCCGATGGTCTCGCTGCTGGCTTACACAAGGGAGTAATTTTCACTGGAAAGTAATCTTTACTGTGTCAAAGTCTCAGTGTCAATTTTATCTGTGTTTCTTGCTGTCACTGCTATTTTCCTCAGCAGCAGTGCCACTAGCCCTGCTATTAGCCACTGCTGGGCTTTACTTCAGAACAGCCCAATGTCTTTTTGCTCCAAAAGTTACAGAAAGGGGCAGCATTAATAACAGTATAATGATGTTAAAGCCATTGCTGGTGAAGTGTAGAAGAGGTTAACTGGGCAAAGCTATGTTGGCCTAACCCAGGCAGGATCCCAATAGCAGGCTTAGAGTTCAGTAATTTAGATTCATATCCTAACCTCAGCTTTGCAACTGGAGCCCATTTCCAAAGACCTGTCTAAATAGGGGCAATCAGGAAAATGAACCTGGCTTAACTAAAAGTGTGACCTGAAAGTGGATTAGCTGACATGTATTTGTGAACAATCCTAGGAAGAATAAAAGTGGGTTTGTTTCTATTTACTTTATTTCACTTTTGTCAGGAAACTAATTAAAACTAATATATATTTATTCTCAGAAAGGATGTTAGCTGTTCAATTTAATGCAATTTAATGGAATCACTTAAAAAGCTGAGTTATTCCAATGTTGGGCTTATTCCTTGTAAATGAGATATATTTTAAAAACTCTTACAAGAATTTCAAACCTCTCAGTATCTCTCTTGGATCCTTCTTCTGCAGCAACCACAGCTGATACCTTGTATGAAGTTCTCTTGAAGGCCAGAGGCATTGGGAAACTTTTATTGGTGGAATGAAGAATGAGTGGTAGTTGCAGCAGCTGAATTTTATTCCGTAATAATGTTCTTCCCTGAACCCCAGTAAATTAGGATGCATACTTCTTGCTGTAGCTTGCAGTCAACCTTGCCTGCTGTGGACAGACCTTTAGACACAACCCTCTGTCAATACAAAGACCACAAGGAACTGTGGTTACACAGTTGTTTGTCTGTGGGATCTGCATAAATCAGTTGTAACGATAATACCAAAGGAAATGAAGTACAAACAAAAGCATCTATCCTTTTAATAAATAGAAATGTCCTTGTTTTGAAAGCAACAAGATCTCTATTATTTTACTTATTCTACCTGTAGTTTGCTTAATATATAATTTTCCCCTTTTGCACCTGAATTTCTCCCTATACGCAGTTGTGTATGTGTTCCTGTCTTATTGAGCCATTATAACATGAGAGCTCTGGATGTCAGGTGCTGTTTAATAAACTAGAGCTGCAGTAGTTGCAATGCAGTAGTTTTCCATAACAAATAATTTGAATATACAAAAATAGTCATATGCATCAAAATATTCCATGTTTTGTCATAGAAATATATATTCAATATTAAAAAAACAAACAAACAAACAAACAATTGCCCAGTAAAAGGGAAAAATACTTGCCCACCCCAGCATAAACCAGAATAATAACAATTTTGTACGACATGTTCATCTTTAATCTCTTTCAGGAGCTTCTGCCAGGCTGCAGAAAGCAGACTATTGTTTCCCTTTCCCCCACCCCCCTTCTTTTTTCCTATTTAAAAATCTTTTGGCTTCATCATAATCAACACAATATATGTGCAATCATGAAAAATAGCCTGCAGCTCTGCTGCATGAAGCATATCAGCTTGTTCTCCAATTTTAGAAAATTCTATTTTATGGCTATCACAATTGCAATGAAGAAGCACAGTTGCAAAGAGAAGCTGTCTGAGAAACATGCATAACTCTATCTTGACGAAAAGACTAAATGATGACAAAACAAGGTCCTTATCAAATCATTCAAAAAAAGAAAAAGTAATAAAAAGGTATGATTCACCAGGGAAGCACTCAGATTGTATTGTTATGTATGTCGTTTGAGAAAGTAAATTGACAACTGGAGAAAGAAACATAATCTGTGTTATATGAGCAAATCTGGAGTTCTTTCATGGTGTAGAAGTTGATTCTTGTCCCTGCAAAACCAAAATGTAAGTAAATATAGCAACAGAGTCCTGACCTTTCACCCCCTAATTGCAGTCCTCTGACTTGCAAATTTCCTGCTCTAGTGTCATTCTGTGAAATTCTGGATTAATGATGCAGAGAAATATTTGTCTTGATAATAAAGAGTTTTCAGATTCTCCGCCTCTGTTTTCAATGCCTCATTATCCTTATTTATAGTATGTAAATTCTGTTACTTGACAGTAACAGAATGTTACTGAACAGAAGACTCAGTAACGCTTTACATTTTACAAGTCTGGAGACAAAGCATCCTGCTTGTCCTCTACACATGTTTAGTACTGTCAAATCATTAAAGCTCTCCCAAGGGTATTCCTCCTTGCCAGATTTGAGACCTTATTAAGATTTACAGAAGGAGTTTGAGATTGGTGAACAGCATTAGAAGCATATTTCCCAACTGAATTTACACCAGACAGCTAACTCCCAGTCTTAGAAGTTAGTCTTATTTTGCTGAAATTGCTGTTTCTTAGAGCTCATAAATAATGATAAATAACAGTGACAAAAAATGAGCTGAGAATAACAAGAAAAACTAGAGAATAATCTAGAAAGGAATCAAACTGAAAAGTGCACTGGCCTGATTCAAACCTCACTGAACTCAAAACGATGTACAGGGTGAGTTCAACAAGCTCTGCACCCAGCTATAGGAGCAGAACATGTGTGAGAGGCTTTGAAGCCCATAGATTGTGGAATACACAGATGTTAAAAAGCGTTTCAGTCGTCACTCCCACTCCTTATCCCCTCCAGCCACATGCACCTCAAAAACAACCCCCAGCCCTCCAGAAATGTAGACTTCTACAATCTCCCTTCTTCCTGAGAATTACTCATACAGAGCTCAATATAGAGTAGGAAAAGTCACCCAAGTAACAATTACTATAGAAAAACAAGCTGGGGGAAAAAAATCAACAGTCACCCCCCCCTACAACACTTCATAGTTTTTCTTCCTTTATAGCCTTAAATAAATAAAAATTTAAGGTGAAAATGACTACGATTGCTCATCGAAATCACAGTAGGAACTAATTAGATAGGACAGTGATGGAACTGGCAGATCTGGGAGAGGATGTAGCTCTTCATCCTGAAAGAAGGAGTAGGACAGAAAAATAGTGATAGGTAATGTCACATATTTTAGAGTTGACGCCTGTGGTAAAATGGTGTAGTATGGTAAAATGGTAGGTGTTGAATGTCAGTATATGAGATCATGGAAAGGAGAAATTGGAAGCTAAACAGCAAATGCAGCTGAGAGGTGTGCGTAGCGGGCAGGGGGTGTTATAATTTTGAACTCTAGTTCTGTCCTTTATTGTGCTTACACCTCCTCCCACCTCAGTATCTACATATATTCACACAGGCAATGACACTGACTCTTGGTCTCTGATTATGGTTTTACAAACAGATTTTCATCAAACATTTAGTAGTTTATTCTAGTTCAGATTTCTCCACCTTGCATATACGACTGGTATGTCAAAAAAAGTCTAAATAACGATGTCGAAACAGAAGATGTCTGCTGATTCCCCTATGCCCAATACAGAAAGGGTTGAAGCTCCAGGGAGAATATGGAAAAATATTTATGTCAGGTAGATGTATCACCAGAAGGAGAAAGGAAAGTCTCACTGTGAAATCAAAGAAACACAAAGAAACTGACCTTTCAAGTCAGTGTTTGATGATTTCAAGATACACTGGAAGTCCATTTCACTCTGCTGCAAGATTTTAGTCTGGATTGTTTCATTTTATATTGAATCTGACTGTAACATCCTTTCTTAATACATTTGTTTTAATGGCAAAAATTCCTCTCCTTCATTCCCAGATACCTTGCATTTCCATTTAAAACAAAAAAAAAGCAAGCCCTGAACATCAGCAGGTGGCAGGGAAAGCCACTAGGGCAGCAGCTGATTAAAGTCCATTGGAAGGCACCTGCTCCTGTACCTGCCCCTCTAAGGGCTCAAGCTTGGGCTGTGCCACTTAGCCAACTATTTATTTTTTATGATGTCAAATTCGTGTTTAGAGTGCCTTACGATCATTCTCTCTTTCACCCTCCCCCCCAACCCACTAGAACCATGAGGAAATCTGCTGCCCCTTCACCTTCAGTCCCTTTCTTGCGATTGTCAGCTTTGTCAATCAGAGAGAGATGATCCAGCTCATGAAAATGTGTCACAGCAACCAGAGTTTCTGCTCTGACCTTCAGCTCTGCCCTCTGCTGTGACAAACAAGTTTCATTTGCCACTCAGAGAAATCTGTTTATTTCCAGCAAAATATAACTTCTTGCTTCCTAGGAGAAAGAAAAGAAAATGATCTCCAGCTGAGGAAATGCAATAATTTCCTGATTTTACTTCACTTTTTGTTCAGGTCTAGGTAGAACTTTTTATATACCAGAAAAATCTATATGAATCATTAAAATTGGAGCAGGAAATCAATCCTTCAGTTAGTTTTCACCTCTTGTTTGCTGGGGGTTGATTTTTCATACAGAAAATGTGTAGTGCAGAGCTGGTTACAACCAGTAGCAAATAAATGGATTTTCAAATAAAAAAGGTATTACAGTTCCTTTCATACACTTGTGCAGAATCTTGTTATTTGCCATCCACGAGTACTCAAATGATATCTGCATATTTTGTTAATATCTTGCAAGTGAAGATTCTTATTATATGTGATTACATGTCCAAAATTCCTGCTGAAATCTCTATGAGTTAGAGGATAATGGACGTGGACAGCTATTATACAGCACTGTAGGATGAAAGTTTCAAAGTATACAAACAATTCAACAGCTGAAGGGTTAGACCTACCCCTGAAACAGCCATGGGGCACAGAACAGACCTTTAAAGGACTAGAGGCATTTGAGAAACCTACCTGAGGACTAAACACTTAGAGACAAAGCTACCTCTTATCTCACTTCAACCTGAAAGTTTCCCTTGAAGCAATCAGTTCCACTCTGCACATCTACTATGCTGAACCCTGGGAGCTTTTATGTCAACATAAATTGCTGTAAAACACAGAAACAAAGGACAACATTATCTTAATAGGAATGGGAAAACGTAGATGGATAAGCCAATACTTCCCTTCTTTTTGATTAGTGCCTCTTTCTTACTGAGCTCTCAGCCTCCAAAACTGTCCTGTGCACTGTCTGTCTATATCAATTTTAATAACTTTAGAGCTCAATTCTATATTCTCTATATGGAAAATGCACTTTCTTGTCATTCTTGTATACACCTCCTTTATGGCAGTCTTACTAAATTACATAGTGAAAATCAAGTCGTTCAGATATAACTGCTGCATGTCATGATTGCATAATCCATGATCATGCCATAAAACAGTTTTCTGAATAACAGCACATAGCCTTCATTTGAATTTCGCTGGATAAAACCTATTTTAAAGAAATATATAAATTTCCACCGAGCACCCACAGACTTTTGTTTCATTGCTTTCTGAATCCCAGCACCTAATCTTGCTTGTATGTCATGTACTATATTACAAGGAAATGAAATGCAATTCAGTAAATTATCCACTTCAAGTTGTGGCCATTTCAGTAGATAAAATAAGGGTCCTTTATCTTCTATTTGTTTTAAATCCCACTAGGATGCTGGCTTTATACTTAGTCATAGCTTGGGCTTTGCCGTGAATCTTCAAGAAGGCTCCTCAAGTAGAGTTATAATGAGCTGAGCTGTCTCGAACAAAAGTAATCTCTGACTCTTAACACAAACACTATTTATTGCACATCTACTGGCAGCAGCACTGTATCTAATTCCTGGCAGCTGAGACTTCAGTAACTAATGGTAGTGAACCTAACATTTTATTCTTGCTTTTAACAATTATCTAATCAGAACACTCCAGAAAAGGGATTATCGTTAAACCAGGAAAAAGCAGCCTGCAATGTGTGAACAGCTGGAACCCAACTGAGTCATGCTATGGCACATCACCTTAGAGTTTAGGCTACTTATCAGAATATTAACACAGAGGATTTTTTTTCAATCTGTTTATTTTAAGACTCCAGAATTATTTGTGACTGTTTGATCTATCAGTTAATACTACTTAGTCTGAGAGACACTGAGAGCATAGTATTCCATGTGGATGCACCCCAGCCCCTTGTGTATGGCCCCTAACTCACAGTGTACATAGATCAGTACTTTTCTGCTGGCAATTGTTGATGCCAGGCACCTAATCCCGTGCTTAAGTGATTCTACTGGTTCTCATCCGATATTCAAAAGTACAGAAATTTCCTTTTGTATCCATCCACCTTCTCTTGAAAACGGCCTACTTTAACTGAGATGACCAAACAAAAGATCCAGCATGTAATGTTATGCACCCATATTTGTCAACTGTTTAGTTTTCCAGAAGAAGGGACTACCTATTGCTTTCTGAATGGATGCTATTCCAGATAAACAAACCTTGACCAATGCTTAATTTCTTGAAATACTGTAGAGAAATTTAGAATTAATAAAAATGATTGATATTCAGCTCTTCTGAGAACCAAGACCTTAATTAGTTAAACAATTATGTCCTAATACACAACCACACATGTTTTGAAGAAAAAAACATATCACATTGACTTTAAAAATATTGCTATCTACCTTCCCCCATCCATTTGACCTTGAAATTAAAGGCATTTCCTTTTCCTGGGTTTACTAACCTGATGTATTTCAGAGCAGCAATATTACTGAAGTCAATAGAAGCATTGATATGCCTAAGTGCTACTCGAGTAAGACTTGCACTACCAAGCCCTAAAATTGTTTGCTTACCTATAGATGAAAAGATAATGATATATGTGGAAAGGTGAACTAAGTTTGATATGAGAACTATATATACTTCCTCTGATGAAAACGTTATTCTAACCTACTTGTAGAACAGAAATTGATGGCAGCAAGAATTTTTGGTGGCTAAATTCCAGTTTGCTGTATTTTAAAGACACCATGGTTTAGAGAAAAGATAAAACGTTTCTTTAGGAAAGTATGAAATGTTATCAGAAAATAGTAGCTCAAAATTAAATATTCTTTCAAAGTTCACACCGGTAGTTTATTAATAATTAGTACTATAACTATTTAACCCCTAGGAGAGAAAAGTAATTTCTGCTTTTAAACATTAGTTGATTCTATCCTAAACCAGACATTTCTGACTAAGCCTAAACAAAAGGATTATATTTCATATGTTAAACAAGGAATATTTAAACATATATCTGATTCTTCACTAGGAACACTTCTGCAAGTGGACTAGAAAATTAAGCTTTTCATATTTGCTTCCTGGTGGAAGCTATGTAAAACAGAATAATAAATGATTGTCACCTCATTTCAGAACATAAAATTAATCTTAGAAAACAGAAAATCATGAACAATATTGCAGCAGTATTTCATGGTTCACTGGTTATTATCATTTGCCAACATTAAGGTCACAAAAGAACATTTCTCATTTGTTGCCCAGAGTATCTGTGGCTATATTCCTATTGTCAAACCTAACCTTTCAGAGAACCACAGAGGGGAAAAAAGGAGAGGAAAAAATAATAACTATTTAGAAGTGTGTTTTCTTTTGCTGTAGTATGTGTAAAAAATAATATTAAAATTTTAAACCTCAAGCTGCTGGAGATAGAGCAGGTCACAAACTTTAAATATTTAGTCCCAGTTGAGAGCAAAACATTAACAAATAAATTAGCAACAACACCAGATGGATTCCCTAGACTCCAAAACCGCAACTGCCCAGACCATCACTGGTAGCCAAGTCCTCATATAATTTAAAGTTTTGTTAAAATGGGCAATGTAGAGCATAAAATAATTTAGGGGGTGACACAGAACAAATTATTTCTTGGTCGGTGATTTGAAAGTAACCATAGCTGTTGGTGTACACAAATAATAAATATCATCATTATGGTTAATCCAGAACACACACAAATTCCAGAAACTCATTTAAAAAGAAAGGTTGTCTATCTATCAGTTATACAGAATTCTGTCCCTCCTATGCCTCTTGGGTGCGGGACTGAAGCAAGTTGCTTTGCTCAGTCTTATATCTAATCGAAAGCACCCACTTCACTCATGACATTTATCACTACTTTATTATTTTAGGGTTTGGAAAAGAGAGTCAGCACAGTGAAGAGCCTGTAAGAACTATTGTTTTATTCCTGCTTGTATTTATTCCGGAAAGACACTTTCAGCCTCTATGAAAGATTCTCAAAGACACGATAAATGGCAACAGGATGCACCCAGTCTTGCAAAGCTTAGGAACTACATAGGTTGTGTAGCACAATAGACAAAGAGTCTAAGTCTATGCTAGTAAAATTAAACTTTCTCCAGATCGTTCACCTGTCATGAAGTAGCCCAAGTCAATATTATTATACTCTTTTGTCCTTCAAAACAAAAAGTTTGCACCCAGAAAACTGTTTGTGGATGGTCTTCAGCTCATGTTAACTCTCAAAATAACCCTAGAACTTACTTGGTAGAGTGCTAGGTGGCACAGCCTTCCAGCATGCCAGAAATCCTTCCAGTTCTTTAACGGCATGCGCAATTAAATGCTGCGTCTGGGGTGGCTCACTAGCACTCTTTCTTTTAGTAATATAGTTGGATCCAGAAGAGTATTCTAGACTTTCTGTGGGGTCTTTTACAAGATCTTTCAACAGTTTCACTTATGAAAAGCAAATACAAACCAAAACCAAACCACCCCGTCTCCCAACATAAATGACACTAAACTCATAATTAGTGAAGAAATAATTTATCCTCTGTATATTTAAGTAGAAGAAGTAACTCTTCAAACATTAAAAGATCAGATTTGAGATTGTGATACTGGAACATTAAGCATTTGGTAGACTAATGTATCTATTTCCCTACTGATGTATGGGTGATTTATGGACATCATTTCTATTAACATCAATGGAAATCACCCAAGTCAAGCCCCTAGTGCATTATATCAAGGGTAGACTCTTACATCATCTGAGTTTGTTACTAATTCAAAAACCAACTGTGAATAGACCATCCACAGACTATACTGCTCCTTGAGGAGTCAAAAAAATCCCTGCATACTATAAACAGACTCCTTACTTTGATTTCTTTTTTTTAAAGAAGATACAATATTCTTCAAAGTGACATCCTGACTGAGACTCAGTACTAGAAATGTAGGGGAAAATAAAAAATTTGGCTTGTTCCTGTTAGCTATTTTCTCTTGTGGGGTCGTGAACTCTTTCTCCTTGACTAGCCTCACTCTAAAATAAAGTGACTGCCTTGGATATAAAAGCGTTTGTGTTTTGACAGCTTTCCTGCTCTGCTTTTTCAACCTGAGCATAATGGGCAAACAGCGATGAGTTGGCAAAGTGTTTCCAATTAAGCATATATGGAGCTTCTATGCCAGTCTCTAGTGAGCAGTGCTGCCTGAAACCCCCAAGTGTTCTCCTTGGCCAGAAATTGATTTTGAAAGCTAATTAATTTTTGTATTAAGCCAAATTTTGCAACTTTTTTTTTTAATATATATGTATTACTGCTGATGCAGAGCAAGTATTCATGAAGGTCACATTATCAGCAATGATAGTTTTTTGCATTTTTTACATTATGTTTTTTTAAATTGAGGGATACCCAAGCACTTTATAATTATTAATCTAAGGTGGTGATTTCCACCATCACCGGTATGAAGTGCGATTGTTGGATGAACACCAAAGATGCATATCTCACTGTCTTCCACACTCTTCATGTTATCTAATTTAAGCAACATTCAGTTTTGGGAAATGCAAATAAATGAATAAATGCATTTATAGTGTGTTGAAAATAAAAATCCCTTAAGCCCAAGTGAATGAAGCATTACTTGTAGGATGACATCCTCCTGTAGCTACCTGGAAGTCTCTGCAGCTGAGCAAAAGAGGAATAAACATTTTCTTGAATTCAGCAGAGAAAGTATGTTAATTCATATCTGACCTAGAATTCAGTTAGGAAAGCTTTTTCCTGAACACAGCATTAAAAACATTAGAACCATGAGTGATCTTTTTAATAAATAAAACAAAGGTCAGAGTATCTTCTTTCACTGTCATATTTCAGAAGTAGTTGTGCATAAGACTGGCTCTTCTCTGAACCTTAAGCTGAGGACATGTTTACTGATAGATCCGTCAAGGTTCATGAGGCTTTCCAGAATCCTGAACTGAGATCTGAGTCACTTCCAGGTATCAAAGAAGGATACAGACAGCATTTCGATCAAACCGGGTGAAACAGAAGATGGTTTTGTTTATTTCTGCACAAAAGGATTTTTATCAGCATCAGCTAGGGTTTGCTTTGGTATTCTGGGTTTCTTTTAACTGAAGAAGCCATATCAATGTCTTCCCTCTCTGAAACTGAAAGGGGAACAACATCCTTAAGTGTAAATCCACTTAGTTTCACATAGAACTGACTGAAATTATTTAAATCCATCCACAGTGAGATGATTAACTGATAAATGATCAATTACTGAGAACTCAGTAAGTTCAGTGTCGAACATTTAGGGACAATAAGAAATAGCTCTGGTTTTGACTAGTATTATACCAGCAATGGTCAGGAATGATTTTTCCTCTCCAATCGGATCTAGCCAGAAGGTGGGTCTCTTTCTTTTCTGCAAAAATTATAAAGTCATTCATATTTTTACAAAGATTTACGTCAATAGTGCTTATTTCCTGACAATCAAATGCTGATAAAAAGATTTCTATAAAGAATTGAAATTAAAAAAAAAAAAGAAAAAAAGAAAAATTGGGGGCAATTATGCAAAATCTTGTTTGAAATGTAAGCCAGATAGGTAAGCTCTGGAAGGGTGATAATTATTACTATCAGATCTCCCTCCTTTTGTAGGCCATCCCCTACAGGATGCTGAAACTCACATAGACACCAACCCTACTCACTGAATATATTTTATTAAAACATTTATAAAAAGCCTCCCCATGGACCACATAGGATTAATAAATAAGTCTCAAGCAGCTAAAAAATCAAAGGGAGTCTGGTCAACTGACCAAGCAGCAAGCTTAAGGAAAGAAAGGGATTTTCCCCCAGAGAGAAGGCATTCCTCTTTCCTCTCTTCACAAGTTAAGGGAGTTATAATTCAACAAGTTCATATTAAATTATTAATACTGGCTTGTAGTAGCAATTGACAGAGCAGATGGAAAAAAAAAATGGTAAGGAATTCATTAATGGCTTGAAGCATTGTCTCCTGCTGTGAATTTATACCCCCTTAATCCCCAACATGCCGATGTGCAGAAGCCGTGTGTTCTCCCACCAAAGACCCATGTATTCACTCACCGCTTGGCACTGCCTTTGCTGGGGTGACTGTTGTGGCAGGCTGGCATCTGTCAGTGTGGAGCCTTGAGGGTCTGCTAGACTTTTAGCAAATCATTTGGAGACGATTTTCTCTTCCAGTGATATTCAGGGATGGGGTCAGTTCCTGTTTGGGTACTGGTGGATACAGTCCATGCCCATGTCTTTCCCTGCAGGAGGCACAGGTTGGTGGTGTCCTAAGCTCCCCTGTTACCCTGCCCAGCCAAGGAAGCCCCTCAGAGAGCACAGACTCTGAGCTGGTGGAAGCAGGACTTCACTCTCCACCCAGCAAGGTGACTCGTGTTTTTCAGTGGGTAGAGTTTTGTCATAATGTGGTTGAAACTTTACGGTTGGCAAGACAGAGAGAGACACATTTCTCCAGCCAGTCAGTATTAATGGCATCCACACTGCCTTTGCTATGGTTTTGTATGGAATTTGGGCTCTACACCCTGATCCAGCGATGACACAGAGGAAGGTTTTACCAATTGTTATTTTTTTGTCCCATGATCCTCTTCCCACTCATCCTTCTTCCTGCAACACTGGCACCACTTGAGCAGCAGAAGGAGGGAGTTAGTGGATAACGTCTGACTTGGAGTCAGTGAGTATTTCACTCTTTTCATCTATTGCCTACTGAGAGGACAGGACTGCATCAGTGCCCTTGTGCTGAATAAACTCATAGTCTTCAAGACTCACTACAAGTAGGGTTGTGTGGCATCAGACTGGGAGTTCTTTCTTCCTTTGTCCTACCTGCAACCAAAGTTGCCCTGCTATAGTCTAGATTTATATATATATATGTGTATGTGTGTGTCTACATATTTTTTCTTTTATATATGCATGCGTAACCAATAAACATACATATATTTGTATATACCCACTTTTCCCCTCAGGGAAGTTTGACTAATGAAATATCAGTTGGGTAGATCAGTTCTCCAATAGGGTGAAATGAACATTTTATTTCTTATATCCTTGGGTACTGTCTCTTTCTCACATGCTCAGTATCACTCTTTTCCAAATTTAGTGTCAGTAAGGAATTTCCCTTAGGTAAGGTTGGTTGGGACTCAGCAGCATAGGACACATGTGCTCTGTAAGCTCATCCAGATATATTTTACCCCATTGATTCCCTGTCATTGCAATGGTTTCTGGCATTGTTGGTATTTCAGTTTCACCTGCTTTTTATCTATGGTGCATCAATATTTATATCTATTGAGAATTAAGTGATTTAGCTTATAACTGAGGTTACTGAGTTCAGTATAGGGAAATATTTCATGTCCTGTCCCTTACGGCTTTAAATTCCTTGTAAGATATAGTGAAATACATCCATAACCTTAAACACCATGTACTTTCTAAAGCAAAACCTTTCTACAGCTCATGTTTTGCCAATGAAGATAGGAATTC
The DNA here is from genome assembly GCF_037038585.1 of Patagioenas fasciata. Lineage (NCBI taxonomy): Eukaryota > Metazoa > Chordata > Aves > Columbiformes > Columbidae > Patagioenas > Patagioenas fasciata. The sequence continues at coordinate 116,150,545 of NC_092522.1, read as the reverse complement.
ATCCAACAGTAATATTTTTCCCAAACGTAGAGTTCAGAAGGTAACAGAGAGTGCACTGATTCCTTTCCGTCACTGCTTTCATACATATTTCTCATACTCTCTCCATCATTTACTTCACTTGTTCTTTTCTGCCTAGTACACTAAACTGAGGGCAAAATCACGTTATTAGTGACCTGTTTGTAATAGTGGAAACAACATAATGAAAGGACACCTTTCCATTAATGTCTTTTCTGTCCATGTCTGTTGCTCTGCTAATAATGTGGGAAACTCAACAGAGGTCAAAACTCATCCTGACCCCACAGCTACTGTGTTGCCTTCAGACTCTCTATTATTCTACAAAGAGAAGGGGAGAGGCTGTTTGAAAGTGCTGCATTTCTACCACTTAATTTTCTTTTTCCTCCAGTCATTCTCAAAGTTTTGGAAAGTATTGCTCTACAGTTAAATACACTTTGGACTGCATTTCTGAACAGCTTGCAGACAGTACCACATAACCTAATGAATGTTCTACTTGAAGGCTTGCCCTCATTAATTGGCACTGTGATATCCTCCTGATCTCTTCCTTCCTGCTTCCCAAGAGAAGTGTCAACATTTAAAACTCAAGATTTGTCTGCTGATATTTTTAAAAAGATTAATAATTTAATTCATAAGACTGCGAAGTATCTATTCAATCATAAATGTGATTACAACAGTCACTCTCTGTAGAGGGAGAATGAAAAACCCAAAAACCTAATTGGGGATTTCGGGACTGCTCACCTATCTATTTCTTAGTTATGCTGAGGAAAGGGCTAAGTATTGTAGTGGGGAGAAACCTGAATTAGCTTGGAAGTTAAGTTCAATACAGACAGGGTAGGACATATATCCCTTTAGGCATCATCTGCAAAATGAGAATGATCAACAGGGAATAGTAGGTTTTACCAGAGCTCAATTCATCTGATCTCTTTCAGGTGTATGTTCTAGGGAAAGATGAAATACTGCACGGAAGTGCCATTTCCTCCCTATAAAGAGAATGAGACACTCATGTTGCAGCAGTTCAGTTCCAGCCTTGGGACCATGTTCAGTCTGTGTCACGTCTTCAGCTGCTTCACCAACCTCCCAGACTGCATTCCTCGCTGACAGTCACACGCCCTCTGGTTCCTGCTCAGAGAATTGTTCTGGGAATTGTTCTGAAAAAAAAAAAAAAAACCTTCAGATTTTTAACATTATTCTGGTAGCACAGGCAGGAATGAACAAATCCCCAGTAAATCCACCTAGTCCAATAGTGTTTATTATTCCATGTATCGCTAAAGTGATGGTTTGGCTTTCTAAGGACACATCTAAGACCATAAGAGAAAGATAATTTCTGATTGTTTCTAGACACAAGCAAGGGTTCACCTGAAGCTGTCAGTAGGTCTTAAGCTGGTAATACTGATGGTTTAAGTGTTTTTTAGAAAAGTTATTTTATTTATTTTATTTTATTTTATTTTGTTTGTTTTATTTTGTTTAAAAAATATTTTAAAAATCTTATTAAAGTTCTTAAAGGTATTCCTGTGTCAGTCATTCACACAATTTGGTGCTACTTTTCAAAAAGTTCTGTTAAGAAAATACAACTGTATATAACTCTTGCTGCTCTCCTGCTTCTGCTCATTCTGATTCTCAAATTCTAAGCACAACAGAGCAGCAGACCTCTCTCACCCCAGGAGACTATGTATATAAGGATTACAGCCTTTAAAAAACACAGTTCAATGCATAAAATATATTACCATTCCCTATTTTTTTTTTTTTTTAATCTAGGTTTTAAATTACTGAAAAAGGAAAAGCTGAGTACAGAATTCAGGTGAATAACTAATACAAAAATAAATGCCCTTCACAGTACAGTGTTGAAAATATCAGGAAAAAGCAATAGAAAATGGCAGGGTGTTACCCCAGGAATGATCTGCGCTTGATCAGTCTAACACTATCTTGCAACTTTTCTTCTTTCTTGATACATCTTATGACCTACAAAGATCTCAGAAATATAGATTCTTTTCAACTTTGCCACTGCCCACAAAGAAATCTAATGGCTGAAAAGCATGGGGCATCTTATCAGAGTATGTCAACCTGAAAAATATAAAAGAAAACGTTTGCTGAATTTGTGGCCAAGGGAAAAATCCCCTTGCAAAAGAGGCAACTTTTTGCTTGCAACCATGTGTTTCAAATATCTTCAAAATAAAAATCAACACAGAAGATGGTTTGTCATGATATCCCAGGGGAAAAAAAAGAAAAAAAATCAGGCAATTGAGGTAGCATAATATCAAAGATACATTTATGAAAGGCAAGAAGAACTATCCGAGCAAAAGCACTGATCTTTGAAGGTGCATGAAGCATTTCATTTTTATAAATACCAACAGCATTTTATCTACATACACACAATCAAACAGGATTAAACTGTGTTTGACAGACTCATGCATCTACCCCACTGAAATCCAGAAGTAAAGGAGATGCCACATAAGCCTCAGCTTCTGTGAATTCCGTGGTTACCAGTTAGGTTTTAATCCACTACAACTCTCTCCCTAATGCACTGACAATTAATTATTCTATGGGCTATCCAAAAATTATGTCAAATTGCTGTGCTGTAGGAAATATATTCCAATTTACAATGTTCTACCCCAGGAATGATATTGAATATGGTTACTCCATCCTACTCATTTAATATACAAGACAAGGTAAAATATACACTTTTAGCAGACATCTGTAATAATTCAGTCTCTCCACCTCTGCTACGGTCCTGCAAAATATGTTTTAGTTCTAACTGTAAAAATACATTGTTGTTTTTAACATGGACATCACAGTTATGGATTGAGCAGTCTGAAGATGCTTTTACATCCTCCAAGTATGCGTTCCAAGGCTGACTGGTGTGTAATCTTGCACACCACAGTCTGGTCCTGTCAATCTTAAGGGATGGTCTCAGCCAGTAATAAAAATAAATAAATAACTATGTTAGAAACTTGAAAAGTATATTATTCAGAGAACTACAAAAATCTCACTTTGAAGTAATTACATACAAAAATTCCTCACCCCCAAAAAGAATTTCACAAGATGCATATTATGAAAAGTGGCAGAAAACACACACACACACACAATGAATTAAGGCCTTAGTAAGTATTCCTCTTTTTCTTGCCTTTTTTTTTTTTTATGCTTTGGATACATTCTGTTCTCTTGTTACCCCCATATATAGAAAGACAGAAGTATATTCTCTACTTGCTGTTGTTTTCATATCCCTTTTCTCTACAGACAGATCCCCATCTGTTCCTGATAATCCACTCAGCCACCACTTTTCCCCTAAGCCAGCATCTTTAATATATAAGCAACCTTTTTCATCCCCAGTGCAAGCATGAATGGGAATAAACCCTACCAGCCTGGTGAAAATCATAGAGAGATGTCCCTGATCAGGTGTTTGGTATACCCCAGACCGGAGGTTATCATCTTAGTACTAAAATACATATACATCCCCTCACAGACAGAGTATCCTCTGATTTCACCGCTTGCAGTCAGTTCAGATGCTGTCATAAGGATAACCTGTTGCATTCAGTGTGTATTATTTTACATACAGTATCTTCACCGCCCTAAAGGGTCTAAGTCTTCAAAAGTTGTTCACATAGCTGAATAGCTTGCACACAGAGTAATTAATACCTGCAGTATGAAGACTTGGTTCTCCACATCCAAGTCTAAGGAGCACTTCTGAAGTGTAAAAAAGAAGACAAAGTTCTGTGAGATCCCCGAAGACAATATATACCTAAAAGCATATACTCAGGTATACTGTAGATTACCCAGACAGATACCTCAGTTATATTGTTCCACACATTTCCATAATAATATCTTCCCCTTGGATGTGTTCCTAAACTGGAAAAAACATATTGTGGGTTGTCTGTGTTTCTGACAGTCTCTGAACATCAGCATGGAATTTCCCAAAATCACCTATTGACCACTTCCACAAATATGCCCTCTATGAAAAACAGCTAATTGGTTCTTAAGTACATTTTTTAATTCCATTTTATTTTGTTCCAAGGTTTAAGTTTAATCCTGTCAAATGCCACAGCAGCTTGTGTTTCTCTTGGAGACAACTGAATGCACAAGAATATCAGTCTTTTTTACAGTGAGGGTGGTAAAATACTGGAACAGGTTGCCCAGGGAGGTGGTGGATGCCCCATCCCTGGAGACATCCCAGGCCAGGCTGGACGGGGCTCTGAGCAACCTGATCTGGGTGAAGATGTCCCTGCTCATGGCAGTGGGGTTGAACTAGATGAGCTTTGAAGGTCCCTTCCAACCCAAACTATTCTATGATTCTATGATTATTGAAAGAAAAAAATAATGCTGGACTCAGTGACGAAAAATCTAAAACTTGTAGAGGGCAAAAATTATCTCCCCACAGTTAATTACAAAATGAAAACTGAATTAGCAATGGTCTCTGGATTTTAAAATCAGTCTCTTTTTTTTTTTTTCCAGATTTGGATTTTGAACAAATAAATTTGTCAAATTCAGCATTTGTTCCAGATCATTTTTTCAGCTGGCTAAAAGAAGTTGTTCCTTTATGTAAGGAGACTTAGACCTTGTAACAATCCAGCCTTTGTTGCCAATTTGGCAGCAGCCTGGAGGCGTTTTTAATGCACTGGCATTTACATATAAATTGACATACTTTTTATCATTCTGGATATTTGCTTGAATGTGTACCCTGTGTGAGATGAGAATAGAAATCTGTTTGTCCAAGTTCCATATGAAAGTAGATCTATAAATGATCAGATCTTCCATTACCCTCAGGGGCAGGTAAAATCAGTGAAAGGACACATTTTGGGACATGGTTGCCACACATGATGACGTTAGTAGGTACTGAAACACTAAGTAAATTGGCATATGATATACCAGTGTTCCTCAACTGCTGCATCTTTTTAATGTGTGAATGGCTTAAAATCTACTTCATGGAGGACTACAGGCATGGACATATATCTTCAGACCTCCTTGTGCTGCAACAAAGTCGTCCCATAAATACTTTGCCCAAGCACGAAAATAAACAGCAGGTTCTCAGAAGACAGTCCATATCATACCTTATCCTGTTCATAAACATTAACTTTTTAGTTCATATCTATTTCCAAGTGTCTTTGAAACTCTGAATGTCCTTTTTTCAAGTGACAGAATGAGAACAGCTATAAACATCTGCATGTATATGTGCTCTCACCAAAGCTGAAGGACAAAAAAGATGGGCTCTTGCCATTGCATTATCATGCAATTGCTGTGCAGCTTTCTTTAGCCTTGTAATGCAGGGGGTCAGATAAAATGGCCAGGAAGGTCCTTTTTAATTGGAAAATCCATTAAATAGACAGGGAGGAGCAGGAAATGTATACTATGAAAAATATCAGCATTAACCTAATTTTTGCTTCAAGCTCACATACTGGAAAATATTTACCAGAAATACACAGAGCTCAAGGCAAGGGTCAAGCAGCAAAGAGCTGAACAGATAGTGTACCATTAATATAAAGGATTATAGTCAGCATATGACTGAGAATAATACTGTGGATGCTCTGGCAAAGACACACATACAAAAGGCTTCTAAATGAAATCAATGAAGCAGGAGTTCTGATAGTTTAGCAGCACACTCTGGCATGGTGCAGCTGAAAAAAGGAAAAAAAAAGCCACTAGGGGAAAAAAGTAATAAACTCTTGCTACCCATGGGCAGACTTCACAGCAGTTGAATAAGACAAATAGAAGAAAGTGTCCGCTGCTCCCCAGAGGGAAATGTAATGACCCAAGTTATGACCTGCCATAGACAGAGCCCTACGGAATAAGACAGAAGCAGAAATATGGGAAGTTACGTGAAACTAAAATAGGGTCTGAATTAAGTGCAAGTCAGCAACGCACTGATGGAATTGAGAGAAAATTTTGATAAAGCACTACTGCTCCCTTCCCCCACTCAAAGATAAATTATTGTCCATTCTATTCCAATCCAAACATAACATGTGTAATGGAAAAAATATTGTGACTGAATTGTCACACAAGCATTGTTTATGCTAGGAAAAGGGTAAGTGTAGGAGTCTGAGAACAGAGATTGAGAGTGGCCCAGCTTCACATCCACATTCCGTTAACACTGTGCCACGAAGACCGTTTCCATATCTAAGACAGTATTTTTCTGTTCTCTCTGCAGTACAAGCCTTCAAAGGCTTTAAAACTTTACTGTCCTTGCTGAAACAAATCACTGCTGTGAGAGAAGTCATTGCTTGTATAAAGTTTGACTTATTTTAAGAACTGCCTTTTATTTTTTTTTCTTCCTGTATATCAATATCAGGGAGTGCAGGCAGGGAAGCTTTCAAGAACAGAAAAGACTTCCTTGTGTATAAGATCCATGTACATCTTCGGCTAGAGTTCTTCTCAAGTAGCAGGCAAACAGTGCAGAAAATATTTGAGTTATGGATTAGAAGAACAGTGATTCTCCTATTTGTAAAGGTCTCCTGGGTTTATTTGTTTTCTGAAAAGAATAGAACTCATTTTTCATCATGCAAGGTAGTTAAGCTAAGCATCAGCATGCACTCATCCTCTACTGCTCTCTCTTTTTCTTTCTGGCAGTCTTTATCTGTATGACAGGAGAGATTAACATTATTCCTTTGAAAGAAAGTATCTGTCCCAAATTTTCCTCCACACGCTGATATCCTACCTCTCCTTTTAAAACCAGACTGAAAAGTGAACTTTTCATGGAAATGCTAACATGAAACACATTGACCCATCCTTCCTCTTTCCATCAAAATTGCTGAAATTTTTGTTGACTGTGAACTAAATGTGTCAATCATTTAGCAGCCTCAAGGTTATATTTTCCAGTAAAGAAAGCTTCTCTGGAAAAGGGGAAAATTGTCCCCCTCTGTCTATATTGTAATCTGAAGATTAGAACATACTGCCTCAGTGTACCTGCTTTGTGTCATTCCTTCCACATTTTTTCATGACAGTCTTTCTGATTGATCTCCTCTCAACATATAACAAATTCTTAAAAACAGATCTGCTGACATCAAGATGCTTACCCAAAAGATGGGGAAGGCATGGAAAGTGTTTATTGGCTCCTTTATTTGCAACTAAGACAATTTCAGGAGAGATTTCAGAATAAATAATTATAAATTTCACCAAAAATACACAGATTAAAAATTTTTTTTAAAAAAAAGAGGGTTGAGAGGTGGGTGTTCATTCTTTTATTTTTTATTTATCCTCAATTGTCTTATAGCAAACCTTTTTGCATCATATGACTTCTCTAACAGTTAGAAAACATAAACTAGTTCCTGTGATCAGTTTATTCTTTGATCCATAACTATTTGTTCTTGAAGTGAATTTTATCTTCTGCCTTAAATAATTATTTCCCTTCCCTGTTGTTTATTCTCCTGAATTTGCTTACAAGAATCTATTATGTCCCTTTTCAGCCTTTGTTTAAAGAAGCTAACCAAGCTGTGCTCTCTTGAACTCATCTATATTGCCTTCTGCTGCAATGAGGTGTATTCCAGAGATCTCTGAGCTAGAAGAAATACAAGCTAGTCTGCCTACATGATTCACTGCATCATCCCATGGAATTACCAGTGTAGGTCTGAAATTAATATAGCCTCTCTTCTGCAGTACTACATTCTTGTTAATAATTCACTTCCTTTTGTCTTCTAACCTCCTCCCTCTTTTCTTTCTCTGTCCTGAGTGATCAACTTTTACACATTTCTTTCTTTCCCTTTGCTTTTTCTCACCCTCCCAATAACGTTCATCTCCCACTAAAAAGAATCAGTGAATTAATGTTTTAATATTTTCAGTGAAGAAACACAGAGTGCAAAGTAGAACAGGAATTCTGTACTCTTAAAAGGGATCAATTGACAAATGTGGTGCCCAAAAGGCAGAACAGACTTAAGATAGATGATGTGAATCATTTTGCATTTATTGGGTTGATAATGGAAGATGCTGAATGCACATCACATCTACTAAGCTCAATAAAAGTTGAGAACAGCATTTGTTAAGAACTGGACGGAAGAAGGGAAGGCAGAGGGAGATGAAACAAGTAATTAAGATACTGTGAGAAAACACGACGAAGTCACAGAAATTAGGAACAGAAGCGATTTTAGGAATGGTTGTCTAGTCCATTAACAAGCAAAGCCACATCATCCCTTACAACACATATTCTACAGATTCTAAAATCAAGGTCTAAACATGAGCCATAAAATGTCCTTTCATACTGAAGAATGAGCAATCCCAAATTTCCTGCTCTCTTTCAACCTATAGAACCGCCGCCTAACTGGAAAAAAAAATCCTACAACTGAAATAGCAGACCAACTGCCCTGGAACTGGTTTGTACTAAAGAAAAAGGTGGTTTGGGAGGAAGAGGGGAGGGGGGAAAAATCACATAGTCCTCTTAAAAAGAGATGGAAAACTGCTGAGCACCACAGTGTTGGCCACCTGCTGTGCTCTGAATGGGGGTGATAAATATCATCCAGCTGTAAAATGGTGGGTCAGGCACTCTCGAGCTCTTTTACTTCTCATCTCTGCATATCACAGACTCACATTGAGTCAATTCAAATCTACAGAGATCATTCAACGCCTGTTCCGCACTTCTCTGCTCATAGACATTATACATTCTCTTTGAATCCCTTCCTACAGTACTTGGGATTGAAAATATCTCAATGAAAAATGGGTTGAATGAGTATCTTGAAAATTTTCCTGAAGACTGTTTAAGTGGGAATCAAGCTACTTTGGTTAGTGTCATGGAAATCAATGCAATATTTCTTGAAACACAGGAAGTAAAGTATGATTGCTTGGAGTTTAGGGTTATCTTTTCACTCTGAAAAATAGCGAGTCATAGGGTTATAGGTGAAATATGCAAGTACCTCAATCTAACTGACATACTGCACTAAATAAATTTAATTTTAATGGGAATTTTCGCCCGCTAACAAATGACTGAGGAGCACTGCATAAAGCCCAAAGGTAGTAGCTAGTATTTCAAGGACACTTTTTTCTTCCTGAAGGGGATTGCACTATATAACATCTACATGTAGCAGTCATGAAATATAGATAACTGGGAAAGTAGAGATAGATAATAAAATGGTGAAATGAGTGTATTTGCATATCTGGAAATCATGCCAGTCCTTCATTTCTGTACATATCCCCACAAGTGAAGAACTGCACCGACAGTCACACATGTTAACATCACAAATCATGTTTCAGAAGTGTTTTTTTAAACTTTAAAAAATTCTCTTAGCAGAAAATATGTCCAAATACTCACGGGGAGGGGGCACTGGGAGCAAGGGAAGAAAGAGGAGAAGAAGAAGAAGAAGAAGAGGAACAAGAACAAGAACAAGAACAAGAAGGAAAACGGTATATGAATCTATGTAAATATCACTGTGGTGATCTAGTGTTTTAGAAAGCCTGGACTCTCTATGAAAAAGCTTAGAAAAACTTATTTAAAACAATAAAAAAACCTGAACCCAAACAAAAAGAGTAGCAGATCAGAAACACAAATTTCTGGACATAAGACCCCGAGTCTAAAGGTGAGGAGGGTTTAACAGATAAGAAAAAAGACTTACGATAAGTTTTGTGTTTGTTTTGTGGTGGCTTGTTTTCTTGTTGTTGGTTTTGTTTGTTGGGGTTTTTGGTGTTTTTTTGTTGTTGTTGTTTAGTTTGTTTGTGGTTTTGTTTGTTTGGGGTTGGTCTTTGTTTTAGGTTTTTGGTTTGGTTTGGTTTTTTTTGGAAAGGGAAAAAAAGAAAAAAAAAGACTGATCAACTAAGCCTAAAGAAAGGGAAAGACATTTGTTATTGCAAGTCATGGGACATACTGTCACAGCCTTACAAAGTAGAAATGTGTAGATGGAAATGCAGTGGCCACTTACTAGAGCCATTCTCAGGGTCAGTACTGGGGCTGACACTGTTCAATATCTTCATCAATGACTCGGGCAATAGGGCAGGAGGTACCCTCTGAAATCTGGGTGGAGAAGTCGATGCGCTGCTCTTCAGAGGGGCTTTCACAGGCTGGAGAAATTGGTATGATGCGAAATGCGAAATCCATAATTTGAGACAGGTTCACGCCATGCAGGAGTGTGCGTGAGGGCTAGATGAACAGACATCAACTGGGACAAAAAGGAAATGTTTTAGCAGTATAACAAAACACTGTGGACAGATTTTTCCCTTCCTTTACATAAGCTTTCATTTCTTCCTTTTTGTCACTCAATTTAAGAGCTAGAATAGCACTGAGAAAAATAAAAATTTTTAAAAATGGAAATTGAAGAGTTAATACACTTGAATATTATAGAAAGCTCTGCCATGTGTTTTGAAAGCCATTTGACAACACAGAGCAGGAGGTGTGGTGCCCTGTAGTTCAGAGGGTACATTGTTTACCATGAAATGCCGAATTTGCATATGATAAGTACTTTCTTTTATTAAAAAGCAATGCAAATAGTCACACAAACTCCTCTGTAAATAGCAAAGGAGAACACTTAGCTGCTCATACTGAGAATTTACACCAACTGAAATGGCAGCAGAATCTGACCTAGACATTGCAAAATACTCAACTTATGTTTGGAAAATTTCCCTAAGTAGTTTTTCTTTCCCCTGTTTGGTGGCAGCTTTAGTCCTTTATCATCTGTACAAAATCAAAAAGAGGCGAGAAAAAAAACTGTTATTTAAAAATAAGATTTCAGGCTTCTGTGGCTTATGAAACCCTACTGGCAAACAAAGCTCACAAAAACCCTTATAACCTATAGGATACAGAGTTTATCTTTGCTCTGATTAGATCTTCCATACGTTTTAATCTCTTCTCTTTCTTTACACACTTTATAATAACACTCTCTTCAAGCAAACACTCTTTAATCTTATAATTTGAAAACTAATTCCATTTCAGCTGTCTTTTTGGCAAGTGACCTTTTCTTCTTCTTTTGCTACAGGTAAAAAAAAAAAAAAAACAAAGTCCTGTATCTGATTTTTATCCTTGCTCACTCAGCATTCTGGATCTCAAAACTGTTCATCTACTGAGGTTTTTGTCAGCAATAATATTTCTCATTCTGAATTTCTTGGTGAATAAGCCTTGGAAAATATTCCTTCATTAAAGTCATTTGATTAATTTGTCTAAATGCATTTCTTTTGTAAACCAGGTTGATTATTTCAAAAAGTCAGGGTCTAGGAGCAGATTTGAGAGCTGTCCTGGCAAATACTATTGACCAGATTAAAAACAAAGCGTAGAGACATGACAGCAAGATGGACCTATGACTGCCCTGCCATCTGTCACAGATGGATTAAAACAGTCTTTCTGTACTGATATCTAGGAGGCACTAATTCCAGTTCAAACACATGGATTGGCTCATGCAGAAGGAGATTTACTCAGAGGAAACTTTTTTTCCGGTTGGCTGAAAGTCAGCTGTCATCTCATGAGCACAAATTGCTCATCCTGATTACAGGAAAACTCACATGTCCTACGTACTATGATTTAATGACCACATCTAATTAATTGACTGAATCATTAAAAATGATTTGTGTACGTCTTGAGTGGACTAAAGATAGAATAGTTAAGAGCTGTAAACCAGTGGTTTAATTTTCACAGTGCTTTTACCAGTAAAATGGCCATCGATCATACAAAGCCTGAAGGATTTTCCCACAGGGAAGAAGTTAACAAAGGAAGATTTCTCTGTCAGTTAAAGCAGCATGAATCCAATTTAACTCCACTGGTCTCATGTACATCCACTCCAGACTGAAGCAGTGTTACTGCTACATAAACAAAACCTCAGTCATTCCACCCCGGAAATCAAGTTGCCTCCATTCTTTGATGGGGCTTTTAGATGGAGACTTGGGCTGCAATGAATAAACTTTTTGGAGTGACAGTTCTCTCCCTTAAATACAGACAAAGTCCGAACACTTCATTTAGACTAGATGAGACCAATACTATTTGGTATCTCTGTTAGCAGCCTGGATGATGGGACAGAAAGCATCCTCAGCAAGTTTACAGATGATATCAAACTGGGAGAGCGGTCAACATGGTGGAGGCTGCCAGTCAGAAGGACCCGGACAGGTTGGAGAAATACCCTCACAAGAACTTCATATACTGTGGTGGTTTTGGGTGCCTTATTCACTCAAAAGATTTTGACACACTGAAGAAAGCATTCCACCAAGCTGGTCAAGGGGCTGGAACACATGACCTTCCAGAAGAGGCTGAGAGAGGTGTGTCTGTTCAGCCTGGAGAAGGGAAGTCTCACAGGGTTGCTCAGTGATGTTTACAACTACCTGATTGAAGCACACAGAAAGGAAGAGAGAGTCTTCTCAGAGGTGGACAGCAGCAGGATAAGAGGCAACAGAAACAAGTGAGACATGGGAAATTCCTATTAGATATGTGGAAAAAAAATATACCATGAATGTGGTCGGATAATGACAAAGGTTACCCAGAGAGGTTGGGGAACCGCCATTCTTGGTAGTGTTTGAGAATCAACTGGTTAAAGATTTGCACAACCTGACATGAGCTCTGTGCAGGAGCTTGGACTAGATGACCTAAAGGGGTTGCTTACAGCCTAAAGTATTCGGTGATGCTAAAGCTGATATTTGTATGGCTAAAGCTAGCTCACATGAATCCTACCTGAAAAAGCCTTAACAGAAATAAGATTGAACTTCTCAACAATGCTATGATGGGGTTAAAATCTAAATTTCCTGGATAAATCTTGATTTTTCGGTGTAAGGCCATTAATGAAAGTAAAATTCTAATTTTTAGGTTGCTGGCATTTAATCAACTCATTATTCTACAGAAGATTGGTCAAATTACACAGAACTAGTAAATATGATAATACTGGACAACCATAACCACAATGGTACAGTATGTTTTCATCTTTTCTTCAGTTCTTTGAAGTTAAGTTTACTAGTAAATATACTTGTCAAGTAAAAGTACTCACAATACATGAGTCTATCTCCCATTTCTGTACCTTGACTGAATTGTGAACTTACAGATTTAAGACTGGAAATTCCCTGTTTCGATCTTTGTTCTGTGCAGTATGACTGCATGACTAAGCAAATTGGACTTTTCCTCCCCCATTTTCCATTTTGGGAAAATGTATCTTTATTTAAATTGGCTTTACTAAATTGTAGTCAAAAAGATGCTGTCCAATACTAGGCCAAACAGGGCAATAAAAGAAATCAGTACCAACATAAGAATCCTATTCATATTGGCTGAAGACAGGAGAGTAGAAGGGAAAGCACTGATTACATTTGTGGTTTGATGCGTTAAAAAAAATGGTAAAAAGATCATTCCATCAGTGGATGGCATATCTTCCCTATTCCTCTTTGCCAGCCAGCAGTGCTAGCAGCATCTGAGAAGACAAAGCTGAACTCTGAAAACAAATAACTCCAAATTTATATTGTCAGCTTCTGCCCACACTATAAATAACCTAATTTGCCCTCTATACAAGACTACAACTAAATTATTCTAACAACACTTCAGAAAAGATGAATTTTCAATAGTGGCTGGATTATTTGCAGTTCCTGAACAACACTTAAAGGGCTAGAAACTTTTTTCAGTCCATTCTCTGATCAAAATGTTTTGACTAACTGAGATGGTTTCTTCTTTTACTATAATGGGGAAGAAGGGGGTAAAATTTGGACTGTTGCAGAGCAAGACCAGGGTAAAAGGCTCTGAGAAGCCTCCTGCACCAAAATTCCTCTGCAGCCATCCAGGAGAGAAAGCATCAGGAGCAAATCCACTGTTACACATGCAGGTGACTCAGTGCCTAAGCAAACCGACATATTCTTACTGTGCCTCCTCCTTCCTTCACAGCCTTCGGCACCCTGGTGGCTTTGCCCCTAGGCTCTTTTGGGAAGGGTCCCTTATACAGGGTGGCTTAGTATAACTGTGCTGGGGAATTATTTGGAGGAACACCAGCTAGCCCAATGCAAAACTCCACTAGGGACAATTTAAACAATTCAACAGCCTATATTATCACACTATAAAGTGTGGGCTACAGGCCCAGCACTGTTCAACTTACTGAAGTAGAACTAGACTAAGTATACAAAACACCAAACAAACAAAAAAGTGTTGTAAATACAACGAAAAAAAATCCTCTTTTTAAATGTTAGATTAAAATTTGTTGCTCAATGCTGATCAAAAATCCTCTACCTTTCTTCTACAAGCCTATCTGACAAACATGTTAGCTAACTTAGCATGTCTCTACATTAGTAGGCACAGTGGCCCAAAACGAGAGGTCTACAGAAGGAAAGAGCTGGTGCTGTTGCCTCATCATCCTCACTACAGGCATTTTGGAGGGTTCACTCCAGTCATCGTCTACTATGGTCGACTGAGCTTCCATTAGTGATTGGACAGCATTAACTGTGCATGTGTTGGTTTAGTTTAATCTCAAATAAATCTGGTTTGGGTGCTCCAAGACTGCTTCCCAATGTGAAGCAAATCATGGTAAGCAAGCACTTGCTTCAGTGGTGCACACTTTCTCTGAACTAAAATGCTAAATTAGATGTATCACTAAAGGTCATGCAAAAGATCCCCAAAAAAACGATCTTGGATCATCACAATGAAGTAGGGAAATGTGTGATGTTTAGTTCTCAGTATAAGTATGAAACATTTTTATCTGCAAGAATATCTGCATATCAGTCTGAAAGCAATGTGACAGATCTCAGAAGTCAGATTGGTGACAGTAGGTTTATGGCACATGCTGAATCAGTATCAAGGTATTAACGCATTTCTGGTTTTGGAGTAGGGAAGGCCAGATTCCCTACTTTCAAATGTCGGAATTATCTGGTTTTAAGATGCAACTCCTGGATGACACACTGCTTTCCAGTGGGCTTTCTCAATTATGTTGCACTACTTTGTAGACCACTTTTCTGATTGTCTCTTGATAAAGTACCTCCCCATTTAACAATAAAACTAACTACTTATGGTAATGTTTTATCTGGTAAGAACCTGTAGAATTTTGGTTTTCACATCATTTACACTGACAAAAATAGAGATCAACACCACTGTAATAGCTAATTATCCCAGTTTAAGTGAGACAAGATGGAACATGAAGTAGATGTGCTTTTTTTCAGGTCTTTTCAGAAACATCTTTGAAATGACTGTTTTTTCCACCTGACAACTGGTTCTATTCTTGAAGTAGTGGTATCTTCTTACTAGTATAAAGATGCAATTAATTTCATAATGCAAACTTACACTAGGAAAAAATGCTACTTAATCTCGAGGCAGTGTAATACATGCATATCCTCCCCTGCAAAGGGCTCTTGAGATAGTAATTTGCAAACAATTGGTGGAAGCTGTGTCCCTTTTAACTGAATCACTATACTGAGTGATTAAGGGTCCAGGTAATAACAATATTCATTTTTCATGGGTATGTGACTCATTTGTGCTTCATAAAAATAGCTGAGCAAAGAAATTAAAAAAAAATCAGAATTTTAAGTGTCAAAAAATATATGTAGGTAAGCTGTAAATGGGTGTGTTCCTAGACATCAAACATACTCTGCATCTATATAAGCAGGAACAGAGTGGAATTTAGGAAAAAAAAACATTAAAAATCCACATTGTGGTGAGAAGACAATAGGTGTCAGTTAAAAAAGAGAGATGCAGCTGGACAGAAGAAAAACCTTTTTCCCCCGAAGTACAGTCCAATGTTGGAGGACATTGCACAGAGTGTTGTGCAGTCTCCACCTTTGGAGGGAAGTCCCGATCCTGCTCTGATCTCACTGCTGACCCTGCTTTGAGCAGCAGATTGCACTAGAGACCTCTTGAGCTGCCCTGCAACATAAATGAGTCGGTGGTATTTAAATGTATCACAACCGTAGGAAGAGGATCTGGCATACTGTTATTTCGTCATTTCTCAGTCATTATGTCAGTGCACTAAATGGCTCATACCACCTTATTGTGACCATAGATTACCCATGCATACATATATACACACAGTTTTATACATGTGGAAGGAAGAAATGAATATGTTAACGAAAGAAGGTAGAACACCCTGTTATTTCTTGTTACAAATAAGATGTTTCATAACACAAAGTTTCAGTAAACATTAAGTGGACAAGGTGCTGAGAGCACTAAGAAGTTAATTATTTACTGTTTGAGGGATGTTTGTGATTTACATGTTACATTTAATGGTTTTACTGCAGTGATGTATATTTACACAATAGTATTCAAGAGTATACACTAAGCTGACAAGAAAAGATAAATGACTGATCATTTTTATATGTTAAAAGCATTTTAGAGCAAGTAGGATGATTAAGTCATTTAAAAAAAAAAAACAAAACACAACTATTTTCTGTGAGATAGCTTTGATAACTACTTTTTTCCTCCCCTAAGTATGTTTCAAAAGTGAAACCAAACCGATGGTCACACTGGTGATTTTAAATGATCCACAGCAACAGGATAATAGAAGTATTATGATCAGCGTGACCCGTATTGAGAGAAGGAGTCATACTCTGCCCAGTTCTGACCCTGTTATTCTGGTCTGTGACAATGCAGGAGGAGTTATTAGATTTCAGATAGCCTCAAGATCTCTTATTGATTGCAAAGGCAGGTTCCTCTTCGTATTGACCACATTCACTTTGTGTGCTGTAAACTTCCCTATGTGTCCTTTCTTTGTATAAGAATTTATATAGGTTGCCTATTTCCTTGTTCTGAGGAAAGTCGGAAAAAAAAAAATCCATGTCTAGAGATATAGGAGTAATGAGCTAGCAAGCCTGTATTTCACTGTAGTTTAACTATCTTTCAAATATAACCTTAAGAACCCTTCACAAGGACATTTTATGTTCCCTCACCTGTGCTTTTTTTAAATGAAGTTCCCACTTTGCAGGCCTCACTTTGCAGGTTTCTTCTTTTTTGAGTCTTTTTTTTGTGCGTTTCTCAGATAATTATGTAGAGTGGAATTAATCTGAAAGTTACATGCCTTATCTAGGCTAGTCATCTAAGGTTCGTCTCCTGACACTGGTGAGAGTGGCACCTCCAAAGGGTAATTTTCGTACCATCCAAAAATAAGTGTATAAAAGGCATGAAATTAATTCTAACAGTAATGTTAAATTTTGAGCTTGGATACAATTTCTACTGAATTCATCTCGTATCTATACCCTACATGGACTTCATCTATTGCTTCATGTGTTAATTATTCTCATCTGTATTAAATATTCTGTATAACACTTCTGAAAATGATTAGGACAGGCCAATAACTAACACTAAGAGCTTATCATAGTTTTTAAATGTCCTTTGGGGGATTTTTCAGTGGAAAATGTTGATTAATTGAAACTGATCCTTTCGTCCAGGATGGAATTTCTGGTAAAACATACAAAAAGACAGCTACTCTTCTCAGAATAGCAAGTAGTGTAGTTGTAATACTAATTAAGTGTCGAAATCTTTTTCTTTAGGATGGGAACTTTATCCAATCTCTGCCATTCTAAGAAACTTACCTATTCTATTGGGATATGAGGTGATTTCATGGTCTAATGAATCTTTAATTAATGGTAGAGATTTGGATAATTCCAGTGAATAGTACTGAGGATAGCCAACAGCTTACTGCTGGTGTAGCTCACTGAGGCCTCCTGCATTTCCATAAAGTTCTTTAGGTACCAGACCTATTCTCTCACTTTTCATTCCTGAAAACAACCACGCAAAAGTTCCCCTAAACCATCTATAGATAATCTTTCACATATAAATTTGTTTTCTCCTTCAGAGTAATAGGTATATTTTTAAAGTCTTTAAAAATTAGGGTTGAAAATAATTTCTAGACTTCCCAAATTTCTATTTTAAACAGAACAGATGGGTAAATGATTATGTGGTTGGTTATAACATACAAGCATAGTGAACAAGCTTGAATCAAAAGCAAGCCATGATTTACAAGCATGATATTAATTCCTCCATAGAAAAATGGTGGAAGGAGAGAGTTAGCCTCATAGGAGCTGGTTATTGGAAAGACAGACCCATTTATCACAGGAAAGGGTGGCAGAGGATGAAAACAGGAAAGAAAAAGGAGTGTCATAGCAATGGAGCGAAGTTGCCTGAAATAGGCTGATGTAACATTGGGCATCCAGTCATCAGAGATGCTTTATACAACATAACCCTTGGGTTGTCCTGTATCTGCCTGGGAGGCTGGTGACCAAGTTTTCGGTGGAGTATCCTATCTTGCCTATTTTCGCTGATTTCTCAACTCATAAGCAGAATTCATTTCAGCTTTTGCATTGACATTGAAGATATCTACAAGTAAGACAGCCACCCAAGGTTCCTTTTCTGAAGAAAAATAGCTACTGTTTGGTTGCAATTCACCTGATCTATTTTCATCAAATTATGAATCACACACTAGAGGATGACAGTGATGGACCAGCCTGGAAGCTAGAATCACTCTTAACTCTTTCTTTGCCTTCCCTTCATTACCTAACACCTGCATCACAGGAAGCCACTTCCAGTCAGCTCCTCCCTGATAGATACATTTTTAAAACCTTCGTGGTTTCAACTCTTTCACACAATGCACATGAATAAAACCATTAGTTGTATGTGCAGCTGTTAAGCTGATGAATCCTGATGTATTGTCAGCTTTCAATAGAGAGTATACTTCACTTCCATAAAAAGAGTATTGGATTGGCAATCAGATATAAGAATAAGTTATTGTTCAGGAATATCTGTAAGAGAAAGCCATGTACTCCTTCTGTCCAAGCCAGTCTCCTTTCAACATTTCAGACTTCTGAGTTACACAAAGTAAAATCTGTGACCAGTTTTCTGACAACTTGACATCTATCCCCAAATTTTCCTTGAAAGATTCTACCACTTCTATTACAATTCAGAATATTTCAAACGAGTGCATGTTTTAGAATACAACAAATATGTGCCAGGAAAACATTAAAAAACTTGTAGAATAATTAGATACCACAAAAGAGGATTTGAAAATATACAGCTCTTTACAGAGGAACAAAATATGTGAGAGTGGGAGCAAGAAAGGGAAACATCTGCATTCAAATCCGGTTTATCATCTGAAAGTAATTTCAGTTCTGTTACAGTGTGTTTAAAAACGGGAGAAGAAAGTTTGGACAGTTACTACAAGTAGCTGTTATGAAGACCATTTAGTGAACAGTCTTGAGGATGTTACATGGGGAAGAACTCTGCATTCCACATTATTTGGCTTTGACAAAGAAAAGTGGAGAAGTCACTTGCTAGAAATTTCAGCCCACTCAAGAACAGAAGGAATATAATCTGTTGCTATATTTTTTTAGCTAGCTCTCATAGCTGTGTGACAAAAAAAAATATTTGTTTGATACATGTTACATATCTGTGTACTGGGTCTAGCTGAGATGGAGTTAATTTTTCCCATAGCAGCCCTCACAGTGCTGTACTTTGTAGCAGTGGCTAAAAAGGTGTTGATAATATAGCAATGTTTTGGCTATTGCTGAGCAGTGCTCACACAGCATCAAGCCTGTCTCTTCAACATTCCCCCCTCACCAGTGGGCTGGGAGTCGGGAAGATCTTGAGAGGAGACACAACCAGGACAAATGACACAAACTGACCAAAAGGATATTCCATGCCACATTATGACTGCTCAGTAATAAAAATTAAGAGAAAGGAGAAGGACGGGGGTATTTTTTTATTATCCTGTTTGTCTTCCGGAGCAACTGCTATGCATACAGAGGCCCTACTTCCTGGGAAGTGGCTGGACATTGCCTGCTGATGGGAAGTAGAGAATAAATCTTTTGTTTTCCTTGCTTCCACATGGAGCCTTTGCTTTTATATTTATTACAATGCCTTTATCCCAACTCATGAGCTTTTGCCATCTTATTTTCTCCCCCCACCCCCATACTGCTGAGGAGTGGAGTGATAGAGGAGCTTGGTGGGCACCTGGCGTTCAACCAAGGTCAACCCACCGCAGTCCTTTTTGGCATCAATGTGGGGCATGAGGAATGCAAGATATGGATAGTAATTGGGAGATGTAACAGATAAAACGTAGACTAAACAATGTTAGAGATTGGGGGGAATTTCAGTTGTTGCAATTGCAGTCAAGGGACGAGGGGTAGATTGCAATTTTTCCACTTTAATTAGGTGTTGTGATTTTATTTTGATTTTGGTATGGAGAATTCTTTTTGTTGCTGTGACTGAAG